>NC_140242.1:541743-596743 GCF_949987555.1 Borostomias antarcticus | reverse complement strand
CAGGGAAACAAGGTTGTGCACGCACACACACACACACACACACACACACACACACACACACACACACACACACACACACACACACACACACACACACACACACACACACACACACACACACACACACACACACACACAGTAGTCTGTCTCACCGATGGCTTTGGTGTAGTGCCTGGCGCCCAGCAGAAGCTCTGGTGCTCTGTACCAGAAAGTGACCACCACAGGGTCCAGGTCTGCTAGAGGCTTCAGCGGCGAGTTAAACAGACGAGCAAAGCCCATGTCCGCTGCAGAACAACCAATATATACACACAAACACAGAATACATCAATAAACAAATATAGGAGGAGCTAAGGTAGGTATACAGTGATCTGGAACTGAGACAGGTAGAAAGAGTGGGGGTCATACCAATCTTCACCCGACCCCTCTCTGGCCCCTCCCCCATCACTAGGATGTTGGCAGGTTTCTGAGAGGAGAATAAAACTTTATTGCTCAGTTTTCACCATAACGCCAACTCTATCATCATGTCACCATAACGCCAGCTCTAACATCATGTCACCATAACGCCAACTCTATCATGTCACCATAACGCCAGCTCTAACATCATGTCACCATAACGCCAACTCTATCATGTCACCATAACGCCAACTCTATCATGTCACCATAACGCCAGCTCTAACATCATGTCACCATAACGCCAGCTCTAACATCATGTCACCATAACGCCAACTCTATCATGTCACCATAACGCCAACTCTAACATGTCACCATAACGCCAACTCTAACATGTCACCATAACGCCAACTCTATCATGTCACCATAACGCCAGCTCTAACATCATGTCACCATAACGCCAACTCTAACATGTCACCATAACGCCAGCTCTAACATCATGTCACCATAACGCCAACTCTATCATGTCACCATAACGCCAACTCTATCATGTCACCATAACGCCAGCTCTAACATCATGTCAACAGAAATAGTTTGGCAGTGTTGCTGGATCATACTGGACTGAGGGTTCAGGTCAAATAATCTCAGATTTCTACTGCCCTCTAGTGGACACATACTAGACTACGCCCCGGAGGGCAGGCACCTCTGTTCACAAACCGTCTAGAGGACAGCTGGGATTATTAATAACACCGCTTGAAAGACAGACAGACAAATTCTATGAGAGGAGTGTCTTGAGAAAGGTCCCCGATTTAAACATCAACATTAAACGAGCACAGAGGTAAATCGTGTGTGCAAAATACTATTTTGTTGTGAGTCAAGGAATGAGGCGATGACAAATTCTCAAGCATGCCCCTAGGCCACTAGTATTACTGATAATTGGAAAAACAACCACATTTCTTATTCTAGCTGACACCCCCCGAGCTCGGCTGCCTTTTGATAGCCTATCAACCCCCCCCCCCCTCCCCCAAGCTACCCCAGCCCCCCCCACATCTCACCAGGTCTCTGTGTAGCACCCAGTTGGCGTGCAGGTAGTGGATCCCGTCTAGGATCTGGTAGAGCAGAGACTTGACCATCCCTCGGGGCAGCTGCAGCGGCTTCTTATTGGCCTTGGAGGCTCTGTGGAACTTTATGATATGCTATGGACAGAACAACTTCATTAGGGTGTGCGTATGTTAAGTGTGTGTGTGTGTGTGTGTGTGTGTGTGTGTGTGTGTGTGTGCTGTATTGCATTGTGTTTCTCCCCCTCTGAACAGAGGTGGTTGGTGTTTATGTAATACTCCACAACTGGGCACAGATGCTGGTGAACCACATGTTTGAGTAAGTCTATGACATTTCATGTTTGTGTTCCAAAAACAATGTATTGAGGTCAAATATATTTACAAGTATGCATTAGGTCGCAGGAGTGAGACTGTAAATACATTTTTTTTTTTTAACTATAGCACTTTTCTAAACAGGGAACAAATAAGTAAAAAGTTTGTATGTGTTATGTGTGAGTGTGTGTGTGTGTGTGTGTGTGTGTTATGTGTGTGTGTGTGTGTGTGTGTGTGTGTGTGTGTGTGTGTGTGTGTGTGTGTGTGTGTGTGTGTGTGCGTGCACGCGCGCCTGCGTGTTACCCAGAGGTCGTGCTCTGCGTAGTCGAACAGAAGCCAGACCTTGCGGTCGGCGTGGGAGAGGAAGACTTTCTGCAGGGAGATCACGTTGGGGTGCTTCAGCTCTCTCAGGAGCTGGAACACAAGGTGACCTCTTAAAGGGGCACTTCACCCATTAGCATTAAGCCTCGTATCAACCTATGTTACAATCAATGTGCTTTTCCTTCCCTCAGTGTTTCCTGTGGCTATTTTTCTCACTTTCAAAAAACTCAACAAATGATGTCAAATGACGCGTTTGAAGTCAATTGTAGAGATTTGGTTCTTCCTGCTCAGAACTCCAAATTCTAGTTCCACAGACAAGGATACAGCCACTAGGCCTGGGTATTGGCAAGGACCTCACGATACGATACGTATCACGATACATGGGTCCCGATAAGATGCGTATCACGATACATGGGTCCTGATAAGATACGTATCACGATACATGGGTCCTGATAAGATACGCATCACGATACATGGGTCCCGATAAGATGCGTATCACGATACATGGGTCCTGATAAGATGCGTATCACGATACATGGGTCCTGATAAGATGCGTATCACGATACATTGTGATACGATATACTATACATATTGTGATACACAGCAATGCTCTATATAATTTACTAAAAATGTTAAAATACAGCTGAAAATACAAGTCCATCCCTCGCTCCCTGGAGGGGATCCTGAAGGCGGATGGAATGTAAGGACATTTTAAATCCATTTAAAACATGAATAATGTACCTATGACTGAATTATATCCTTCAATTTCTATATCTATTCATTGTCTTGTTCTGTATATTTTACTTGTGCAAAAAGTTTAAAGTGTGTTTATATATATATATATATATATTTGCTGCTGATTGTTTTTAGTTTTTTGACTGTATCAGGTCAGACAGACCACTTACTGCAATCTCTCTACAGGCCGACATGGAGATGCCTGTGCCTTCAATCTGCTTCAGGGCGTAGTCCTTATCATCCTTCCTGAAAACAGAGAGCAATGAAACACATCAACACAACAAACTACAGTTCCCAAGAGGCCTAGCAACATGCCCAGAGACATGGCGGGGGTTCAGAGGGGCGGGGGTTCAGAGGGGCGGGGGTTCAGAGGGGCGGGGGTTCAGAGGGGCGGGGGTTCAGAGGGGCGGGGGTTAGGGGCGGGGGTTCAGAGGGGCGGGGTAATCAGGCTCTGTGGTTCCCCACCTGCTCTGAGCTCTCTAGACCTCGGCTGTATTTAGAACAATCCACAATCCTTTACCCCCACTATCTTATTTAGTAGGCCTATATAAGAAGCCACAATAGTAATTTCTATTGTATTCATATTTAACATTAATGATCTTAACATAGGCCAGTTTCAAGCCCCCCCCCCCCCCCCCTCCGAAAAAATCAAATTGTTTATAGCAATTCAAGAATGAGTGAGAATGAGCTCAGCTAACATGAGAGTTGTGAATGCGTACATTTAACAAAAATACTTATATATATAAAATTCCCAAAGACCTCCTGTAATTGTGCCACAGACCACAGGGTTGAGAAACCCTGCGATAGAGGGAGAAGGAAACGGATGATCTGGTGAGGAACATGCTAACTCTGGAGCAGCTCTGGAGCGGGCCTGTCTGTCTGAACCAACCCTTCCTTCACCTGGCCGGCCCACCTCACCTCCTAAACCCCGCTGCTGCGCCTCGTCAGGCCCTGTCACCTGGCCGGCCCACCTCATCTCCTAAACCCCGCTGCTGCGCCTCGTCAGGCCCGGTCACCTGGCCGGCCCACCTCATCTCATAAACCACGCTGCTGCGCCTCATCAGGCCCGGTCACCTGGCCGGCCCACCTCATCTCATAAACCCCGCTGCTGCGCCTCGTCAGGCCCGGTCCAACTCTTAAAACAAACGAGCTGGGAGAGTTCCAGAAACAGAGTTCCAGAAACAGCAGTTCCGTACGGAGAACACAACATCATTAAACACTCAGTGAAAGTGTGGTGCCAATTAGTCTGAGCCAAGCCAGGGAGCCTGGAGGTATGTATGGCTCTACCTGATGGGTCTGGCTCAGCCTATGTCCTGGTTCAGTTAATACTACCAGGCCCATGTCCTGGTTCAGTTCAAACTACCCAGGACCTACCCTGGTCCAGGTCGGTATACTACTCAGGGCTATACCCCGGTGTACCATCCTGCCAGGACAATTGATTGTGCCATAGACTTTTTTCACTCAGTCTACAGCATCTACAGACAATATTATTTTGTTATTCACCGAAGTGAAGACATTTTTTGAAAGATGAAAGCCTTTTCTCCAAGGTGGCTACAGTTGTAGCCTCCTGCCTCTTATATAAAAAGGACTTTTTGCACTTAAATAGCACATATCCACCGATCGCCTGGCTTCACAACCCTGATCATGTGATATCTCTCCATGTGAGATCACATGATTAGGGTCACAAAACCAGGCTAGTGGATACCATCATAGCTGAGTGGATATTGGTGGATATGTGCTATTTAAGTGCAAAATGTTGCTTTGGGGGCTACAACTGGAATGCAACTGTAACTGTAGGCACCATGAATGGTCCCTGGCGGGGCAGTATACCGGGGAATAGCCCCAAAGAGTTCCCCGACCTGGACCAGGGCTACCCAGGACCATGTCCTGGCTAAGTTAATACTACTAGGACCATGTCCTGGCTCAGTTAATACTACTAGGCCCATGTTAATACTACTAGGACCATGTCCTGGCTCAGTTAATACTACTAGGACCATGTCCTGGCTCAGTTAATACTACTAGGACCATGTCCTGGCTCAGTTAATACTACTAGGCCCATGTTAATACTACTAGGCCCATGTCCTGGCTCAGTTAATACTACTAGGCCCATGTCCTGGCTCAGTTAATACTACTAGGACCATGTTAATACTACTAGGACCATGTCCTGGCTCAGTTAATACTACTAGGCCCATGTCCTGGCTCAGTTAATACTACTAGGACCATGTTAATACTACTAGGACCATGTCCTGGCTCAGTTAATACTACTAGGCCCATGTCCTGGCTCAGTTAATACTACTAGGACCATGTTAATACTACTAGGACCATGTCCTGGCTCAGTTAATACTACTAGGCCCATGTCCTGGCTCAGTTAATACTACTAGGACCATGTTAATACTACTAGGCCCATGTCCTGGCTCAGTTAATACTACTAGGCCCATGTCCTGGCTCAGTTAATACTACTAGGACCATGTCCTGGCTCAGTTAATACTACTAGGACCATGTCCTGGCTCAGTTAATACTACTAGGCCCATGTCCTGGCTCAGTTAATACTACTAGGACCATGTCCTGGCTCAGTTAATACTACTAGGCCCATGTCCTGGCTCAGTTAATACTACTAGGACCATGTCCTGGCTCAGTTAATACTACTAGGCCCATGTCCTGGCTCAGTTAATACTACTAGGACCCTGTCCTGGCTCAGTTAATACTACTAGGCCCATGTCCTGGCTCAGTTAATACTACTAGGCCCATTTTAATACTACTAGGACCATGTCCTGGTTCAGTTAATACTACTAGGCCCATGTCCTGGTTCAGTTAATACTACTAGGCCCATGTCCTGGCTCAGTTAATACTACTAGGACCATGTCCTGGTTCAGTTAATACTACTAGGACCATGTCCTGGCTCAGTTAATACTACTAGGACCATGTTAATACTACTAGGCCCATGTCCTGGCTCAGTTAATACTACTAGGACCCTGTCCTGGCTCAGTTAATACTACTAGGACCATGTCCTGGCTCAGTTAATACTACTAGGACCATGTCCTGGCTCAGTTAATACTACTAGGACCATGTTAATACTACTAGGCCCATGTCCTGGCTCAGTTAATACTACTAGGACCATGTCCTGGTTCAGTTAATACTACTAGGCCCATGTCCTGGTTCAGTTAATACTACTAGGCCCATGTCCTGGCTCAGTTAATACTACTAGGACCATGTCCTGGCTCAGTTAATACTACTAGGACCATGTCCTGGCTCAGTTAATACTACTAGGACCCTGTCCTGGCTCAGTTAATACTACTAGGACCATGTCCTGGCTCAGTTAATACTACTAGGCCCATGTCCTGGCTCAGTTAATACTACTAGGACCATGTCCTGGCTCAGTTAATACTACTAGGCCCATGTCCTGGCTCAGTTAATACTACTAGGACCATGTCCTGGTTCAGTTAATACTACTAGGCCCATGTCCTGGCTCAGTTAATACTACTAGGCCCATGTCCTGGCTCAGTTAATACTACTAGGCCCATGTTAATACTACTAGGACCATGTCCTGGCTCAGTTAATACTACTAGGCCCATGTCCTGGCTCAGTTAATACTACTAGGCCCATGTCCTGGCTCAGTTAATACTACTAGGCCCATGTTAATACTACTAGGCCCATGTCCTGGCTCAGTTAATACTACTAGGACCATGTCCTGGTTCAGTTAATACTACTAGGCCCATGTCCTGGCTCAGTTAATACTACTAGGCCCATGTCCTGGCTCAGTTAATACTACTAGGCCCATGTCCTGGCTCAGTTAATACTGCCCAGGACCAGACAGGCAGACTGGATGAGGACTTAGAGGAATACTGTGATAGCAATGACAATAAGGTGATGGGGCAGAGACAATAAGGTAGCACACCTTTCTATTCACACAATAACAGAGCACTCAATCAGACGACTGTGACAAGGTGAGACATGAATGGTGATTTTATGAATAATTAATACACATTCTTGACTGAACACTGAAAAAGTAGAAAATGAAATTTATTGTCTAATTGTAGAAAAAAAGTGTGAAATTTTCACGAAAATGAACAGGACTTCACTGCAGCATGTCTACATGATATATGTTTACTGCAAGCATGTTCCAGAGAGGTAGTAGAAGAAGTCAGAGAAGGTTCCTCTTCAAGAAGTAGTCTACTATCAGGATCCTCCCTCTTAAAACACCTATTGTATTTGTATTTTGCTACTCTTGCACTTTGGCTTTAACCCTAACCCCATGTTCTTAGTCACTTGTTTAAGGAGATGCACTTGTGGTTCTTGGGAGTAGTAGTACACTGACTTCCTATGTTAAATGCAATTATTGTTAGGTCACTTTGGATAAAAGCAAATGACTAATGTAACAACGTGTGATCGAGCACAACCACGTGCATTGTATTTCACATTGAGGAGAATTACCACATTTTGCGTTTGGCATAGATGTTAACAATGCCTCGAACTTAAAATGATTCAACCTTATTAAGGCCTCCTATAACTTGTCTATATATTCAATTGTCTATAGCTGTTAACTTGGCCCTTGACATCAGCACTGATTCACGATTCTGGACTCGACTCGCCAGGGGATCAGAAGGACAAAGACTGGGTGATGAACGTCGTAACAGTAGACAGGACTCTTCTCAACACTACCCCTGTCTGTATGTTAGTCTACATCCAGGTTCAGACCGCCTGACAAAACACCAACCCCTCCTGGCCGCCACTACACCTGCCCGTCTAGCAACAATGGCCTGAGCTTAATACCACACAGCCAAATGACATAATGAGGGGTCGGGGGGTCGGACGTCATGTCTAAACCATGATACTTGCACAGTGTAATTCTGAATATGTCCAGAAGCCTGCTTAATAGGGGGTAAGACCACTTCCTGGCCTGCAATATCCTTAGGTGAGGTGTCAGCTAGCCAAATTACACCAAGTGTTGCTGTTCTAACGTTAGCTAGCTAGCAGCCATCATAGCCGAGCCAGGCGACCGTACTCGACTATGCCATTTGAAAATAGTTACTATATTACAAGTATGGCAAGCTAAACTCCTGGATATATGGCGTGCACATTGCACGACCAGTGACACTTTTTACCAGACAGACAGCTTTGCCCTGATGCATCTCCTCTACACTACCGCACATAGCTCAGACTACCCAGCTAGCTAGCAAGCTAACTCTAGCTATAATACAGAGTCCTACTACCATGGATGTATTATATAAACTGGATACAGCCACTCCATTCACTGGCCGCTATCAACAATGAAGCCCTATTGAACCGCGCCATCTTGGCAAAATTTGTAGTCATTTGACTATTTCCGGTGACTTTTGACTTGCGCAGTTGTGCTTTTCTGGCCTTCCGGTGACTTTTGACTTGCAGTTGAGCTTCTCTGGCCGACGCGCGTCCACGAAAAAGTTCACATTTATCTGAAATGTAGACGCGCGTTCCCGGCTCTCTCTGCTCTCCCCGCTTTGATTTAGCAATGAAAACCGGCTTGCATATTAACCTGTTTTTGTCAAATATATCAATTGGAGAAATTATTTTTTGATCCTGGCATCTTAGTTTTAACAGGTTAAATATAATTGAACATGTTTTGTTTGCTAGTAGATGGTATTCATTCCGTTCGCGATAACGTTATTGCAGCCAGGCTAAATTCCTCCAGGGAGCCAGTAACAGGCGAGTTGAAGAGCTTCACTCCCCGCCAGCAGGAGCATTGGCCGCGGCTACCGCATCTTGGATAACCCGCTGAGTTCCTGGCTGCTATTTCACACTCGCCCTTGATCAATCCCAATACCGATCCATGGTAACAATGAATCAATCGTTCAGATCAGATCGGAAGTGCTGCATGCATGTTACAACATCATTGTTACCTTTATTAACATAAACATAGCCTACATTTATCTCTCTAACGTTAGGCTATCCATCTTACACCAGTCGGCCATTCGATAAATGGAAGCGGTGAACGCCAACGTTGACTGAAAACACCCAAACTCAAGTGTATCGTTTCATCTTCATGCTACACATCAACTCCTTTACATTGTATGTGAATAAATTTGGTTATTTGGCAATTTGGTTTGGAAATGCTCCCTATTTCTGAGGTCCCAAGGTTGGTGAGTATGGCAAGCTATAAGCTATTAATACAAGCATACCGCTCAAAAAGGGCTTAATACATACAACAAACTGATCAGGCTAATCATTTTTTAATGAAAATGACCACAAGACAACCTCCTGTGCATAGTTGAAATGGTAGTGGGATACGGTGATAAACTGGAGTGATCATTTGACAGCAATTATTAGCCTTTTCCAGGAATGGACAGAAATGGGATATTTTTAGAATAACAGGAATTTATTCACATACAATGTAAAGGAGTTGATGTGTAGCATGAAGATGAAACGATACACTGAGTTTGGGTGTTTTCAGTCAACGTTGGCGTTGACCGCTTCCAGCTATCGAATGGCCGACTGGTGTAAGATGGATAGCCTAACGTTAGAGAGATAAATGTAGGCTATGGTTATGTTAATAAAGCTAACAATGATGTTGTAACATGCATGCAGCACTGCCGATCTGATCTGAACGATTGATTCATTATTACCATGGATCGGTATTGGGATTGATCAAGGGCGAGTGTGAAATAGCAGCCAGGAACTCAGCGGGTTATCCGAGATGCGGTAGCCGCGGCCAGAGCTCCTGCTGGCGGGGAGTGAAGCTCTTCAACTCGCCTGTCACTGACTCCCTGGAGGAATTTAGCCTGGCTGCAATAACGTTATCGCGAACGGAATGAATACCATCTACTAGCAAACAAAACATGTTCAATTATATTTAACCTGTTAAAACTAAGATGCCAGGATCAAAAAATAATTTCTCCAATTGATATATTTGACAAAAACAGGTTAATATGCAAGCCGGTTTTCATTGCTAAATCAAAGCGGGGAGAGCCGGGAACGTGCGTGGACGCGCGTCGGCCAGAGAAGCTCAACTGCGCAAGTCAAAAGTCACCGGAAATAGCCAAGTGACTACAAATCTAGCCAAGATGGCGCGGTTCAATAGGCCTTCACTTTAGATTTCGAATCCTGGGGGCTTGCCTACTACTAACCAGCTGGCTAGCTAGGTAACACTACAATACAGAGTACAGACTAACCAGCAAGCTAACACCACAGTACAGACCCATACTAACCAGCTAGCCAGCAGGCTAACTCTACAGTACAGACCTCTACTAACCAGCTAGCTAGCAGGCTAACTCTACAGTACAGACCTCTACTAACCAGCAAGCTAGCAGGCTAACTCTACAGTACAGACCTCTACTAACCAGCTAGCTAGCAGGCTACACTACAGACCTCTACTAACCAGCTAGCTAGCAGGCTACACTACAGACCTCTACTAACCAGCTAGCTAGCAGGCTACACTACAGTACAGACCTCTACTAACCAGCTAGCTAGCAGACTACACTACACTACAGACCTCTACTAACCAGCTAGCTAGCAGGCTACACTACAGTACAGACCTCTACTAACCAGCTAGCTAGCAGACTACACTACAGACCTCTACTAACCAGCTAGCTAGCAGGCTACACTACAGTACAGACCTCTACTAACCAGCTAGCTAGCAGACTACACTACAGTACATACCTCTACTAACCAGCTAGCTAGCAGGCTACACTACAGTACAGACCTCTACTAACCAGCTAGCTAGCAGACTACACTACAGTACAGACCTCTACTAACCAGCTAGCTAGCAGACTACACTACAGTACAGACCTCTACTAACCAGCTAGCTAGCAGGCTAACTCTACAGTACAGACCTCTACTAACCAGCTAGCTAGCAGACTACACTACAGTACAGACCTCTACTAACCAGCTAGCTAGCAGGCTACACTACAGTACAGACCTCTACTAACCAGCTAGCTAGCAGGCTAACTCTACAGTACAGACCTCTACTAACCAGCTAGCTAGCAGGCTAACACCACAGTACAGACCTCTACTAACCAGCTAGCTAGCAGGCTAACTCTACAGTACAGACCTCTACTAACCAGCTAGCTAGCAGGCTACACTACAGACCTCTACTAACCAGCTAGCTAGCAGGCTACACTACAGTACAGACCTCTACTAACCAGCTAGCCAGCAGACTACACTACAGACCTCTACTAACCAGCTAGCTAGCAGACTACACTACAGTACAGACCTCTACTAACCAGCTAGCTAGCAGACTACACTACAGTACAGACCTCTACTAACCAGCTAGCTAGCAGACTACACTACAGACCTCTACTAACCAGCTAGCAGACTACACTACAGTACAGACCTCTACTAACCAGCTAGCTAGCAGGCTACACTACAGTACAGACCTCTACTAACCAGCTAGCTAGCAGGCTACACTACAGACCTCTACTAACCAGCTAGCTAGCAGGCTACACTACAGTACAGACCTCTACTAACCAGCTAGCTAGCAGGCTACACTACAGACCTCTACTAACCAGCTAGCCAGCAGACTACACTACAGACCTCTACTAACCAGCTAGCTAGCAGACTACACTACAGTACAGACCTCTACTAACCAGCTAGCTAGCAGACTACACTACAGTACAGACCTCTACTAACCAGCTAGCTAGCAGACTACACTACAGACCTCTACTAACCAGCTAGCTAGCAGACTACACTACAGTACAGACCTCTACTAACCAGCTAGCCAGCAGACTACACTACAGACCTCTACTAACCAGCTAGCTAGCAGACTATACTACAGTACAGACCTCTACTAACCAGCTAGCTAGCAGACTACACTACAGTACAGACCTCTACTAACCAGCTAGCTAGCAGGCTACACTACAGACCTCTACTAACCAGCTAGCTAGCAGGCTACACTACAGTACAGACCCCTACTAACCAGCTAGCCAGCAGACTACACTACAGACCTCTACTAACCAGCTAGCTAGCAGACTACACTACAGTACAGACCTCTACTAACCAGCTAGCTAGCAGACTACACTACACTACAGACCTCTACTAACCAGCTAGCTAGCAGACTACACTACAGACCTCTACTAACCAGCTAGCTAGCAGACTACACTACAGTACAGACCTATACTAACCAGCTAGCCAGCAGACTACACTACAGACCTCTACTAACCAGCTAGCTAGCAGACTACACTACAGTACAGACCTCTACTAACCAGCTAGCTAGCAGACTACACTACAGACCTCTACTAACCAGCTAGCTAGCAGACTACACTACACTACAGACCTCTACTAACCAGCTAGCTAGCAGGCTACACTACACTACAGACCTCTACTAACCAGCTAGCTAGCAGGCTACACTACACTACAGACCTCTACTAACCAGCTAGCTAGCAGGCTACACTACAGACCTCTACTAACCAGCTAGCTAGCAGGCTACACTACAGTACAGACCTCTACTAACCAGCTAGCCAGCAGACTACACTACAGACCTCTACTAACCAGCTAGCTAGCAGACTACACTACAGACCTCTACTAACCAGCTAGCTAGCAGACTACACTACAGACCTCTACTAACCAGCTAGCTAGCAGACTACACTACAGACCTCTACTAACCAGCTAGCTAGCAGGCTACTATACAGTACAGACCTCTACTAACCAGCTAGCTAGCAGGCTACACTACAGACCTCTACTAACCAGCTAGCTAGCAGGCTACACTACAGACCTCTACTAACCAGCTAGCTAGCAGACTACACTACAGACCTCTACTAACCAGCTAGCTAGCAGACTACACTACAGACCTCTACTAACCAGCTAGCTAGCAGGCTACTCTACAGTACAGACCTCTACTAACCAGCTAGCTAGCAGGCTACACTACAGACCTCTACTAACCAGCTAGCTAGCAGGCTACACTACAGACCTATACTAACCAGCTAGCTAGCAGGCTACACTACAGTACAGACCTCTACTAACCAGCTAGCCAGCAGACTACACTACAGACCTCTACTAACCAGCTAGCTAGCAGACTACACTACAGTACAGACCTCTACTAACCAGCTAGCTAGCAGACTACACTACAGACCTCTACTAACCAGCTAGCTAGCAGACTACACTACAGTACAGACCTCTACTAACCAGCTAGCTAGCAGACTACACTACAGACCTCTACTAACCAGCTAGCTAGCAGACTACACTACAGACCTCTACTAACCAGCTAGCTAGCAGGCTACTCTACAGTACAGACCTCTACTAACCAGCTAGCTAGCAGGCTACACTACAGTACAGACCTCTACTAACCAGCTAGCCAGCATGCTACACTACAGACCTCTACTAACCAGCTAGCTAGCAGACTACACTACAGACCTCTACTAACCAGCTAGCTAGCAGGCTACACTACAGACCTCTACTAACCAGCTTGCTAGCAGGCTACACTACAGTACAGACCTCTACTAACCAGCTAGCCAGCATGCTACACTACAGTACAGACCTCTACTAACCAGCTAGCTAGCAGGCTACACTACAGTACAGACCTCTACTAACCAGCTAGCTAGCAGGCTACACTACAGTACAGACCTCTACTAACCAGCTAGCTAGCAGGCTACACTACAGTACAGACCTCTACTAACCAGCTAGCTAGCAGGCTACACCACAGTACAGACCTCTACTAACCAGCTAGCTAGCAGGCTACTCTACAGTACAGACCTCTACTAACCAGCTAGCTAGCAGGCTACACTACAGTACAGACCTCTACTAACCAGCTAGCTAGCAGACTACACTACAGTACAGACCTCTACTAACCAGCTAGCTAGCAGGCTACTCTACAGTACAGACCTCTACTAACCAGCTAGCTAGCAGGCTACACTACAGTACACACCTCTACTAACCAGCTAGCCAGCAGGCTACACTACAGTACACACCTCTACTAACCAGCTAGCTAGCAGACTACACTACAGTACAGACCTCTACTAACCAGCTAGCTAGCAGGCTACACTACAGTACAGACCTCTACTAACCAGCTAGCTAGCAGACTACACTACAGTACAGACCTCTACTAACCAGCTAGCTAGCAGGCTACACTACAGTACAGACCTCTACTAACCAGCTAGCCAGCAGACTACACTACAGTACAGACCTCTACTAACCAGCTAGCTAGCAGGCTACACTACAGACCTCTACTAACCAGCTAGCTAGCAGACTACACTACAGTACAGACCTCTACTAACCAGCTAGCTAGCAGACTACACTACAGTACAGACCTCTACTAACCAGCTAGCTAGCAGACTACACTACAGTACAGACCTCTACTAACCAGCTAGCTAGCAGACTACACTACAGTACAGACCTCTACTAACCAGCTAGCTAGCAGGCTACACCACAGTACAGACCTCTACTAACCAGCTAGCTAGCAGGCTACACTACAGACCTCTACTAACCAGCTAGCTAGCAGACTACACTACAGTACAGACCTCTACTAACCAGCTAGCCAGCAGGCTACACTACAGTACAGACCTCTACTAACCAGCTAGCTAGCAGGCTACACTACAGTACAGACCTCTACTAACCAGCTAGCTAGCAGGCTACACCACAGTACATACCTCTACTAACCAGCTAGCTAGCAGGCTACTCTACAGTACAGACCTCTACTAACCAGCTAGCTAGCAGGCTACACTACAGTACAGACCTCTACTAACCAGCTAGCTAGCAGACTACACTACAGTACAGACCTCTACTAACCAGCTAGCTAGCAGGCTACTCTACAGTACAGACCTCTACTAACCAGCTAGCTAGCAGGCTACACTACAGTACACACCTCTACTAACCAGCTAGCCAGCAGGCTACACTACAGTACACACCTCTACTAACCAGCTAGCTAGCAGACTACACTACAGTACAGACCTCTACTAACCAGCTAGCTAGCAGACTACACTACAGTACAGACCTCTACTAACCAGCTAGCTAGCAGGCTACACTACAGTACAGACCTCTACTAACCAGCTAGCCAGCAGACTACACTACAGTACAGACCTCTACTAACCAGCTAGCTAGCAGGCTACACTACAGACCTCTACTAACCAGCTAGCTAGCAGACTACACTACAGTACAGACCTCTACTAACCAGCTAGCTAGCAGACTACACTACAGTACAGACCTCTACTAACCAGCTAGCTAGCAGACTACACTACAGTACAGACCTCTACTAACCAGCTAGCTAGCAGACTACACTACAGTACAGACCTCTACTAACCAGCTAGCTAGCAGGCTACACCACAGTACAGACCTCTACTAACCAGCTAGCTAGCAGGCTATACTACAGACCTCTACTAACCAGCTAGCTAGCAGACTACACTACAGTACAGACCTCTACTAACCAGCTAGCCAGCAGGCTACACTACAGTACAGACCTCTACTAACCAGCTAGCTAGCAGACTACACTACAGTACAGACCTCTACTAACCAGCTAGCTAGCAGGCTACACTACAGTACAGACCTCTACTAACCAGCTAGCTAGCAGGCTACACTACAGACCTCTACTAACCAGCTAGCTAGCAGGCTACACTACAGTACAGACCTCTACTAACCAGCTAGCTAGCAGACTACACTACAGTACAGACCTCTACTAACCAGCTAGCTAGCAGGCTACACTACAGACCTCTACTAACCAGCTAGCTAGCAGACTACACTACAGTACAGAGCTCTACTAACCAGCTAGCTAGCAGACTACACTACAGACCTCTACTAACCAGCTAGCTAGCAGGCTACACTACAGACCTCTACTAACCAGCTAGCTAGCAGACTACACTACAGTACAGAGCTCTACTAACCAGCTAGCTAGCAGACTACACTACAGACCTCTACTAACCAGCTAGCTAGCAGACTACACTACAGTACAGACCTCTACTAACCAGCTAGCTAGCAGGCTACACCACAGTACAGACCTCTACTAACCAGCTAGCTAGCAGACTACACTACAGTACAGACCTCTACTAACCAGCTAGCTAGCAGACTACACTACAGTACAGACCTCTACTAACCAGCTAGCTAGCAGGCTACACTACAGACCTCTACTAACCAGCTAGCTAGCAGGCTACACTACAGTACAGACCTCTACTAACCAGCTAGCTAGCAGGCTACACTACAGACCTCTACTAACCAGCTAGCTAGCAGGCTACACTACAGACCTCTACTAACCAGCTAGCTAGCATGCTACACTACAGTACAGACCTCTACTAACCAGCTAGCTAGCAGGCTACACTACAGTACAGAGCTCTACTAACCAGCTAGCTAGCAGGCTACACTACAGTACAGACCTCTACTAACCAGCTAGCTAGCAGGCTACACTACACTACAGACCTCTACTAACCAGCTAGCTAGCAGGCTACACTACAGACCTCTACTAACCAGCTAGCTAGCAGACTACACTACAGTACAGACCTCTACTAACCAGCTAGCTAGCAGGCTACACTACAGTACAGTCCTCTACTAACCAGCTAGCTAGCAGGCTACTCTACAGACCTCTACTAACCAGCTAGCTAGCAGGCTACACTACAGACCTCTACTAACCAGCTAGCTAGCAGGCTACTCTACAGACCTCTACTAACCAGCTAGCTAGCAGGCTACACTACAGTACAGTCCTCTACTAACCAGCTAGCCAGCAGGCTACACTACAGTACACACCTCTACTAACCAGCTAGCTAGCAGACTACACTACAGTACAGACCTCTACTAACCAGCTAGCTAGCAGACTACACTACGGACCTCTACTAACCAGCTAGCTAGCAGACTACACTACAGTACAGAGCTCTACTAACCAGCTAGCTAGCAGACTACACTACAGACCTCTACTAACCAGCTAGCTAGCAGGCTACACTACAGAGCTCTACTAACCAGCTAGCTAGCAGGCTACACTACAGTACAGAGCTCTACTAACCAGCTAGCTAGCAGACTACACTACAGACCTCTACTAACCAGCTAGCTAGCAGGCTACACTACAGACCTCTACTAACCAGCTAGCTAGCAGACTACACTACAGTACAGACCTCTACTAACCAGCTAGCCAGCAGACTACACTACAGACCTCTACTAACCAGCTAGCTAGCAGGCTAACTCTACAGTACAGACCTCTACTAACCAGCTAGCTAGCAGACTACACTACAGACCTCTACTAACCAGCTAGCTAGCAGGCTACACTACAGTACAGACCTCTACTAACCAGCTAGCTAGCAGACTACACTACAGTACAGACCTCTACTAACCAGCTAGCTAGCAGGCTACACTACAGTACAGACCTCTACTAACCAGCTAGCTAGCAGGCTACACTACAGACCTATACTAACCAGCTAGCTAGCAGGCTACACTACAGTACAGACCTCTACTAACCAGCTAGGTAGCAGACTACACTACAGACCTCTACTAACCAGCTAGCTAGCAGGCTACACTACGGACCTCTACTAACCAGCTAGCTAGCAGGCTACACTACAGACCTCTACTAACCAGCTAGCTAGCAGGCTACACTACAGTACAGACCTCTACTAACCAGCTAGCTAGCAGGCTACACTACAGACCTCTACTAACCAGCTAGCTAGCAGGCTACTCTACACTACAGACCTCTACTAACCAGCTAGCTAGCAGACTACACTACAGACCTCTACTAACCAGCTAGCTAGCAGACTACACTACAGTACAGACCTCTACTAACCAGCTAGCTAGCAGACTACACTACAGTACAGACCTCTACTAACCAGCTAGCTAGCAGACTACACTACAGTACAGACCTCTACTAACCAGCTAGCTAGCAGACTACACTACAGACCTCTACTAACCAGCTAGCTAGCAGGCTACTCTACAGTACAGACCTCTACTAACCAGCTAGCTAGCAGGCTACACTACAGTACAGACCTCTACTAACCAGCTAGCTAGCAGACTACACTACAGACCTCTACTAACCAGCTAGCTAGCAGACTACTCTACAGTACAGACCTCTACTAACCAGCTAGCTAGCAGACTACACTACAGACCTCTACTAACCAGCTAGCTAGCAGGCTACACTACAGTACAGACCTCTACTAACCAGCTAGCTAGCAGGCTACACTACAGTACAGACCTCTACTAACCAGCTAGCTAGCAGGCTACACTACAGTACAGACCTCTACTAACCAGCTAGCTAGCAGACTACACTACAGACCTCTACTAACCAGCTAGCTAGCAGGCTACACTACACTACAGACCTCTACTAACCAGCTAGCTAGCAGACTACACCACAGACCTCTACTAACCAGCTAGCTAGCAAGCTACACAGTTCAGACCTCTACTAACCAGCTAGCTAGCAGACTACACTACAGACCTCTACTAACCAGCTAGCTAGCAGACTACACTACAGACCTCTACTAACCAGCTAGCTAGCAGACTACACTACAGACCTCTACTAACCAGCTAGCTAGCAGACTACACTACAGACCTCTACTAACCAGCTAGCTAGCAGACTAGTCTACAGACCCGTAGTGCTGCTATGGACCAACATCCCAGCATTTACACATTTTCTACAATCTTCTTTGAAATCCGCATCTAGCCGAACAATAGTCACAATGCTGCAAAATGCATTGAGAGAGTGAGGATGTGTGGAGGACAGGTGAAGGAAGACAGAGTTTATTAGAGAGGCAGAGAGGCTGAGAGGCTGAGAGGCTGAGAGGCTGGCGTAGTGACCAGCCTCGGAGGCCTTGACCGGCCATCCACTCACCCATCTTTTCTCTTAGCCTTGTAGACATGGCCGTACGTGCCCCGGCCCACCTTGCACCCCTCATACTCACCCATCTTTTCTCTTAGCCTTGTAGACATGGCCGTACGTGCCCCGGCCCACCTTGCACCCCTCATACTCACCCATCTTTTCTCTTAGCCTTGTAGACATGGCCGTACGTGCCCCGGCCCACCTTGCACCCCTCATACTCGAACAGGTCCTCGACTCTCTCCCTCTCCCCGGTCAGCTTCACTTTGAAGTCGTGGTCCATCTTCCCTCTGTTCTGGGTTAGGGTTAGGGAACCTCCTTCCTCTCTAAAGAGACAACTTCTTACTTCAACAACCCGGGTTTGTGATCATGAGCTGTCTTCCCTGGGTCGCCCTGTCCTCAGCCCCGTGTCCACATCTAACAGACGGGATGATCTGTCCGGTACCGGGGGGGATCACGGTGTGCGCGAGGCCAGGTGAGAGCACGGGTCAGTCCTTTCTCTCTCTCTCTTCTCCAGCTACTGCGTCTCTCAGCCGGTCTCTCTCTCTCTTCTCCAGCTACTGCGTCTCTCAGCCGGTCTCTCTCTCTCTTCTCCAGCTACTGCGTCTCTCAGCCGGTCTCTCTCTCGGGGGGACAGCCGGATCAAGCACGGCACTGTCGCAAAGTGCCGTAATCAGAGATAAACTGGGGAATAATGGTTGTGGCGCACCACGTGTATTTTAACTATTTTGAAATGTAATGAGGTTTATCCATGGGTTTATTGAATACATGTTAAAAAAATAGGTTCCAACACGACAGTGTTAATTCAAGTGGGTTGCAATTCAGCAGTAGTAATGTGCGATCGATCCATATCATTTAATAATTTTGCTGTTGTCTCACTCTGACACAAAGAACATGTTCTCATCATCATGTTCTCATCATTGAGGCTTTTGGACCCATTAGATCGATCATTCATGTTAAACTGCTCTAGTATTTACTTTCGCCAATTTAATAACAGTCAGTTTGAACTGTCAGCATGATAAGGTGGGTCCGTGTTTATATTGAATGGGAACAATATGAAACAACCTTCGATTTCTATCAAACTCACTTAGCAGAATGAAGGTATGTTTACATTCTACACATTTCACTTTAGCTCCTTTTGCACTTGCGGGCTACTGCACTTTCTTTCTTTTTTTAAATGTATATCTCCAGTACAACATATTATTAAATTGTAATTTTTACACTGTATTGTACTTGATTTGTTATCGTTATCTTGTTTTCTCTTCCATCTTATTTTCCTGTTTTTTGTATATTTTATGTCTACTTTTATGCGAAGCACTCCGTGCATGCACACTCTCTGTTGTAAAGCACTTTGGGCTGCATTTATTTGCATGAAAGGTGCTATACAAATAAAGTTTATTATTATTATTATTATTATTGTTATTATTATTATTATTATTATTATTTTGAAACGAAATACCCGTCCAACGAAGCCTAGGGTGAGGTAGGAATGAATCGCCTCGCTGTTAGTGTCTGGTCGGTGGGTGTTAGGTGTAGCACTGCTGGTCCCATCTTGTAATCAGAGAGCGGAGAGGAGAGAACCCGTCCTATTCAGCTGCTGCTCAGGTACTCAACACCTCCAAGGCCTTGGCATCCTCCGGCCTGCACAACACAACCAGAGTATAGATGGGGTTCACATGATCTGACCCTGGATCAGACTTGTCTGAATAGAGCCTCCCTGGCTAGCTGGGCTAGCTCAAGCTAACGCTAGCTGGGATGTGTTAGCTAGCTAGCCTGGCTAGCCGTCGACAGGCTGATATTAGCACACAAAGGCTTCAAGCATTAGAAATGACAGCGCGCAGATTTTAAAGTTAAAGGTAAACCTGTGTTAATGAGGAGACGGGTTTAATAGTTTATACTCGACATTTCCTGTATTTTGAGTGTATATGTAGCTGATGAGTCTTTGTCTGCTGAGCGCCGTGCTGTGGCCATGTCCCGCCCATGTAGCGCGGTGATTGGACACTGGACATGTCTGTCACTATTCCTGGCTCGGTGATTGGTGGCTAGCTAGGATGACGCGGTCAGTTTGGTAGCTTCTGCGTGTTGAACATGGCCTAGTGTAGGGGTAGGGTTAGGGGATGGCAGACAGATACCAGATCTCAGCCTAATTGTACTTATTTTTGATGCTAGCAATATCAATTAATACAATATTCTAATGTAACGCACTCTTGTCCATCGCATGCTCGATAGGGAGGGGATCTATTCCCCCGGATCATGGAGGTTAGCATGCTCACGCTAGCTGTCGTAGTGGGAAGGTTAGCTGGGGGCTAGTAGCAAGCTTTCTGGATGTTGTAATGTCGGTTTAGCCTCATGCCTTTCTGAACAAAATGGATGTCATTGTTTCACTTGTCATCTTGGTTCACTGACGGATACATCTTGCATGTACGGTTAGGATGGTTAGGATGGTTAGGATGGTTAGGATGTGTGTGACACTATTGCAGTTTGGTACCAGATCCTACCCTCCCGTCACACTGAAGCTCGGTGATCAGATGCATCACATTTTTTGAATCAACGACTTTGCAGCTGCAGCTCCCATCAAAGGGCCCAGGTGATCCTCTGATACCCAGGTGATCCTCTGATACCCAGGTGATCCTCTGATACCCAGGTGATCCTCTGATACCCAGGTGATCCTCTGATACCCAGGTGATCCTCTGATACCCAGGTGATCCTGTGATACCCAGGTGATCCTGTGATACCCAGGTGATCCTCTGATACCCAGGTGATCCTCTGATACCCAGGTGATCCTCTGATACCCAGGTGATCCTCTGATACCCAGGTGATCCTCTGATACCCAGGTAATCCTCCGATCTCAAATCTGACTGACACCCCCCTCCTTCTGACAGCGGTTTCCGTGGTGATGGACCCTCCCGGTGGGCGAGATGAGCGGCGGAGGCAGGCGGAGCGTCTTCGGAGGGAGGAGGCGTACTATCACTTCATCAACGAGCTGAGCGAGGACGAGTACCGCCTCATGAGGGACGGCAACCTGCTGGGCACACCTGGTGAGACCCCTCTAATACCACCCCAACCTGCTGGGCTCACCTGGTGAGACCCCTCTAATACCACCCCAACCCCCCCACCCCAACCTGCTGGGCACACCTGGTGAGACCCCTCTAATACCACCCCAACCTGCTGGGCTCACCTGGTGAGACCCCTCTAATACCACCCCAACCTGCTGGGCTCACCTGGTGAGACCCCTCTAATACCACCCCAACCTGCTGGGCTCACCTGGTGAGACCCCTCTAATACCACCCCAACCTGCTGGGCTCACCTGGTGAGACCCCTCTAATATCACCCCAACCTGCTGGGCTCACCTGGTGAGACCCCTCTAATACCACCCCAACCTGCTGGGCTCACCTGGTGAGACCCCTCTAATACCACCCCAACCTGCTGGGCTCACCTGGTGAGACCCCTCTAATACCACCCCAACCTGCTGGGCACACCTGGTGAGACCCCTCTAATACCACCCCAACCTGCTGGGCTCACCTGGTGAGACCCCTCTAATATCACCCCAACCTGCTGGGCTCACCTGGTGAGACCCCTCTAATACCACCCCAACCTGCTGGGCTCACCTGGTGAGACCCCTCTAATATCACCCCAACCTGCTGGGCTCACCTGGTGAGACTCCTCTAATACCACCCCAACCTGCTGGGCACACCTGGTGAGACCCCTCTAATATCACCCCAACCTGCTGGGCTCACCTGGTGAGACCCCTCTAATACCACCCCAACCTGCTGGGCTCACCTGGTGAGACCCCTCTAATACCACCCCAACCTGCTGGGCTCACCTGGTGAGACCCCTCTAATACCACCCCAACCTGCTGGGCTCACCTGGTGAGACCCCTCTAATACCACCCCAACCTGCTGGGCTCACCTGGTGAGACCCCTCTAATACCACCCCAACCTGCTGGGCACACCTGGTGAGACCCCTCTAATATCACCCCAACCTGCTGGGCTCACCTGGTGAGACCCCTCTAATACCACCCCAACCTGCTGGGCTCACCTGGTGAGACCCCTCTAATACCACCCCAACCTGCTGGGCTCACCTGGTGAGACCCCTCTAATACCACCCCAACCTGCTGAGCTCACCTGGTGAGACCCCTCTAATACCACCCCAACCTGCTGGGCTCACCTGGTGAGACCCCTCTAATACCACCCCAACCTGCTGGGCTCACCTGGTGAGACCCTCTAATACCACCCCAACCTGGTGAGACCCCTCTAATATCACCCCAACCTGCTGGGCTCACCTGGTGAGACCCTCTAATATCACCCCAACCTGCTGGGCTCACCTGGTGAGACCCTCTAATACCACCCCAACCTGGTGAGACCCCTCTAATATCACCCCAACCTGCTGGGCTCACCTGGTGAGACCCTCTAATATCACCCCAACCCACCCAGCTCAACGGACCAAACTACTGACTGCATTACACACACACACACACACACACACACACACACACACACACACACGCAGCGGAATGGAGACGGCTCCATTTTGGCCCCTTGACCTCAAATGATTCTGAGGCCAAATCCCTGCTGATATACCTTCAGCATTATAAAGGCTTGTACTGAATTCCAGAGCAGACATGTTCTCTCTTCCTCATCTGTACCTAACAGAGGACATGTTCTCTCTTCCTCATCTGTACCTAACAGAGGACATGTTCTCTCTTCCTCATCTGTACCTATCAGAGGACATGTTCTAGCTGTCTCATCTGTACCTAACAGAGGACATGTTCTCTTCCTCATCTGTACCTAACAGAGGACATGTTCTAGCTGTCTCATCTGTACCTAACAGAGGACATGTTCTCTTCCTCATCTGTACCTAACAGAGGACATGTTCTAGCTGTCTCATCTGTACCTAACAGAGGACATGTTCTCTTCCTCATCTGTACCTAACAGAGGACATGTTCTAGCTGTCTCATCTGTACCTAACAGAGCACATGTTCTAGCTGTCTCAGCCGTACCTAACAGAGCACATGTTCTAGCTGTCTCAGCCGTACCTAACAGAGGACATGTTCTAGCTGTCTCATCTGTACCTAACAGAGAACATGTTCTAGCTCTCTCAGCCGTACCTAACAGAGCACATGTTCTCTCTCCTCCTGTCCTCCAGGGGAGGTGACAGCAGAGGAGCTGCGCCAGCGGTTGGACGGAGCGAAGGAGCGCGTGTCGTCTCAGCCCCGCCCTGAGCCACGCCTACAGAACCTGGAGGCCGGAGAGGAGGAGGGCAGCAGCGGTGAGGAGCAGGAGAGAGCAGGGGGCGTAGGGGCAGGAGAGAGCAGGGGGAGTAGGA
Organism: Borostomias antarcticus; assembly: GCF_949987555.1. Taxonomy (NCBI): domain Eukaryota; kingdom Metazoa; phylum Chordata; class Actinopteri; order Stomiiformes; family Stomiidae; genus Borostomias; species Borostomias antarcticus. Next base: position 572,926 of record NC_140242.1, on the reverse strand, counting down.
GAGAGCAGGAGAGAGCAGAGGGAGCAGGGGCAGGAGAGAGCAGGGGGCGTAGGGGCAGGAGAGAGCAGGGGGAGCAGGAGAGAGCAGGGGGAGTAGGAGAGAGCAGGAGAGAGCAGGAGAGAGCAGGAGAGAGCAGGGGGCGTAGGGGCAGGAGAGAGCAGGGGGAGTAGGAGAGAGCAGGAGAGAGCAGAGGGAGCAGGGGGAGTAGGAGCAGGAGAGAGCAGGAGAGAGCAGGGGGAGCAGGGGCAGGAGAGAGCAGGAGAGAGCAGGGGGCGTAGGGGCAGGAGAGAGCAGGGGGAGTAGGGGCAGGAGAGAGCAGGGGGAGTAGGAGAGAGCAGGGGGAGTAGGGGCAGGTAGGGGTATACAGGAGGAGTAGGGGCAGGTAGGGGTATAGAGGAGGAGTAGGGGCAGGTAGGGGTATACAGGAGGAGTAGGGGCAGGTAGGGGTATAGAGGAGGAGTAGGGGCAGGTAGGGGTATACAGGAGGAGTAGGGGCAGGTAGGGGTATAGAGGAGGAGTAGGGGCAGGTAGGGGTATAGAGGAGGAGTAGGGGCAGGTAGGGGTATACAGGAGGAGTAGGGGCAGGTAGGGGTATACAGGAGGAGTAGGGGCAGGTAGGGGTATAGAGGAGGAGTAGGGGCAGGTAGGGGTATAGAGGAGGAGTAGGGGCAGGTAGGGGTATACAGGAGGAGTAGGGGCAGGTAGGGGTATAGGGGTAGTTGAGTAGGGGCAGGTAAGGGTATAGAGGAGGAGTAGGGGCAGGTAGGGGTATACAGGAGGAGTAGGGGCAGGTAGGGGTATACAGGAGGAGTAGGGGCAGGTAGGGGTATAGAGGAGGAGTAGGGGCAGGTAGGGGTATACAGGAGGAGTAGGGGCAGGTAGGGGTATAGAGGAGGAGTAGGGGCAGGTAGGGGTATAGAGGAGGAGTAGGGGCAGGTAGGGGTATACAGGAGGAGTAGGGGCAGGTAGGGGTATAGAGGAGGAGTAGGGGCAGGTAGGGGTATACAGGAGGAGTAGGGGCAGGTAGGGGTATAGAGGAGGAGTAGGGGCAGGTAGGGGTATAGAGGAGGAGTAGGGGCAGGTAGGGGTATACAGGAGGAGTAGGGGCAGGTAGGGGTATACAGGAGGAGTAGGGGCAGGTAGGGGTATAGGGGTAGTTGAGTAGGGGCAGGTAGGGATTTAGGGGAGGTGGATTTTAGGTTGTATTAAAGGAGTAGTAAAGGGAAAATGCATGTTTAGCCCTGTTTTAAGGTTACTTATGATCATATTCAATGGTTCAGATCAAAACGTTGACAAAACTAGCACTTTTGAGAGTCTGATAATTGCTCTACCACCGTTTTGGTCATACAATGGATGTGGGTGGGCACCTTGAAAAATATTTCAAAAACATGTTAAACTCTCAATTTCAAAGACAAGAAACTCACTGAGGTGTTAGTTCGTGTTCTGACATATAATTCGCCATAAAGTAAGATTCTAGTTCACCTGGAAAGGCTTTTTAAAATATTTAGCATAGAACTATTTAATCGCAGCACATACGTGCGTAAACCTCCGCAAACTAGGTAGCCTAGCAACATAAACAATAACAATAGCTACCGTAAGTAGTTCCGCTTCCTGAATCCCCTCTGCGGATTGATCTACACATCTACAACGGTCGCTTCAATACAAGTCAATGGATTTCATAAAATGATCAATAAAACCCTACAGGATTCATACTTTGCGGCGAATTTGATGTCAGAACACCAACGGACACTTATTACCCCCTCGGTGAGCTTCTTGTCTTTGAAATTGAGAGTTCAACATGTTTTTTGAAAGATTTTTCACGGTGCCCACCCACATCCATTGTATGACCAAAACGGTGGTAGAGCAATTATCAGACTTTCTCAAAAGTGCTAGTTTTGTCAACGTTTTGATCTGAACCATTGTATATGATCATAAGTAACCTTAAAACAGGGCTAAACATGCATTTTCCCTTTACTACTCCTTTAAGTGATTGGATGCTATACAATTAACTTGAAAAATACTTTATTATTTAAAGGGTGAAAAAATGTGTTGGGCTTGTAGTCATTCATAATGCCTGTACACAGCACGCAGTATCATGGTGCTATATTTCAGTTTTAGTATCATCATGCTAGTTTATTAGCACCCATGCTAATAGCCCCTTTAACAGCCTGTTCAAGGCGGGAATGTTGAGCCTTCATTCCGGCTTGGCGTTCTGTATAAAAGGTACGAACACAGAATGGGAAGTCATTTTGTTCCGCCTACACATAACAAACACGCCTTTAACATCTCAAACCACCCAGTGGGGGGCGCTATACGGGCCTGGTTTGGGTGTTCAGTGTAAACAAGCGAAGCCGCAAAGCCGTCATAACGAGGGGTCTTGTTATCCGCGGAGGGATCTGTGTTTGTAACAAGGCTGCTAACGACGACCCCATGTTGTGTTTGAAGGGCCGGCCGAGTCGGGGGCGGAGACGTCCAGCGGCGACTCTCTGCTGGAGTGGCTGAACACGTTCCGGCGCACGGGCAACGCCACGCGCAGCGGCCAGAGCGGCAACCAGACGTGGCGCGCCGTCAGCCGCACCAACCCCAACAGCGGCGAGTTCCGCTTCAGCCTGGAGATCAATATCAACCACGAGCAGCCGGAGCCCGGCGAGCACGGCGCCGACCCCGCCGACCCCGCCGAGCTGCCCGCCGCCGTCGTCCTGCCCCCCGCGTCCGCCCAAGCCTCCGTACGCGCCGCCCCGTACCCCGCCCCCAGGATCAACCCCTTCCCCTCCGCCCCGCGCCCCGCCCTGGGCCGGAGGGCGCAGACTCGACGCACGCGCAGCAGCGTCCCCCCCCCCCCCTCCTCCTCCTCCTCCCCTCAGCCCCCTCGCCCCCTCCGCTCCAGCGGCCCCGCCTACCCCGGCCCTGAGGAGAGGAGTGGCCTTCCACCCCCCACCCGTCCCCCCTCCCCTAGTCCCCCCCGGCCAGAGCGGCCCCGCCCCTCAACCCCTGGCGGCGGGGCAGGAGGAGGAGGAGGAGGAGGCGGCCCCAGACTGTCCGCGTGTGTCGCCCCAGGCCGGCTCCCAGGGGTCGGGGGGTCGCGAGCCGCGCGGCAGCAGGACTCGATCCCGCGGGCGGATCCGGAGGGCGGCGGCGGCGGGGGCGGGGGGAGGAGGAGGAGGAGGAGCCTCCTCCCGGTCGTCACGACGGAGCAGGTCCCCCCTGCAGAGAAGCCCCCCCCCCGGCGCCGCGTCGTCGCTCTCCAGCGGCGGCTCTAGCAGCCACACCGCCGAATCTGGCAACGCCGCCGCTGTCCCCATGGAGACGGGGGAGTCGGCGACGGAGCTGGCCGCCCTGACGGAGCCCGCCGCCCCCGAGGCGGCCGAGCAGGAGGCGGAGTCGCAGGCGGCCGGGGTGGGAGGAGGGGGAGGGGGAGGGGCCGTGCGGCGCCATCCCACCATCATGCTGGACCTGCAGGTGCGGCGGATCCGCCCAGGCGAGAGCCGCGACCGCGACAGCATCGCCAGCCGGACCCGCTCGCGCGCCCGCGCTGCCGAAAACACCGTCACCTTCGAGAGCGACAGCGGCGGCTTCCGGCGCACCATCTCACGCTCGGAGCGCGCCGGCGTCCGCACCTACGTCAGCACCATCCGCATCCCGCTGCGCCGCATCAGCGAGACGGGCCTGGGCGAGCCCAGCTCCACCGCCCTGCGCTCCATCCTGCGCCAGATCATGACCGGCTTCGGCGAGCTCAGCTCCCTCATGGAGACGGAGGCCGACCAGGAGACGGCGGCGGCTGTGCCCGGCGCTCGCCCCGACCCCGACGTCGCGGCGGCGGGCGTGCCGGCCTATCGCGTCCACGGCGGTGAGGGGGGGGGTGCCGCGGCGGGCCAGGCGGGCTCCGGAGGGGTGGAGCCGGAGAGGGAGGGGGGGGCGGCGGCGGACGAGGAGGGCGCTCAGGTGAGGTTAGGAGGCGGGAGAGGAGCGGGGGGAGGAGGAGCAGGGGCGGGGGCGGCGAATCCGAGCGAGGGCCGGCCCACCAGCCGGGACACCAACAACCTGGTGGAGAACGGCACGCTGCCCATCCTCCGCCTGGCGCACTTCTTCCTGCTCAACGACGAGGAGGACGAGGAGCACCCGCGCGGCCTGACCAAAGAGCAGATCGACAACCTGGCCACGCGCACCTACGGCCTGGCCTGCCTGGAGGGGGAGCAGGGCCGCGCCTGCAGCGTCTGCATCAACGAGTACGCCCAGGGAAACAAGCTGCGGCGCCTGCCCTGCGCACACGAGTTCCACATCCACTGCATCGACCGCTGGCTGTCGGAGAACAACACTTGCCCCATCTGCAGGCAGCCCATCCTCCCCACGCACCAGGACTGACCTCCGACCCTGCCCCGCCCCCCCCCCCGGCCTAGCCGTGCCTGTACATAGCGCTTTTATGTTTTCATTTCACTGAGAAGTTTCAGTTGCGTTCGCGCTGAGGGAAGATAGAAGCAGAAGCAGGGGAGCAAAAGTAAACTATAAATGCAGAAAATTAATAAAGCTTTATTTTTTTAGATTCCTCGTTTTTTGTTTTCAGCACCTTGGATGTTTTTTGTTTTTTTGGATATTGTGCGTCTTCTTCTCTCTGGCTCTGTCACACGCTGGGGAGCTTTCATCATGGATTAGCACTAATGCTTCAACGAGCTTCTTAGCCGCTGCTGACCTGTCACACTTAAGCCACGCCCACTCCAACGCCTGTCATTTCTCCCTGTCGAATGGACACAGTAATCAATCTCTGGACTTGTTCAAAACATGTAAATATGTGTCACCGCCACCTGCTGGGGGGTTTGAGAAGAGAAGTTATTTTGCATTTAAATAAGCAGGAAACCCCCTTTTTTAAATAAGTGTCCTGTGACTTAACAGCAGGTCATAAAAATGTGTTAATTTGTTGAGAAAACTATTGGTTAGTTTGTGTTTTCTTTTACACTTGGTTTCACTGGACGGTGGTCCTCCCATGTCTCTGGGACGGTGGTCCTCCCATGTCTCTGGGACGGTGGTCCTCCCATGTCTCTGGGACGGTGGTCCTCCCATGTCTCTGGGACGGTGGTCCTCCCATGTCTCCGGGACGGTGGTCCTCCCATGTCTCTGGGACGGTGGTCCTCCCATGTCTCTGGGACGGTGGTCCTCCCATGTCTCTGGGACGGTGGTCCTCCCATGTCTCTGGGACGGTGGTCCTCCCATGTCTCTGGGACGGTGGTCCTCCCATGTCTCTGGGACGGTGGTCCTCCCATGTCTCTGGGACGGTGGTCCTCCCATGTCTCTGGGACGGTGGTCCTCCCATGTCTCTGGGACGGTGGTCCTCCCATGTCTCTGGGACGGTGGTCCTCCCATGTCTCTGGGACGGTGGTCCTCCCATGTCTCTGGGACGGTGGTCCTCCCATGTCTCTGGGACGGTGGTCCTCCCATGTCTCTGGGACGGTGGTCCTCCCATGTCTCTGGGACGGTGGTCCTCCCATGTCTCTGGGACGGTGGTCCTCCCATGTCTCTGGGACGGTGGTCCTCCCATGTCTCTGGGACGGTGGTCCTCCCATGTCTCTGGGACGGTGGTCCTCCCATGTCTCTGGGACGGTGGTCCTCCCATGTCTCTGGGACGGTGGTCCTCCCATGTCTCTGGGACGGTGGTCCTCCCATGTCTCTGGGACGGTGGTCCTCCCATGTCTGTGTCCCATGGCACAAGTAGACAGTCACAGGTGATGACACTAAAACCCAGTTAAACAAAACAGCCCTTATAAGCTCCAGATAATCAGGACCCTGGTGAGTGAACCTAGCAGCAAGCACTTGTGGTAGACGCAGCCTGTCCAGGGTTTTCAGACAGTAACCTTTGTGATAAAGAGTTGTGCAATAACGCAGGGGTGAAAGGTCAGTGTTGTGGTGGAATGTCCACAGTACCGTCGTTACTGATGTTTACACCTTCACCTCCTCAGAGGAAGTGAGTTAGTGCCTGTTCAGAACTGGCCCAGAGCCTCTGTCTCATACCCACACCAACCCTCTCCACTGCACTTACTGAGAGGCTTAAAGTCTAATCATCAGCGCTGAAGTCATGGTACAGAGGCCAGGGTATCTTGGGGGTGGGGGGGATTCTAGTGGGGTCAACGTTACCCTCTAGCCTAGATTCCTCCAAAGAATCAGGCTTTTAAAGGGGTAGTGTGCTATTTTGGACATTCAGTCCTATTTGTGGCCTGTCTGCCATGAACCTGAAACAGAGACCATCATTCCACTGATTGGAAGATAATGAGGCACCTGTGAATGCATTAAAAAAAACTATGATAAATATACTTTTCCGAGATGAGAAGTACAGGGTGTAATCTTACTGGTCTAAATATGCTCTCCTGTGAAAGGTATTGCAATCTGAATATTTGTACATGTTTGGCGTGGCTTGGACATAAGCGTTCCCCTGGTGCTTGTTTTCACTGCTCCCACAGAGGACTATGTGCAAGTCATGCCAAACACATCAAATATTCCGATTGCGATACATACTGAAATTGGTAAGATTACACCCTGTGCTTCTTGTCTCAGAAAAGCACATTTATCATAGTTTTTAAACGCATTTACAGGTGCCCCATTGACTTCCATTGTAGCCCATTGAGAGCCTGCAGAAAAACTGCAGCTAGCTCAATACTGGAACGGTCAGTGAAATGATGGTCTCTATGTTTCAGGTTCATGGTAGACGGACCACAAATAGGACTCAAATAGCACACTACCCCTTTAATGGCAGACCTGGGTACTGCGCACACAGAGGAGGGATGTTCTCTCTTTAATGGCAGACCTGGGTACTGCGCACACAGAGGAGGGATGTTCTCTCTTTAATGGCAGACCTGGGTACTGCGCACACAGAGGAGGGATGTTCTCTCTCAGATGGACTTCAGTTCAAAGGTGGGTGGGTGGGTTCCCTCAATACCAGGTTTACGCCCACATCCACCTTCTGGCTGTCCTCTGCTACCTTACGTTTTGAATGGCACCCCTTTCCTCCAATCAGAGCATCCGATAATACTTGGCGGGCTCAGAGAGGGCAGTGAGCGTTTCCCCGTGTGGAGACTCAGGAGGGAGCTGGTGTAGAGTGAGCCCTGTCCAGGTGAGATTAGTCTAGACTCAGGAGGGAGCTGGTGTAGAGTTAGCCCTGTCCAGGTGAGATTAGTCTAGACTCAGGAGGGAGCTGGTGTAGAGTTAGCCCTGTCCAGGTGAGATTAGTCTATCATCTGCTTTCTGTTCCAAGGGAATCGTTTAGCACATGTTGTGGAAAGCTTGCTGACGACGTGTGGAAGTAAAGCAAGCTGACTGGGTGGCGGGTGGAGTTGGGCACGCAGGACTGACTTGGCGGGTGGAGTTGGGCACGCAGGACTGACTTGGCTGGTGGAGTTGGGCACGCAGGACTGGCTTGGCGGGTGGAGTTGGGCACGCAGGACTGACTTGGCGGGTGGAGTTGGGCACGCAGGACTGGCTTTGGGCCTTTGGGAGAACTTGTGTTCATTACATTTACCAGCTAGACTCCTTCCTCATTTATTTTCACTTTGCTGAGCGTTTTTTGTTTGCAATGTGCAAGAACAGCATCACACGTAAGAGAAAGGGAAATATAGTGACTTTTTTCCGTTTCATGATAATCAGTGAATGAGAGCGGGACAGAGAGCTGGTGAGATCAGAGTATCAGGACACAATGAGAAGCGTGGGAGATTCTCTTTCACGAAGGGCTTACATAGTCTAATTTAAGAAAACCACAACAGAGAATACTGTTACTGTAGCACTCAAACCCCTGCTTTAGTAGTCATATAGAAATATCAAGGGATGGCAGGAAATTTATTACAGATTTTGAAATGTCCTGTGGGGGCATATTGTCCCATTCTCCCCATCCAATCACCAGCCTCCACTGAATCACAATACCCTCTGATTGGTGTGTGAAGCCCTGGCAGAGGCAGGTGGATATATAGCCTGATATCACCACTGATCCATATATAAGACTGAATAGGTGAAGATGATATGGAAGAAAAAGTTCAGTCATATTTCTCTTGCATCGGCCCAGTCATTCTATATCTTAACACCAAAGGTGTACTGCTCCATAACCCCATCTACCCCCTTAAATGGGCCCTCCCCGTCAGCGTCACTCTTTCACCACAAGGGGGAGCTATTTCCAACAGTCCAAGAGGCATCAGGAAGCCTGTCTTCAGGGCCTGTATGGTTTGTAATTGCCATAAAAAACATGACAATTGTATGATAACTGACATGTTGCCCTTTGTGTACTGTGTGTGTGTGTATGTGTTTATGTGTGTCAGAGCTGTGAGTGAATTGTTCCAAACATGGTGTGAACCAGTGTGCTGTGTGAGAGTGAGTTGTGCACGCGTGTGAATGGTAGAATTGAAGGAAGTGACTTAACAGAATGTCCCAATATGGTTCTCAAGACGCACCTGTTGTGAATGTCCCATCAGACAGAGATGGAGCGATTCGTGGCCACCCAATTCAGAAGTGAATATTTATTCTGTTCCTATTTAATGAGATAAAAACAACAGTTGAAAATATGAATATGTAATATGTCATAATGTGATGAGATAAAAAAAAAAAAAAAAACAATACAGCTAAGATGAATATGTATTCTGTTACTATGTAATAAAATAAACCTGGGTTTTCTTCTCTGCTCCTTAACAATGGAATTAAATACTGCTTTGTTCTGCCTGGCCATGTCTGGAGCTCTCTTCTTTCAGCCCCCCACTGGGTAGCCTATAGACTGCATGTTCCTATATAGACTGCATCTTCCTGTATAGACTGCATCTTCCTATATATACCATGTTCCTATAGACTGCATGTTCCTATATAGACTGCATGTTCCTGTATAGACTGCATGTTCCTATATAGACTGCATGTTCCTCTATAGACTGCATGTTCCTATATAGACTGCATGTTCCTGTATAGACTGCATGCTCCTATATAGACTGCATGTTCCTGTATAGACTGCATCTTCCTATATAGACTGCATGTTCCTCTATAGACTGCATGTTCCTATATAGACTGCATGTTCCTGTATAGACTGCATGTTCCTGTATAGACTGCATGTTCCTATATAGACTGCATGCTCCTATATAGACTGCATGTTCCTCTATAGACTGCATGTTCCTATATAGACTGCATGTTCCTATATAGACTGCATGTTCCTGTATAGACTGCATGCTCCTATATAGACTGCATGTTCCTGTATAGACTGCATCTTCCTATATAGACTGCATGCTCCTATATAGACTGCATGTTCCTATATAGACTGCATGTTCCTGTATAGACTGCATGTTCCTGTATAGACTGCATGTTCCTATATAGACTGCATGTTCCTGTATAGACTGCATCTTCCTATATAGACTGCATGTTCCTCTATAGACTGCATGTTCCTGTATAGACTGCATGTTCCTCTATAGACTGCATGTTCCTATATAGACTGCATGTTCCTGTATGTATAGACTGCATGTTCCTATATAGACTGCATGTTCTTATATAGACTGCATGTTCCTATATAGACTGCATGCTCCTATATAGACTGCATGTTCCTATATAGACTGCATGTTCCTATATAGACTGCATGTTCCTGTATGTATAGACTGCATGTTCCTGTATGTATAGACTGCATGTTCCTGTATAGACTGCATGTTCCTGTATAGACTGCATGTTCCTCTATAGACTGCATGTTCCTCTATAGACTGCATGTTCCTCTATAGACTGCATGTTCCTATATAGACTGCATGTTCCTATATAGACTGCATGTTCCTCTATAGACTGCATGTTCCTATATAGACTGCATGTTCCTATATAGACTGCCTGCTCCTATATAGACTGCATGTTCCTATATAGACTGCATGTTCCTATATAGACTGCATGTTCCTATATAGACTGCATGTTCCTGTATGTATAGACTGCATGTTCCTGTATGTATAGACTGCATGTTCCTGTATGTATAGACTGCATGTTCCTGTATAGACTGCATGTTCCTCTATAGACTGCATGTTCCTCTATAGACTGCATGTTCCTCTATAGACTGCATGTTCCTATATAGACTGCATGTTCCTGTATGTATAGACTGCATGTTCCTCTATAGACTGCATGTTCCTATATAGACTGCATGTTCCTGTATGTATAGACTGCATGTTCCTCTATAGACCATGTTCCTCTATGTATGGGCTACACTGGTTTTTCTAATAACAAATCCAAGCCTGTGTACCTCCTTTCCGTTTTATCATGGGCTTCCAACACTGGTAAGAAAGATGGCACATTCACGGTTTGTGCTTTTCAAGAGGTTAAAATGTAGGTAACCTCTGCCACAGTTAAATGACTTAATGATAGAAGAAAGACGATGATAATATAGATCCTGCATAACCACGGGGTGTCTGAATGGAAGCTTTTGGACAAGGACGCGCACGCGCGCACACATCACCCGATGCGCGCGCCTCCTGCTGAACAGAGCCCGTGCACCCAGCAGCTCCGGTGTCTCCGGTACGAGCGAGATGACCCGTTCCCCTTCCACCCTGTCCCGTTCCTCTACCACCCTGTCCCGGGCCCGCATGTCCCCGCTGTGTCCCTGAGCCGTGAGCATGCCCTCGCCCCGGCTGCCCTGGTCCAACCCGACACACACCCGCACCCGCGCAGGATCAGGATGTTCTTTAACCGGAGATCGAAGAAGGTCCACAGCGAGGGAGGTAAGATAAGCTGGGCAGGAGGACATGATTAGCTGGGGGACGAGCCTGTGCGCTCTGCTCGATGTCTACAGTAGCCTAAGCGATTTAGGACATGAGTATTGCTACGGAGGTCGATTTATTACAGATTTCAGCGGTGCACTCAAATATGAGTGTAAATTGCGCCGTGCACGGTTAATGACGACATGTCAGCAGCAGCTGTACCAGCAGGACAGACCGGCCTTGCGACCAGGACTGCGGCACCGGAGCGGGGCAGCCTCCATCCGCGCTGCGCACACAGTATCATGATGGGTAGAGGGATGGGATGGGTAGAGGGATGGGATGGGTAGAGGGATGGGATGGGATGGGTAGAGGGATGGGATGGGTAGAGGGATGTGATGGGTAGAGGGATGGGATGGGTAGAGGGATGGGATGTGATGGGTAGAGGGATGAGATGTGATGGGTACGTATTTTGGCTTGCCGCGCGAACAACAGAGCCACTTCGTCCATGATGATAGCAGTCGACTGAGAATAGGACAAGAGAACCCATTTGGAGATGTTGTGGTTGGAGATGTTGTGGTTGGAGATGTTGTGGTTGGAGATGTTGTGGTTGGAGATGTTGTGGTTGGAGATGTTGTGGTTGGAGATGTTGTGGTTGGAGATGTTGTGGTTGGAGATGTTGTGGTGTGAGATGTTGTGGTTGGAGATGTTGTGGTGTGAGATGTTGTGGTTGGAGATGTTGTGGTGTGAGATGTTGTGGTTGGAGATGTTGTGGTGTGAGATGTTGTGGTTGGAGATGTTGTGGTTGAGATGTTGTGATTGGAGATGTTGAGGTCGCAGTGGGAACGGGACGTGTTGATGTTGAGCTGCTCCCGTATTGATCAGTCTGATTGTGTTCAGGCTGTTATTGAGAGACGAGCAGAGCAGAGCTTTGTAGAACAGCATTGAGCTGCTGTCTGACACCAAACAACTCGTAGACATGTCTTAAAAACCACGTGACTGTTTAAAGAGCTCTGTGTTTTAAGCCAATCCGGTCGCAGGACGCGCGCCTCGTCACTGATGCCATTCCTCATACGCACGGGGCATTAGGCTGCGAGTGGGATTAATGGCTTATTATGGCTTATTATCATGCATATACAGTGCGCCATGAATGCCCCGCCCCTTCAGCTCTCCACAGGCACATTACGCACTGATACAACTGTTAACTCTGTTATACATGTGATATTTGGCACAGGGACATCCTACAAATGCGCTGGTATTTCTACCTCCGCCCAGAACGCAGGAGTTACGTCTTCGGTGGCTTGTGTTGGACTGTCTGTCTGTCTGTCTGTCTGTCTGTCTGTCTGTCTGTCTGTCTGTCTGTCTGTCTGTCTGTCTGCTAGTCAGCAGGTTTATGACTACGACCAGACCAATGTTCCTGAGCCTTGGTGGAGGGGTGTATTTTCATGAGCCTTGGTGGAGGGGTGTATTTTCATGAGCCTTGGTGGAGGGGTGTATTTTCATGAGCCTTGGTGGAGGGGTGTAGCACGGGCCAAGGAAGAATACATTACATTTTGGAGCGGATTCACAATTTTTTATTCCCTTTCGTTAACATTGTCAGATTGACCAGACCAGCACATACGATCGTGGCTGAGACCCTTCTGGTGGGATAGAAAAGCTAAACAAACCTTCTTTGTTCATAGACATGTCTAGAAAGTTCTCTTACACAACTTCTCTTCTCTGTTCTCTACAATGGCTCCCTGTAGCAGCTCACATCCAGTTTAAAACTCTGGTACTAGTCTACAGGGCAATGAAAGGAGCAGCCCCCTCCTACCTCCAGGCCATGGTCAAACCCTACACCCCCTCCCGACCACTACGCTCTGCTACCTCTGGGCAACTGGTTGCCCCATCACTCCGAGGCCCCTGCGGTCGATCGACACGGTCACGGCTCTTCTCTTTCCTGGCCCCGCAGTGGTGGAATGAACTGCCCACTGATGTCAGGACAGCAGAGTCACTGCCCATCTTTAGCTGCAGGCTCAAAACTCATCTCTTCAAGACGTACTTGTACCACAATCCTCCTTCTTAAGCACTTATTGTATTTTTAGTTTGCTATTCTTGCACTTTGCATTCAGCACTAGATTCTGCTCTTAGTCACTTGTTTTAGAAAGGAGATGCACTTGTGAGTTATGGCAAGTAATAGTAGCCTACATTGGCTTTTCTTACATTAAATGCAATTATTGTAAGTGTCTTTGGATAAAAGCATCAGCTGAATGACTCATGCAATGTTGTTTTTTGCTGCCTTGCCTGAACCTGAGTGTTCAAGATACCTTAATAAATAAAGGTTGTCTTGATCGGTCAGCAGTCATGCCCCATCCATGCCCCTGGCCAGCAGTCATGCCCCATCCATGCCCCTGGCCAGCAGTCATGCCCCATCCATGCCCCTGGCCAGCAGTCATGCCCCATCCATGCCCCTGGTCAGCAGTCATGCCCCATCCATGCCCCTGGCCAGCAGTCATGCCCCATCCATGCCCCTGGTCAGCAGTCATGCCCCATCCATGCCCCTGGTCAGCAGTCATGCCCCATCCATGCCCCTGGCCAGCAGTCATGCCCCGTCCTTGCCCCTGGCCAACAGCATTGGACGAACGGCTCTCCATATCTACACTCCCTTGTCCCAGCATTGGTGTAGTAGTATGTAGTATGAGGTGTAGTAGTATGTAGTATGAGGTGTAGTAGTATGTATTATGAGGTGTAGTAGTATGTAGTATGAGGTGTAGTAGTATGTAGTATGAGGTGTGGTAGTATGTAGTATGAGGTGTAGTAGTATGTAGTATGAGGTATAGTAGTATGTATTATGAGGTGTAGTAGTATGTAGTATGAGGTGTAGTAGTATGTAGTATGAGGTGTGGTAGTATGTAGTATGAGGTGAAGTAGTATGTAGTATGAGGTGTAGTAGTATGTAGTATGAGGTGTAGTAGTTTGTAGTATGAGGTGTGGTAGTATGTAGTATGAGGTGTAGTAGTATGTAGTATGAGGTGTAGTAGTATGTAGTATGAGGTGTGGTAGTATGTAGTATGAGGTGTAGTAGTATGTAAGGCAAGGCAAGGCAAGTTTATTTATATAGCACATTTCAGCCACAGGGCAATTCAAGGTGCTTTACATGAGACATTAAAAGCATTAAAACAAAAAGCAAGACATTATAGACATTTAAAACAAAAGGCAGGACAAATTAAAAGCATTAAAACAAAAAGCAAGTCATTATAGACATTTAAACAAAAAGCAGGACAAATAGAATACAGGAATAAAAGTTACAGTGCAGTATACTGATAAACATAGCTCCTCTTAGAAAGCAGTGGCAAAAAGAAAAGTCTTCAGGCTTGTTTTAAAAGAACCAAGAGTTGCAGCAGACCTGCAGTTTTCTGGAAGTTTGTTCCAGATATGTGGAGCATAAAAACTGAATGCTGCTTCTCCATGTTTTGTTTTAACTCTAGGGACAGAAAGCAGACCTGTGCCAGACGACCTGAGGGGTCTGGATGGTTCATAGCATATGAGCAGATCAGAAATATATTTTGGCCCTAAACCATTCAGTGCTTTATAAACCAACAGCAGTATTTTAAAGTCAATTCTTTGACAGACAGGAAGCCAGTGTAAAGACCTTAGAACTGGTGTGATATGCTCCACTTTCTTAGTCTTAGTGAGGACCCGAGCAGCAGCGTTCTGAATCAGCTGCAGCTGTCTGATCGATTTTTTAGAGAGACCTGTATACATGCCGTTACAGTAGTCGAGTCTACTGAAGATAAACGCATGGACAAGTTTTTCCAAATCCTTCTGGGACATAAATCCTTTGATCCTTGATATATTCTTCAGGTGATAGTAGGCTGACTTTGTAATTGACTTAATGTGGCTGTTGAAATTCAGGTCTGAGTCCATGACTACACCAAGATTTCTGGCTTCGTTTGTGGTTTTTAGCATTACTGATTGAAGTTGAGCACTGACTTTTAATCGTTCTTCTTTGGCTCCAAAGACAATTACTTCAGTTTTATTTTTGTTTAGTTGGAGAAAGTTCTGGCACATCCAATCATTGATTTGTTGAATGCACTTACTCAGCGCTTGTATGGGATTATAGTCTCCTGGTGATATAGTGATATAAATTTGTGTGTCATCTGCATAGCTATGGTAACATATTTTGTTGTTTTCCATAATTTGAGCTAGTGGGAGCATGTAAATATTGAACAGAAGAGGCCCCAGGATGGAGCCTTGGGGAACTCCACAGGTCATTTTTGTCAGCTTAGATTTGTAATTGCCTATAGACACAAAATAATCCCTGTCCTTAAAGTAGGATTCAAACCAATCTAACACTGTACCAGAAATTCCCAACCAATTTTCCAGTCGGCCTAGTAGTATGTTGTGGTCTACGCAGCGCTGAGATCCAGTAATACTAAGACTGAGATTTTGCCATTATCTGTGTTTAAATGGATGTCATTAAATACCTTAATTAGAGCAGTCTCGGTGCTGTGGTGTGGTCGAAATCCTGACTGGAAGACATCAAAGCCATTACTTAGTGCCAGGAAGTTATTCAGTTGTTGGAAAACAACCTTTTCAATTATTTTGCTTAGAAAAGGGAGGTGTGATATGGGCCTATAATTGTTCATTTGTGAGCTGTCTAGATTATTCTTTTTTAAGAGTGGCTTGATGACTGCAGTTTCCAGGGTTTGCGGTAACACACCTGAAAGAAGAGATGTGTTTACAATTTGTAGTAAAGCAGAGGCCATGCAGTTGGATACAGTTTTGAAGAAGTCTGTAGGTAGAACATCAAGGCAACAGGTGGAGGATTTCAGATATTGTATAGTGTCCCCCAGGGTTTTATGGTTGATCGGATTAAATTGTGTCATGGTATTGATTTTAAGTGGACAGTGTGACGACACATGTCCTGTACCTGGAATGGAGGCACTAACTGCTTGTCTAATTTTCTGAATTTTGTCAGTGAAGAATGAGGCAAATTCATTGCAGGCCCTGGTGGATAGAAGTTCAGAGGCTACTGACACAGGAGGGTTTGTCAGCCTATCAACAGTGGCAAACAAAGCACGCGCATTGTTATGGTTTTTGGTGATGATGTCAGAAAAGAAGGTCTGCCGTGCATTTCTCAGCTCCATATTATAAATGCGAAGTCTCTCTTTATAGATGTCATAATGAACATGGAGATATGTTTTTCGCCATCTGCGTTCAGATTTTCGACACTCTCTCTTTTCTGTTCTGACCAGCATGGCGTTTCTCCATGGAGATCTTCTCTTACCAGAGACCACCTTCACCTTAGTGGGCGCAACGGCATCAATAATGTTTGTAATTTTAACATTGAAATGATCTACAAGCTCGTTGACTGAGGCCATATAGAGGGCAGGTGTGGACGAGAAAGCCTGAGTAAATATCTCACTGGTGTTTTCAGTGATGTGCCGTTTTGAGATAACCTCTGATTGAGAATTTGTGTGCATGGAGATAGTACTCTCAAAGAAAACACAGGAATGATCAGAGAGCGCAACATCAGACACCTGAACCTTAGAAATATTCAGACCTTTGGTGATGATTAAGTCCAGAGTGTGCCCCTTGTTGTGTGTGGGCTCCGTCACATGCTGAGTCAGTCCATAGTTATCAAGGACACAACCTAGCTCTTTAGTCCCTCTGCCCTGAGGGTTGTCAACATGGATGTTAAAATCACCAACAATAACCACACAGTCAAAGTCAATGCAGACAGAAGACAGCAGTTCAGCAAAGTCATCAAAGAAGTTTGGACAGTATTTGGGTGGCCTGTAGATGTTTAGAAATAACGCTCGGGAAGAGGAATTCAACTGAAGAGCCACATATTCAAAGGAACCAAGATTTCCATAACACATCTGCTTACATTGGAGGGAGTCATTAAACAGGATGGCTACTCCACCTCCTTTCTTATGCACTCTAGCCTCACTCACATAAAGCTGAAGTTGGGAGGAGTTGACTCAATAAGAACAGCTGCACTGTTACCTTGGTCTAGCCAAGTTTCAGTTAAAAACATAAAATCAAGATTGTGGTTGGTGAGAAAATCATTGATTAAAAATGTCTTTCCTGTTAAAGATCTGACATTTAATAAAGCTAAGTTTAGTGTGCTGAGGGTATTATCTGCACATTTCTCTGTGATAGTTTGTGGCTGACGAGGAATAGATACTAAATTTGATACATTTGTAGAGCCGGTTGAGTGTTTCCTGTTACTTAGCAGATTCACCATTGTTTTTCTATTACCTATCAAGACAGGAATTGAGGAAGATACCATCACGTTGGGTCCTGGCTTGTCCTGGAAGGGGTCATGAGTGCCATTAGCCTTGTAGCCTGGACCCAGTACATATCAGTTAGAGCTTGCTGGATTTTGTAAACAAGTAACTGAATGTGCTGTACCTTTATCAGGCTGGGCCCGGCAGGGGGTAAGGGCGGTTGGGAGCGCGTAATACAGCGCGTGAAGGTGCTTGCTAGTGGATGCCGGTGAGAGGAAGCAAGTGAGAGACTCCCCCTCTTGGGGGGGTGGATCCTCGCTGGTGAGTGCTAGTGGGAGGGGGGGAGTGAGAGACTCCCCCTCTTGGGGGGGTGGAGGGGGTGGATCCTCGCTGGTGAGTGCTAGTGGGAGGGGGGGAGTGAGAGACTCCCCCTCTTGGGGGGGTGGATCCTCGCTGGTGAGTACTAGTGGGAGGGGGGGAGTGAGAGACTTCCCCTCTTGGGGGGGTGGAGGGGGTGGATCCTCACTGGTGAGTGCTAGTGGGAGGGGGGGAGTGAGAGACTTCCCCTCTTGCAGTAGCTCATCAATTTGGCTGAGCTTCAGTGTGGCAGCTTTGATGAGGCCCTTGATTGGTGAGCGTGGTGGAGGAGGGGAGGGGCATCGTTGGGTTGTTGTCGATGGGGTGTGGTGTGAAGATTCTTCTTCCTGGCGCGGGTGTCTCCCATAATCAGAGCTTTGTTGAAGCAACAGCTCTTCAAGGTTTCTGCCATGTTGTGATATGTCTTCCTTCTGTTTTGGTATTTCTTGTCTCTTGTCCTTGACCATGGCAGAGGGAGCAGATGGATGACGCAGAGAATAGAACAGATTGGAGATAAACAGTTTTACTCCTGACCTGTTAAGGCAGAGTCCATTTCTCTGAAAAAGATGGTATCGTTCCCAAAAAAATGGAAAATTGTCAATGTAGCGCACTGTAGTATGAGGTATGGTAGTATGTAGTATGAGGTGTAGTAGTATGTAGTATGAGGTGTAGTAGTATGTATTATGAGGTGTAGTAGTATGTAGTATGAGGTGTAGTAGTATGTAGTATGAGGTGTAGTAGTATGTAGTATGAGGTGTAGTAGTATGTAGTATGAGGTGTAGTAGTATGTAGTATGAGGTGTAGTAGTATGTAGTATGAGGTGTAGTAGTATGTAGTATGAGTTGTAGTAGTATGTAGTATTAGGTGTGGTAGTATGTAGTATGATGTGTAGTAGTTTGTAGTATGAGGTGTAGTAGTATGTAGTATGAGGTGTAGTAGTATGTAGTATGAGGTGTAGTAGTATTGTTGAGGATATGTAGTAGTATGTTTGTAGCCAACTGCACGCGTGTAGCAGGGTCCAGAAATAGAACACAGGACATGATTATGTGAGAACGCAGCTGCAGATGCCTTCATGGTAGCCTAGAGAAATTAGACAGAATGGCATCAAGGTCTACTGTGGAAATTCACACAGCCAAATGAAATATTGGGCCTACTGTGATTATGGGTACAGTATATGTATATAATCTATTTCAGATATTGTATTGGAAATACCTGTATGTCCCCTGCTCTTCATAAAACATTTAACCCCAGCGGAGAGCTGTGGCAACGATGTCCTGTCTATTTACCACCGCACGCATCTCCATTTCATAATCATATACCCAAGAGTGAGATGAATACAAAGTCCTTAGCTAAGACAGAAGCTCATATCCCAGCCCCTCTGCAGGTGGAATGAATTCCTTTAATCCTGAGTCTTTGACCTCTTGTTTCTTTGGCCTGAATCCATGCTGCCCACATCGCAACAGGTGTGAGTGACATCTGTGTCACTGAGCTGTCACACACACACACACACACACACACACACACACACACACACACACAGATGACTGATAGCTGTTTACACATCATCTACATACATCACTCACCCTGAATACAGTATAGCCCACACACACACCCTGAAACAGCAAGGTGGCATAAATCTTCAGGGATGTAGGTTTTGTGAATTAGTGAATTTGAATGCATAACAACACTGTGTGAGTGTGAGAAAGAGTGTGTGTGTATGTCTGTGAGAGTGTGTGTCTGTGAGTGTGTCTGTGAGTGTGTCTGTGAGTGAGTGAGTGAGTGAGTGAGTGAGTGAGTGAGTGAGTGAGTGAGTGAGTGAGTGAGTGAGTGAGTGTGTGTGAGTGTGTGTGTGTCTGTCTGTGAGTGTGTGTGTCTGTGACTGTGTGTGTGTATTTGTGTCTGTGACCGTGTGTGTGTGTGTGTGTGTGTCTGTGGGTGTGAACAATCGCCTTCGGTGGATTCAGTGGAGTGTTGTTTTTGTGTTCATGTACACGGGGGTGTAATAATTCAGCTGGGAGTCTGTCTACGCTGGGTCTGTTTGTGTTCATGTATACGGGGGTGTAATAATTCAGCTGGGTGTCTGTCTACGCTGGGTCTGTTTGTGTTCATGTATACGGGGGTGTAATAATTCAGTCTGTCTACGCTGGGTCTGTTTGGGAAAGATAGTGCTTGGTTGCCATGGCAGCTACATCATTAAGGATACCATCTGGGACATGGAGGTAACGAGCTGCAGCAAATCTGGATTAGGTATTTATCTCAGGCCACAAGAGGGCGCTATTCCACAAGCTTCATCAGTCTGTTCACTACAAAACTTACTCAAGTTATTGAGCACGCACCCAGGGGCCTGTTCATTTATTTTTGGGCCCCAAGCAAAGTTCATATTTGGGGCCCCTCCTCCCTTGTATCTATCAGGGCATCACACATCAGCGTCTGCAACAGGTTTCAAAAGGATAGAAGACTACTTATCTCAAGTGTTCTCTTAGTTACAGAATAATGCAAGACTGTCCTTCTAGTATCTCTTCATAGCAAAACAAGCTTCACATTTACAGAAAATGTTAACAGTAAGCTATTATTTTATTATTTTACATTCTGTACTGTGGAATACAACACATTATGGAAGATAGTGTATCTTTTTTTTTAAATCTTTTTATCACAGTAATTTACTTGAGAGTGCATTTCATACTGGGATGTGAGATGAAAGCACATTTTGGGTGGGAGCAAATTCAAATATAATTCTATAATCAATATTTGAACCGCCGACACTGCGGTCATTGGACGACCCGTTCTACCTCCTGAGCCATGCCCGCCCCTCTGTGTGTGTGTGTGTGTTCACGTGTACGATGCCTCATCTACATACACTCACACTCACTCACGTACACACTCACACACAAATTCTGTTGCTGGTGAAGCCTGCTCACATGTGTGAGTGTGTGTGTTGTTCTGTGCAGTGGAAGGCTGTGTTACTGACCTGCTGTCTTGTGTGTGAGTGTGTGTGCGCGTGTGTGTTGTTCTGTGCAGTGGAAGGCTGTGTTACTGACCTGCTGTCTTGTGTGTGAGTGTGTGTGCGCGTGTGTGTTGTTCTGTGCAGTGGAAGGCTGTGTTACTGACCCTAACCCTTGTGTGTGTTGTTCTCCCTGTGTTACTGACCCTAACCCTTGTGTGTGTTGTTCTCCCTGTGTTACTGACCCTAACCCTTGTGTGTGTTGTTCTCCCTGTGTTACTGACCCTGACCCTTGTGTGTGTTGTTCTCCCCGTGTTACTGACCCTAACCCTTGTGTGTGTTGTTCTCCCTGTGTTACTGACCCTAACCCTTGTGTGTGTTGTTCTCCCTGTGTTACTGACCCTAACCCTTGTGTGTGTTGTTCTCCCTGGCTCCCCCAGAGCAGTTAGTGTTGACCCCCCTTAGGCAGGCGACCCCCGACCTCCAGGACCCCGCCCTGGGCGCCGTCACCGCCATGCGCTCCTGCCTCACAGACAGGTTTGACAGAAGTGAGTCCAGCACCCCGCCTTCTTGCTTGGGGCCGCGGGGGCATGGCGAACGGGCAGAGCGCCGGTGGTCCCTGGTCCTGGAGGGCTGCAGGCTCTGGAGGGCTGGTCAGCGTTTTGGGACGTTTGGTGAGAGACGGGGATGAGTCGGTGATGGGTGGAGCCTAAGTCTCCAGGACCGAGGATGATGACCACTGGACCACGGTCTCTCTCTCGCTCTCTCTGCTCAGTCTCTCTCTCGCTCTCTCAGCTCAGTCGCTGCATGCGCTTGGCCTCCTTACACTTCACTATGGAGGCGAACGTACTGTAGGCTCCCACACACACACACATGACCACTCAGTACACTCATCTAGTTTCAGCTAAATATGCACAATAAGCTTTTTGAAAGATTATTACGTACACATATTGGAACATAGCACAGTATATAACCTGCTTATAGACACGTCTACAGGTGAATACACAAGCCCTACTGTTTCAGTAACATGTACACACAAGCATGCACGTATGATAGCACACGTATTACACATGCCAGTACCTGCGGTAGAGTGTGCCCACAGATGCATGTGTGTGAGTCGGTGTCTGGTCAGCTCCAGATGAGCAGTGGACGCTGCACGTTGGGGAACTTGCATGATGTCTGTCTGCATCGCTGCATTAGATACGGTACGCGGCAGACAGCTCTATGCTCACTATTCTATGTGCAGGCATGTGTGTGTGACAGTGTGTGTGCGGAGGCGTGTTTGTGCTCGGGTGTGTGTGTGACAGTGTGTGTGCGGAGGCGTGTTTCTGCTCGGGTGTGTGTGTGACAGTGTGTGTGCGGAGGCGTGTGTGTGCTCGGGTGTGTGAGGTTCTACCTGCAGGATTAGCAGCGTAGGGATTAGCAGCGTAGGGATTAGCAGCGTAGGGATTAGCAGCGTAGGGATTAGCAGCGTAGGGATTAGCAGCGTAGGGATTAGCAGCGTAGGGATTAGCAGCGTAGGGATTAGCAGCGTAGGGATTAGCAGCGTAGGGATTAGCAGCGTAGGGATTAGCAGCGTAGGGATTAGCAGCGTAGGGATTAGCAGCGTAGGGATTAGCAGCGTAGGGATTAGCAGCGTAGGGATTAGCAGCGTAGGGATTAGCAGCGTAGGGATTAGCAGCGTAGGGATTAGCAGGCAGGTGAATTTGCAGAGCAGACACAAAGAGGATGAGCGTTCCTCTAAGAGGCTTCCCCAGCGCGGTGACTGGACCGGACCTGCCGGCCTGGAGGTCACCCTCCAGCAGAGACCAGGCCCTGCAGGTCAACGCTGCCCCGACCCAGCCATGGGGTTCAGGGTTCAGACCCAGCCATGAGGAGCAGGGTTCAGGGTTCAGGGTTCAGGGTTCAGGGTTCAGACCCAGCCATGGGGAGCAGGGTTCAGGGTTCAGGGTTCAGGGTTCAGACCCAGCCATG
The DNA here is from genome assembly GCF_949987555.1 of Borostomias antarcticus. NCBI lineage: Eukaryota > Metazoa > Chordata > Actinopteri > Stomiiformes > Stomiidae > Borostomias > Borostomias antarcticus. The sequence continues at coordinate 550,775 of NC_140242.1, read as the reverse complement.
GGGAGCAGGGTTCAGGGTTCAGACCCAGCCATTGGGAGCAGGGTTCAGGGTTCAGGGTTCAGGGTTCAGGGTTCACGCCGCTACGAGGCGCTCTGTAGGTACAGCCTTCCTCGCCTCTCTGTAGGTCGACCTCATCCACGGCGCGTGGGGAGACCAGAGTCTCTGTGGGTTGACCTCATCCACGGCGCGTGGGGAGACCAGAGTCTCTGTGGGTCGACCTCATCCACGGCACGTGGGGAGACCAGAGTCTCTGTGGGTCGACCTCATCCACGGCGCGCGGGGAGACCAGAGTGGGGAGACCAGAGTGGGGAGACCAGAGTGGGGAGACCAGAGTGGGGAGACCAGAGTGGGGAGACCAGAGTCTCTTAGCAGAGCTCAGACTGGATCTACAACCATACCAACAGCGAGGGGGTCGAAAATAACATTGCAAGTTGGAATCCCTGCATCTCTGGAAGGTTTTGGGGTGTGTGATGTTTTTAACACCTTAGTATGATAGTATTACAGGTGCACTGGACGTTTATTATAAAGGTCTGAAAGAATATAGTAGAAAAAGGACTTGAGGTGCTTGTATGTGTCGTCTGTAGGGAACAGAGAACTATGTATTCAGATCTGAGCCTGTATGACTGGAATGTGAAGGTCATGTTTTATTGCTTTTTATGGGCTGGAGGAAAAGTGTTTGAGGGCGTCTCTCACTGATATGGATTGAATGTGTCGACATAAAGACCGTAATCTTATTTATAAAACACAACGCTGGCTGCTTGGCTAATTGGCACCGTACTCCGTCCAGAGGGAGACGTAGTGAGACCGTACTCCAGAGGGAGACGTAGTAAGACCGTACTCCAGCCACCGAGGGAGACGTAGTGAGACCGTACTCCAGCCACCGAGGGAGACGTAGTGAGACCGTACTCCAGCCACCGAGGGAGACGTAGTGAGACCGTACTCCAGCCACCGAGGGAGACGTAGTGAGACTGTCTGACATCTACTGAGGGAGACGTAGTGAGACAGTCTGATACTGAGGGAGACGTAGTGAGACTGTGATACTGAGGGAGACGTAGTGAGACTGTGATACTGAGGGAGACGTAGTGAGACTGTCTGATACTGAGGGAGACGTGGTGAGACTGTCTGATACTGAGGGAGACGTAGTGAGACCGTACTCCAGCCACCGAGGGAGACGTAGTGAGACCGTACTCCAGCCACCGAGGGAGACGTAGTGAGACCGTACTCCAGAGGGAGACGTAGTGAGACCGTACTCCAGAGGGAGACGTAGTGAGACCGTACTCCAGCCACCGAGGGAGACGTAGTGAGACCGTACTCCAGCCACCGAGGGAGACGTAGTGAGACCGTACTCCAGCCACCGAGGGAGACGTAGTGAGACTCTGATACTGAGGGAGACGTAGTGAGACTGTCTGATACTGAGGGAGACGTAGTGAGACGGTCTGATACTGAGGGAGACGTAGTGAGACTGTGATACTGAGGGAGACGTAGTGAGACTGTGATACTGAGGGAGACGTAGTGAGACTGTGTGATACTGAGGGAGACGTGGTGAGACTGTGTGATACTGAGGGAGACGTAGGGAGACGGTCTGATACTGAGGGAGACGTAGTGAGACGGTCTGATACTGAGGGAGACGTAGTGAGACGGTCTGATACTGAGGGAGACGTAGTGAGACTGTGATACTGAGGGAGACGTAGGGAGACGGTCTGATACTGAGGGAGACGTAGTGAGACAGTCTGATACTGAGGGAGACGTAGTGAGACTGTCTGATACTGAGGGAGACGTAGTGAGACTGTCTGATACTGAGGGAGACGTAGTGAGACGGTCTGATACTGAGGGAGACGTAGTGAGACTGTGATACTGAGGGAGACGTAGTGAGACTGTGATACTGAGGGAGACGTAGTGAGACTGTGATACTGAGGGAGACGTAGTGAGACTGTGATACTGAGGGAGACGTAGTGAGACGGTCTGATACTGAGGGAGACGTAGTGAGACTGTCTGACATCTACTGAGGGAGACGTAGTGAGACTGTGATACTGAGGGAGACGTAGTGAGACTGTGATACTGAGGGAGACGTAGTGAGACGGTCTGATACTGAGGGAGACGTAGTGAGACTGTGATACTGAGGGAGACGTAGTGAGACGGTCTGATACTGAGGGAGACGTAGTGAGACTGTGATACTGAGGGAGACGTAGTGAGACGGTCTGATACTGAGGGAGACGTAGTGAGACGGTCTGATACTGAGGGAGACGTAGTGAGACCGTCTGATACTGAGGGAGACGTAGTGAGACGGTCTGATACTGAGGGAGACGTAGTGAGACGGTCTGATACTGAGGGAGACGTAGTGAGACAGTCTGATACTGAGGGAGACGTAGTGAGACTGTGATACTGAGGGAGACGTAGTGAGACTGTGATACTGAGGGAGACGTAGTGAGACTGTGATACTGAGGGAGACGTAGTGAGACTGTGATACTGAGGGAGACGTAGTGAGACTGTGATACTGAGGGAGACGTAGTGAGACGGTCTGATACTGAGGGAGACGTAGTGAGACGGTGATACTGAGGGAGACGTAGTGAGACTGTGATACTGAGGGAGACGTAGTGAGACGGTCTGATACTGAGGGAGACGTAGTGAGACCGTCTGATACTGAGGGAGACGTAGTGAGACGGTGATACTGAGGGAGACGTGGTGAGACGGTGATACTGAGGGAGACGTAGTGAGACGGTCTGATACTGAGGGAGACGTAGTGAGACGGTCTGACATGCGAGTCGTCTGCTGAGTGAAGCCTGAACGCAGCACAGAGGCAGCGTGTCTGGTGGAATCAGCTCTGCCATACGGGTGAATACAGATGAATTATGCAGTCCGCCTCTATCCATTATTCACGGGGCTCCGCCGGGTTTCTGGCAGTGAAGAGTTGGCCCCAGGCCAGGCTAGGCCAGGGTGAGTTCAGGCCAGGCTAGGCCAGGGTGAGTTCAGGCCAGGCTAGGCCAGGGTGAGTTCAGGCCAGGCTAGGCCAGGGTGAGTTCAGGCCAGGCTAGGCCAGGGTGGGTTCAGCCCAGAACAGACGCTGATGTTCAGCCCAGAACAGACTGATGTTCAGCCCAGAACAGACACTGTTCAGAACTCTGATTATGTTCAGCCCAGAACATGCAGTGTTCAGAACTCAGGTATGTCGCCTACAGAGAGCAAGGTTCAGTCTACTTACTTAACACGCTCAAGACTTCCTCTCTCTTAACACGCTCAACACTTCCTCTCTCTTAACACGCTCAAGACTTCCTCTCTCTTAACACGCTCAACACTTCCTCTCTCTTAACACGCTCAAGACTTCCTCTTAACACGCTCAAGACTTCCTCTCTCTTAACACGCTCAAGACTTCCTCTCTCTTAACACGCTCAACACTTCCTCTCTCTTAACACGCTCAAGACTTCCTCTTAACACGCTCAAGACTTCCTCTCTCTTAACACGCTCAAGACTTCCTCTCTCTTAACACGCTCAAGACTTCCTCTTAACACGCTCAAGACTTCCTCTCTCTTAACACGCTCAAGACTTCCTCTCTCTTAACACGCTCAAGACTTCCTCTTAACACGCTCAAGACTTCCTCTCTCTTAACACGCTCAAGACTTCCTCTTAACACGCTCAAGACTTCCTCTCTCTTAACGCGCTCAAGACTTCCTCTCTCTTAACACGCTCAAGACTTCCTCTTAACACACTCAAGACTTCCTCTTAACACACTCAAGACTTCCTCTTAACACGCTCAAGACTTCCTCTCTCTTAACACGCTCAAGACTTCCTCTTAACACACTCAAGACTTCCTCTTAACACACTCAAGACTTCCTCTCTCTTAACACGCTCAAGACTTCCTCTTAACACACTCAAGACTTCCTCTTAACACGCTCAAGACTTCCTCTCTCTTAACACGCTCAAGACTTCCTCTTAACACGCTCAAGACTTCCTCTCTCTTAACACGCTCAAGACTTCCTCTCTCTTAACACACTCAAGACTTCCTCTCTCTTAACACACTCAAGACTTCCTCTCTCTTAACACGCTCAACACTTCCTCTCTCTTAACACACTCAAGACTTCCTCTCTCTTAACACGCTCAACACTTCCTCTCTCTTAACACGCTCAACACTTCCTCTTAACACGCTCAAGACTTCCTCTCTCTTAACACGCTCAACACTTTCTCTCTTAACACGCTCAACACTTCCTCTCTCTTAACACGCTCAAGACTTCCTCTCTCTTAACACGCTCAAGACTTCCTCTCTCTTAACACGCTCAACACTTCCTCTCTTAACACGCTCAACACTTCCTCTCTTAACACGCTCAACACTTCCTCTCTCTTAACACGCTCAAGACTTCCTCTCTTAACACGCTCAAGACTTCCTCTCTCTTAACACGCTCAACACTTCCTCTCTCTTAACACGCTCAAGACTTCCTCTCTCTTAACACGCTCAAGACTTCCTCTCTCTTAACACGCTCAAGACTTCCTCTTAACACGCTCAAGACTTCCTCTCTCTTAACACGCTCAACACTTCCTCTTTCTTTAGAGAGGATTGGATGTGTTCTAGTCTGTCCAGAGAATAGAACAGTAGTATCAGCCTTCATACCTGCGTGGCGATACGTTTAAGGTAATAAATATATTACTAGATAGGAAGGGATGGGTTTTACCTGTCCCTGTGTAGCGAGCGACCTTGTCTTCAATCAGGGCGTTCGGTCAGGGCGAGTCAAGTTTCCCCTGCTCAGGTGACCACAGCTTTGTCTTCCAGGTGGTCAGGGCGTGTGTGCGTCTGACCTGGCCTGGTAGGATGGTGGGCAGGCTCTGCTAGGGGTCAGAGGTCAGCCCTGCTGCTGACTCAGCAGTAATGGGTTATGGGAGGTGACTGTTTCTGAGTAACATTGATCTGCACTGGGATAAATCAGACCTGAAACCAGCCTCTGAGAGGCCGGCATCGATCTGCCTGGAATGGAAGGAAGGTAGATGGACGAGGAGGGGAGGAACCACCTGGCACTGGAGCGGGGAGACGAGCTGAGTGGTCTAGAACAGAGAGGAGGAGAGACTCTCACACATTCTCACACCAGTGGCAGCGGTTTGGGGTTCGGTGTCTTTGCCCAAGGACACTATGATATGTGGACAGGAGTCGAGATAGCCGCCCCGTGGGAGAGAATGTAAACACAGAAGTACAGCTGGGAATACAGGAAGAGAGAGATGGACAGGAAGTTGCACAGGGGTCGAGAGAGAGGAGCCAAGTGCCTCATACCACTCTTCACACTTCAACACTAATCTGGATTCATGCTCAACACCGACACCAACCTTGATTCATACTCAACACTGACACTAATCTTGATTCACACTCAATACCGACACTAACCTTGATTCATACTCAACACTGACCCTAGCCTTGATTCATACTCAACACCGACACCAACCTTGATTCATACTCAACACCGACACCAACCTTGATTCATACTCAACACCGACACTAGCCTTGATTCATACTCAACACCGATACTAGCCTTGATTCATACTCAACACCGACACCAACCTTGATTCATACTCAACACCGACACCAACCTTGATTCATACTCAACACCGACACTAGCCTTGATTCATACTCAACACCGATACTAACCTTGATTCATACTCAACACCGACACTAACCTTGATTCATACTCAACACCGAAACTAGCCTTGATTCATACTCAACACCGAAACTAACCTTGATTCATACTCAACAAGCCATTTATAATATCCCGCGCTCTCCTGTCCCTCCAGTGAGTTGTTGTAACGCTAGCGTCTGTAATCTACTGGTTGTTTGGTGTTGAGGGTAGCTAGCGTCTGTAATCTACTGGTTGTTTGGTGTTGAGGGTAGCTAGCGTCTGTAATCTACTGGTTGTTTGGTGTTGAGGGTAGCTAGCGTCTGTAATCTACTGGTTGTTTGGTGTTGAGGGTAGCTAGCGTCTGTAATCTACTGGTTGTTTGGTGTTGAGGGTAGCTAGCGTCTGTAATCTACTGGGTTGTTTGGTGTTGAGGGTAGCTAGCGTCTGTAATCTACTGGTTGTTTGGTGTTGAGGGTAGCTAGCGTCTGTAATCTACTGGTTGTTTGGTGTTGAGGGTAGCTAGCGTCTGTAATCTACTGGTTGTTTGGTGTTGAGGGTAGCTAGCGTCTGTAATCTACTGGGTTGTTTGGTGTTGAGGGTAGCTAGCGTCTGTAATCTACTGGTTGTTTGGTGTTGAGGGTAGCTAGCGTCTGTAATCTACTGGTTGTTTGGTGTTGAGGGTAGCTAGCGTCTGTAATCTACTGGTTGTTTGGTGTTGAGGGTAGCTAGCGTCTGTAATCTACTGGTTGTTTGGTGTTGAGGGTAGCTAGCGTCTGTAATCTACTGGTTGTTTGGTGTTGAGGGTAATACCTTGGTGGTGAGATACCACAGGACAAAATACTGTAGTTATCATCTGGCTAATCTGAACTTTGACCCTCTTCGGTGCACTGGTGCACTTTACCCCGTACGTCAGATTGGTCGTGCCGTGCGCTGCCTGTGTGAGGCGGTGTGAGCTGGCCGGACCTGCTGGGGTTGCTGGGTCTTCTCTCTCTCTCGTTCCTGCAGCTCGATGCCGTGAGACGCTCTGGAAGACGCTCTGAGTGTTCTTGTCCTAGAACATGGCCTCGTTTCCCAGAATCATGTTACAATATTCATGATCACCTGAGCTTTCATGACCTGGTTGGCTTTTGGCAAGGTAATTAAATTACACTTTCTCACAACTACTGTAAGATAGTACAGACTACATTGTAAGTAGAAGATTAAATGTATAGTATTGTGGAGATCAGGGCTCTCTCTGCCCTCTGATGGCTCAATGGAAACGATGACCCTGTTACCTCCAGATACCTGATCAAACCGTTTCCAACTCTTGCTCTTATTATTTTTATGAATTATTGATGCAATGGGTCTGCTTTCGATTCCAGACAAATCCTGGTTCAATAGCTAAACATTTAGCAAATGGTATGCTTGCTTGGCATGATTTTGCATATTTTTAAAGTAGTATCTTCTGGATACCAAAGAGAACGTGTGTGTGTGTGTGTGTATGTGTGGGTGGGGGGGGGGGAGGGGGGGTTGAGAGATAAAGTTCAGTGATCTCTTGATGCATGTCTCCTTCATTATGTGTTTGTTATTCGAGCCTCCTGTCTGGGTCCGACCGAAGACAGAGGAGCAGATAGGGGGTACTGTCCCTTTAAGCGAGGCTGGTTCTCCTAACCGCAGGGAACCCCGTCAGGCTGGCTGGGCATCGCTGTATAGAAACGTTGTTTAGACCAAATATACGGCCGGGAAAAGCCTTCTCGAAGCCGCCAGAGACGAGCAGATGCCCGTGCGGTGGAGGACTGCGGGTCTCTGTCGTTCCCCCGAGTCAGAGGGAGGTTCCCCGCCAGCGAGGCCGAGGTAAGAGAGAGAGACGGGCTGAGCTGCGTCTGTCCTCTCCGGGCTCGACGGTCAACCCTCCATCACAGACCCGTCTGTCTGTCTGTCTGCCCGTCTCCTGTCTCACGCTCTGCTGCTCCGGTTCTTAACCTGGGCGACCATTTACTAAATAAAACCTTCCTCAAATGCCCAGCGGGGATGCAACCCTCGACCCCCCGGTATTACACCACCGAACAGCTGCGATAATAGGCGGGGTACGACAACAAGCTCTCGTTAGCTCGTCCCCCGGTGCAGCCGGGCCATGTCGGAACCGTGGCAGCGTGGTGTGTGTGTGTGTGTGTGTGTGTGTGTGGGGATCATGCAGGTGCATTGCAGGTTGTTGGCTGCTATAATACACAGGTTGCCTCGCAGATAAAGGATCAAACCCGCGGTGTTTGTTTGGCTATTGTGCCTCAATCAGCACATTCTATCCAGGGGGTCCCGGGGGCGGGGACCGGTCCCTGTCCAAGCGTCATGACATCGACCGATCAGTTCACGCCAGCATACATCAGCCTCTCTAGTCAGCCCTCCGCTTTTGAGCTGTAAACCACGTCTCTTGTGTCTTTCCTCTGTCTGTCTCCCACGCACACTTACCGTAGCCTCGCCTCTCTCCCATCCATCGAACGGTGCAGGACCCGCTGTCTCGTCCTCCGGTTACCGCAAGGCAGAGGATGAGATGTCCGGGACTACCTCTCAGGCGGACCCCATAGACGCCACGGCGAGGACGGTCCTGCTCAGCCGCCCGCAGAGCACCAAGTTCTGTGACAACCATGTCAGGTAGGATCCGCCTCAATACACCTGAGGGAAAACTACCCTGACTGTACTGTAATGAACATATTATATTTATATATATAGGCCTAAATCTTCTTTTGCAACATATTTATTTCAGGCATATCTGTTTCCTTTGGCGTTTTTTTTCTTAATGTAAAGACACATATAACAGACATATGTTCACAAAGCTTTACAAAGCACTTCCTCACTAGGCCTACATTATTGTAAAGAATGGGATATATTGCAATATAATGCGTGCATGTTTGCGTGTATTTGAATAGTAAAAAGTAAAAGGAATCCAGCGTTTGGCCCAGTTGTGATGAAGAGTCTGGTTTTGTGCCTCTAATGAAAATGCTCAAGCTTTTCACTTAATCAGTGAGGGCTTCCTGAATTCTTAAAGTCACCAGTGCCAGTAATGTAATTACTGTACAAACTGAAATGTGTGGTCCAGATATTAATCACTAATTCCTAATTCCATGGCAAGAAAATGCATCCAGTGCTGTTGGGAGAATTCTGTCAGAACCGCAATACATGTTGCAGAGAACAGTTTTGTAACATTTGATTTGATCTGTTCACTTTGAAAAACAAAGCATGTCTTTGTGTGGCGTAGCTGTCCTGTCGCCCGCGGCGTGGAGGGGTGAATGTTCTGGGACTATGGGGCTGTTCCTCCCGGGCAGGGGCAGGGGCGGCAGGGGCAAGGGCAGCAGGGGCAAGGGCAGGGACAGAGGCAGGGGCAGCAGAGGCAGGGGCAGCAGAGGCAGGGGCAGCAGGGGCAAGGGCAGGGACAGAGGCAGGGGCAGAGGCAGAGGCAGGGGCAGC
>NC_140242.1:529243-531743 GCF_949987555.1 Borostomias antarcticus | reverse complement strand
CTGCTGCGATGTCCTCACCACCATGTCTGTGGGGCGAATTCACTAAAGCAAATTGCAGCCGCTAATTGCACCATTACATTGCGCGTCAGTTGCGCCAGCTATGTGCTCCGTTTTAAAAACCTATTCACTAAAGACATTGCGCTAATAATATCCCAGCGCAAACACGCCCATTCGGTGTTTGCGGCTAAGTGCAATTTGCTGCTGATATAGGAAATGACTATAAATACTGCGCATACAGCGCATACAACTCGTATGCATATCATTGGACGATGGCAGACAGAAAAAGAAAGATACAATTTCCAGACAACGAACTTGAAGGCCTCACGGACGAGGTTCAAAAACATGTCTCACAGCTTTCCGCAAAAAATATCACGACTGCAGCAAAAAATCATATTTGGGGTTTAATTTCCCAATCAGTCAGTGCCATTTGTGTGTGTAAACGCGGAAGACTGCAAATGGAGGTGGAATAATTTGAAAAGACGAACAAAGGAAAAATTGTCATTTTATGTTATGCAAGTTGCAGCACGATGATCTGGCATACTTTTGGGGGAGTGTATAACATTGCCCCACCGGTACGATCTAGGCATCTAAACGGCTTTTCAGGATTCCAAATGTGCACTCAATCACACCGCGCGTCCTGATGTGAGCCCAGTTGTACGCCGCCTCTCCAACGTTGGAAGGATTACGCATGGGAGTCATCATCCATGGCTGAAGATGATACCTGCCGTCACCTATGATACAAAAGCAAAATATTTTCAAGACCATTCAAATAAAAAAAATATTGTGTAGGCTATGTTTTTATTTATTTATACCTATATCGGCCCCCAGCCGTTCAATGAACAGCTATAGGGAATGCGCAGTTTCGCGTATAGACTATTATACGCAAAGTTTCATGCTATGTAGGCTATTATAAATAAGTATTATTCATTGGGGGAGCTTGGACTCGCTGGGGACGGGTGGAGAGACGCATAGTCAACAGAGCCTCCCCAGACGCGACTTCATCCTCCAGTTGGCTGAAGAGCTGCGCGCTCTGGTGTCCAAACAGCTACCGCGGTGGTTCTAGTGTTAAATCAAAAAGTGACCTTCTTCTAAATATTCTCTCACGAACAACATGCCTGGCATTGCGATGCCTTCGCCTCGCAACAATCACTGCTGCCATGATCAGCGGACAGGCTGGCCGCGACACACCCCTTGCGCTTAAATACCACCACGTCTCTGAAAACGCAATTAATTTCACTTTAACTGCGTGAGGCAATTTGCGCCGATCTTTGTGAATTGGGCGGGTTTTGCAATAATGTTCATTTGCATAGAAAGGGGAACATTCTCCGCCCATATTACCTAATTTAAATATCAGCTAATAACACCGGCGCAGAGAAACGCAATGACGAACGCAACGCAGTTAACACCGTATTTCACCCTTTGCGAGGGCTTTGTGAATAGCAAACATAATTTTTGACTTATTTGCACAGGCTTTGCGTCAGGAAAAGCTGCGCAATCCTTTAGTGAATTCGCCCCTGTGTGTTTGGTCCAAGTCAGATCCTTGGTGATCTGGACACCAAGATACCTGAAGTTGTCCACCCTCTCCGCTGGGGTCCACTGATGTTTAGAGGGCTGTAGGTCCTCTCTTGCTTCCTACCGTCGTCCACTAGCATCTCCTTCGTCTTACTGGCGTTCAGGTGGAGGTTGTTTTCCTGACCCCACTTAGTCAGGCACCCCTCCTCCTCCAGGCAGGCCCGAGATCAGACCTACCACAGCTGGATCATCAGCAAACTTGAGGATGCAGCTGAATGGTCGGTGGCTACGCAGTCGTGTGTGTTCAGGGAGGACAGCAGGGGGGTCAGGACAGCCCGGGGGGGCTCCAGTGTTGAGGAGGGTGAGGGAGGAGGAGGTGTGGCTGCCCACCTGGGGGGTCCAGTGTTGAGGAGGGTGAGGGAGGAGGAGGTGTGGCTGCCCACCTGGGGGGTCCAGTGTTGAGGAGGGTGAGGGAGGAGGAGGTGTGGCTGCTCACCTGGGGGGTCCAGTGTTGAGGAGGGTGAGGGAGGAGGAGGTGTGGCTGGAGGTCAAGGGTCGCCCTCACAGGGGAGGTGTTCATCCAGGTCCCTGACCTTAGGGGCGGTTATAGTGTTGAAAGCTGAACTGTAGTCAGTGAACAGCAGCCTCACATAATTCGAGGCTCTCTCTCTTCCCCCGACGCGCCCCTCTGCCTCAGACGTGATGGCGTGATGACTAGTGCTAGGTGTGAGAGGAGAGGCTAGCGTCAGCACTCAGCAGGGGGGCCCTTTGTAGATCTCAGCCCTCGTCACACCCCCAGCCCTCGCTCCTAGGATCGCCCTGTTGGAATAGTGATTCCACCTTCTCCCCGTATTTCTGTTTAGCCTGCCTGACTCTCCTCACGTTGCTCCAGGCTGCCTCGCCATCCTCCATGTTGCCAGTCTCAGAGCATCGCAGGGGGTTCATCAGTTCAAGTGGCAGCCGAGGTGTTGAGAAAGTTATGCAACAT
>NC_140242.1:518081-529043 GCF_949987555.1 Borostomias antarcticus | reverse complement strand
TGGTTTCCTCTCAAAGCCTTGGAGCATGGTGAGTACACCCCTCACTAACCTCACCTCACTAACCTCACCTCACTAACCTCACCCTCACTAACCTCACCCTCACTAACCTCACCCTCACTAACCTCACCTTGCTTCACATGACCATCTGGGAACTCTCCATTGGAAACTGTTTGGAAAAGGGCAGGCACTTTCAAAAATGCTTGGCAGGTGATTAGCTGAACCATCTGTCTATCACCGCTCCTCCCTGTCGTCACCTGCCACCTAACTGTTCGTATCTCTCGTTTTCTGATCTGGTACAAACGGATATCTATGGAGAGTATCCAGACTGATTCCTTCCCATATCTACACACAATCAACCATGTTTACACACAATCTACCATATCTACACACAATTTATCATATCTACACACAATCAGACATATTTACACACAATCTACCATATCTACATACAATTTATCATATCTACACACAATAAACATATGTACACACAATCTATCATAACTAAACACAATCTATCATATCTACACACAACCTACCATATATAAACACAATCTACCATATCTACACACAATTTATCATATCTACACACAATCTACATATGTACACACAATCTATCATAACTAAACACAATCTACCATATCTACACACAATCTACCATATCTACACACAATTTATCATATCTACACACAATCTACATATGTACACACAATCTATCATAACTAAACACAATCTATCATATCTACACACAACCTACCATATATAAACACAATCTACCATATCTACACACAATCTACCATATCTACACATAATCTACCATATCTACACACAATCTACCATATCTACACACAATCTACCATATCTACACATAATCTACCATATCTACACACAATCTACCACATATAAACACAATCTACCATATATAAACACAATCTACCATATCTACACACAATCTACCATATCTACACATAATCTACCATATCTACACACAATCTACCACATATAAACACAATCTACCATTTATAAACACAATCTACCATATCTACACACAATCTACCATATCTACACACAATTTACCATATCTACACACAATCCACCATATATAAACAATCTACCATATCTACACACAATCTACCATATCTACACACAATCTACACTCCTTACAATTTCTACACCCAATATACCAAACGAATAACAGGTAGGCTACAGTACACACACTATAAAATCTCATTTATAAAGCACAGGGGGGAAGAAACCCCCCCCCGCAATAATACGGCATACCGTGGTTGAAAGCCACCCTTTTGTACTGCTGGGGAAATGTTTTCACCACGACAGCCCTAGTCCTAATAAACTTCAACTTCAACTAGATTGTGTGTAGAAATGGCAGATTGTGTTGATATATGGTATATTGTGTTTCTATATTATATAAACACAATATACCATATATAAACACAGTCTATTCCTTTCAATACATTTTTATCAAACGAAAATATAGGCTACAATAAATAAATACAGTAGCAATATCAGTCAATCAGTGCACTTGCAAAGTGTAGTAGGCCTACCTGCGGTGCCATAGACATCACTGACAAAAGGAATTATCAATCAGACTTCTGAAAGACGTTATGAACCTAAATCTGTTCAGAATTATTACGCACGGAATCATAAATACATCAACATGGATTGGAAGCGAAATTGCATTGCAAAAAAACAATATGCGTGTCCCATTTATTTATCACTTATCTACACAGCCTACTGACAAGTGTTAGGCCTGATAGTAAATACATGCTTCAGAAATTGATTAACAAATGGAAATAAATGCTTTGGAAATTGATTAACACATTTGGAATATCTGTCTCAACTCTGTGTAATGCTGAAGACACGCCTGTGGGAATAGTGTGTTTGTTTAGGGTAGGCTAAGTGAGAAAAAAGCAAGTCCATACCTGATATTTATTTGACAGCTCTAATGGGAAAAGCCTCATGAAACATAAGAACAAAATGAAAAAACGTTAGTTACGGCGGTTTATGCGGTCGTCTGAGGAGTAGCGCCATCTTTTTCACAGTACCGCGACCCTGTTAGCTAACAACAAAGCCGTGACTAGTCCAAAAACAACACACTATACTACACACAATTACAACACAAATGAACACCAATTAAAATTGTAAGCACTGTGCCTGAGTGTGTGTGTGTGTGTGTGTGTGTGTGTGTGTGTGTGTGTGTGTGTGTGTGTGTGTGTGTGTGTGTGTGTGTGTGTGTGTATGTGTATGTGTGTGTGTGTTCTCCTCAGACTCTCCATTCAGTAATGGCCATGGGAATGACTACCTGTTCGTGGGGAACATGGTTTATACAGTAAGCTCTATCCTCTCTGTCCATCCCTCCACAAACCAGCCTGATATCTGTGTGTGTGTGTGTGTGTGTGTGTGTGTGTGTGTGTGTGTGTGTGTGTGTGTGTGTGTGTGTGTGTGTGTGTGTGTGCGTGCGTGCGTGTGTGTGTGCACATGTGTGCGTGTGTGTGAGCTGTTAGACTATGGCGTCTTGACCTTTAATGACGTCTGTCTGTCTGCCTGTTCTATCTCTCCTCCACTCATATCCAGTCCTGTCTCCCCTCATCCTCTCCTCACCCCTCATAACCCCTCCTCCCCTCCTCATCCCCTCCTCACCCCTCATAACCCCTCCTCCCCTCCTCATCCCCTCCTCACCCCTCATAACCCCTCCTCCCCTCCTCATCCCCTCCTCACCCCTCATAACCCCTCCTCCCCTCCTCATCCCCTCCTCACCCCTCATAACCCCTCCTCCCCTCCTCATCCCCTCCTCACCCCTCATAACCCCTCCTCCCCTCCTCATCCCCTCCTCACCCCTCATAACCCCTCCTCCCCTCCTCATCCCCTCCTCACCCCTCATAACCCCTCCTCCCCTCCTCATCCCCTCCTCACCCCTCATAACCCCTCCTCCCCTCCTCATCCTCTCCTCACCCCTCATAACCCCTCCTCCCCTCCTCATCCCCTCCTCACCCCTCATAACCCCTCCTCCCCTCCTCATCCCCTCCTCACCCCTCATAACCCCTCCTAACCTCCTCATCCCCTCCTCCACTCACTTCCTCCATCATTCTGTTCCTTTTATACAACTCACGTCTGTCTACATGAGCACTGTTTATTTGCTTGTGTGTGTGTGTATGCGTTTGTGTGCGTGCGTGTGTGCGTGTAGCTTATGTTGCCCTGTGTTTGTGTGTGAGCATCTGTTTAGCTAGCTGAGGCTTCTGGGAATGCAGAGTGTTTTAACAGGCATTGTTGAGTTTACAGTATATCATTATTGATGTTTATGATCTCCGGAGTCGTTTGTGAACTAAACATCTCTCTTTCTGCCTTTCTCTACTTTTGTTCCTTTTTACTCCTCATCACCCCCCCCCCCCCCCCCCCCTCTCGCTCTCTGTCTCTCTCTCTCTCTGTCTCTCTGTCTCTCCCTCTCTCTATCTCTTTCTGTCTCTCTCTCCCTCTCTCTCCCTCTGTCTCTCTCCCCCTGTTTCTCTCTCCCTCTCTCTCCCTGTCCCTCTCTCGGTCCCCCCCCCCCCCCTCCTCTCTCTCTCTCTCTCTCTCTCTCTCCCTCTCCTAACCCCCATGTCTTCAGTATGTGGTGGTAACAGTCTGTTTGAAAGCTGGTATGGAGACCACCGCTTGGACCAGGGTAGGAATGCTTTTAAGCTCTCCAGCACACATCTACTATACTGTACATGCTCTCTCTACACACACACACACACACACACACACACACGCACACACACACACACACACACACGCACACGCACGCACGCACGCACACACACACACACACACACACACGCACACACGCACACACACACACACACACACACACACATTTTAATTTCTTTATTGGATTTTCAATCATTAAGAAACCGTTTATTCGGCAACCTTCCCATTCCCAAAATGACTGCCAATGATGGCCGACACAGAACGGGCCGCTCACACGCTTCCGTTTGATACTTTCAATGGCTGCTAACATGACATGGTGTCAGAACCTGGATCGCAGTAAAAGAGTGAGCATTGGGAGAGCTAGGGAGAGCTTTAAGTTGAGTTTTTAAGTTAGTTAGTCGCAGTGTACATCTGTGTGTGGCGAGATGGCCCTGCTAACGCCCCTCCAGCAGAAACCTTCACCATTCAGCCTCCAGAAGCATTTGACTTCTCAAAACCCAAGGACTGGGAAAAATGGATGAGAAGGTTTGAAAGATTTAGACCGGCCAGTAATCTGCATCTCACCTCTCAAGCAGATCAAGTAAACAGGTTGGTGTATGATGCTCTCAGGCCTGGCCTGATGCTCTCCACGAGGACCTGGCCTGATGCTCTCCACGAGGAACTGGCCTGATGCTCTCCACGAGGACCTGGCCTGAGCAACCAACTAAACGGCCTAGTGAGAAAGTGCAAAACATGCATAAAAGAACATTCCAATCCAGTGGAGCCATTACTGCCCAGTGAGCGTCCGGAGAGAACATGGCAAAAAGTGTGTGCGGATCTGTTCACCCTCAACAACAACTATCTACTAGCCGTGGACTACTACTCCACATTTGTAGAGATAGCAAAACGAATTCCCTCGGATCAGAGGATGCGATTGTACATCTTAAATCCATCTTCTCCAGTCACGGCATCCCAGAACTGTTCCACAGTGTCAATGGACCCTTGTTCTCAAGTCAACAGGACTTTGCAGCAGCCTACGGGTTCAAACGTGTCACGAGGAGCCCACAGTTTGCCCAAAGCAATGGAGAGGCAGAACGCCATGTCCAGACGGAGAGACGGTTGCTTAAGAAAGGCGGAGATCCGTTCCTTGCTCTGTTGGCCTGTAGAGCTGCTCCCATGACTAATGGCTACAGCCCTCATCCCTCTCTGCACAGCCTGTGACCCCTCATCCCTCTCTGCACAGCCTGTGACCCCTCATCCCTCTCTGCACAGCCTGTGACCCCTCATCCCTCCCTGCACAGCCTGTGACCCCTCATCCCTCCCTGCACAGCCTGTGACCCCTCATCCCTCTCTGCACAGCCTGTGACCCCTCATCCCTCTCTGCACAGCCTGTGACCCCTCATCCCTCTCTGCACAGCCTGTGACCCCTCATCCCTCTCTGCTCACCCCAGATCCTCCTGATCGGGAGGATCCCTAAAGAAAGGGAGACGAGGGCAAAAGACTCTTTGGTGTCCGTGCCAGCGTGTCCGTGCCAGCGTGCCCGTGCCTGTTGAACACATGTCATTCGGAGCTATACTGCTTTGTCTCTGTAGCATTGCTAACAGTGGAGCATATCTATGGAGCCCTGTCTTCAAGCTGTGTAGCCAAGTAGCTAGCTAGCTTAGCTTCCATCTTCCCTGTAAACCTACAGTACGCACCATTTGTTAACCAGTGGAAGGACAAACGTAACAACTTCAACATTCGGTTGATTCTGTTGTAATGTAACATATTCTGTTCGTTAGGTATGGGTCTTTATTCCAGTGGGTTAGGGTTAGGGTTACACTACAGTAGCCTAAGCTAGAATGCTAATGGTAGGCTATCTAGTTAGCTAGTTCCTGGTAGCATTGTAAGGTGCTACCAGGATAATACACCTGTCACATGTCAACTTCATATACGGTGCTCCGCCATTGTGGAGTTATTTAGGATGCAGGCAGACAGGCAGACGCCATCTCTCCCTCGACAGAGAGATAGTTTACTGTATGGGTAGTTAACTGTGGGACATATAGACACAGCCCCTCCCCGACCCATAGCCATGTGTTGCAGCCATTTGAGTGTGTGTGTGTGTGTGTGTGTGCGTGCGCGCATGAGAGTCGGGTGTGTGTGTGTGTGTGTTTGTAAGGGGGGAGTTGTCACCCCGTCCATTCAGCTGTCCACACAGACCCCCCCCCCCCCCCCTCCTCAGTAATGAAGCGGAGCCCCTCAGGAATTGACACAGTGTCCTCTTACACAGGGCCAGGGGGACAGTCCTCCCACACAGGGCCAGGGGGACAGTCCTCTTACACAGGGCCAGGGGGACAGTCCTCCCACACAGGGCCAGGGGGACAGTCCTCTTACACAGGGCCAGGGGGACAGTCCTCTTACACAGGGCCAGGGGGACAGTCCTCTTACACAGGGCCAGGGGGACAGTCCTCTCACACAGGGCCAGGGGGACAGTCCTCTCACACAGGGCCAGGGGGACAGTCCTCCCACACAGGACCAGGGGGACAGCAGGGATCTCAGTCAGGGACAAGGTTGTCTATATTCAGGCTGTCTGAGCAGAATTGACTGTATGACCTTGTGTTTCTCTCTCTCTCTCTCTCTCTCTCTCTGTCTCTCTGTCTCTCTCTCTGTCTCTCTCTCTCTCTCTCTCTCTCTCTCTCTCTCTCTCTAGTTCTCCCACCTGGCGGTGTGGGGCAGCATGGTTCTCTGGCTGGTCTTCTTCTCCGTCTACTCCACCATCTGGCCGGCCATACCCATCGCTCCGGACATGCGGGGCCAGGCGAGTGCAGACCACCCACTTTCTTTCTTTTTTTACCTCCCCGTACCTGTCCACACCCTGGGGTGGAGGGGGCGGTCTCTCCCTGCCTGGCGCCTGCGGGGGGGGTGGGGGGGGGTGGAGGGGGCGGTCTCTCCCTGCCTGGCGCCTGCGGGGGCGGGGGGGGGGTCCCTGGTCCCTGCACCTGCCGCGCTGCCACCCGAGCCCCATGCTTTTACCGCCTGCTCCAGAGGTGTTGACTCAAGCGGGTGGGCTGGTCTGAGTGGGCCGGGGGGCGGGGATCCCCCTGGGTGAGGGAGGGGGTGGTGGTACCCCACGGTGCGGGCAGGGCGGGGGGGGGGCTCAGCTCCCTTCAGACCATTATTTCAATTTGTGTCCAGAATCAGGAATGTGCTCAAATAACTGAGCAGCTGCTCAATCCAACCCCCCCCAGACCTCCACTGGCCCCCGTAAAAATCCCTGTTACCTCTACCCCCCCCCCCCCCCACACACACACACACACACTCTCTGAATCTGAACATCCATCTTTTCACAGCGGTCGAATAGGGAGATTCTTCTGTACTGTGTGTGTGTGTGTGTGTGTGTGTGTGTGTGTGTGTGTGTGTGTGTGTGTGTGTGTGTGTGTGTGTGTGTGTGTGTGTATGATGAATTTGAATCCGAGAGCGTCCCACTCTGTGACTGTGTGGTGTTTGCTGCAGACAAAGAATGTGTGTGTGTGTATGTGTGTGTGTGTGTGTGTGTCCGCGTCTCTGTCCGCGTGTTTCCAGCTGTCATCGGGAATATTTGGGAATGGTTTTCCGATTCAGGCCACAGATCTCCCTGGGGAAAGTCTGCTCCGAACGTCACAGCTTCAGAACACAGGCAGAGCCGGTCACATGATCACAATCTGGAGAAACGAGACGGTGTAGACTACAAGGTTGACTGGTTTAAAAAGGCCGGGACATTGCTAGAAAGAGGGTGTTTGAGAGAGAGAGAGAGAGAGAGAGAGAGAGAGAGAGAGAGAGAGAGAGATAGACAGTGGGGGAAGGGTAGAAACTGTGATAGACAGAGGGAGACAGTAGTTGGGTGGATGATTAACCCCTAGAGACAGGCTTAGGGTCCAGGTCAGAGGTCAACGAGGCTGGTTGTAGTTGGACCAGAGAGAGGGAGAGAGAGGCCCCCTGTCGTGGCTCAGTGGAGCGGTTCTGTCTCATGTGTAGAATGTCTCCACATTGCTGAAGCTTGTGGCTGTGCTGTGCTGTGGTGTGTTGTGCTGTGTTGATGCTGTGACTGTGTTGTTTTGTGCCGTGTTGATGTAGTGTTGTGTTGTGTTGATGTTGTGGTTGTTGTGTTGTGGTTGTGTTGATGTTGTGTTGATGTTGTGGTTGTGTTGTGTTGATGTTGTGTTGATGATGTTGTGTTGATGTTGTGGTTGTGTTGTGGTTGTGTTGTGTTGATGTTGTGGTTGTGTTGATGTTGTGGTTGTGTTGTGGTTGTGTTGTGGTTGTGTTGATGTTGTGTTGATGTTGTGGTTGTGTTGTGTTGATGTTGTGTTGATGTTGTGGTTGTGTTGTGGTTGTGTTGATGTTATGGTTGTGTTGTGTTGTGGTTGTGTTGTGGTTGTGTTGATGTTGTGGTTGTGTTGTGTTGATGTTGTGGTTGTGTTGATGTTGTGGTTGTGTTGATGTTGTGTTGATGTGGTTGTGTTGATGTTGTGTTGATGTTGTGGTTGTGTTGTGTTGTGTTGATGTTGTGGTTGTGTTGATGTTGTGTTGATGTTGTGGTTGTGTTGTGGTTGTGTTGATGTTGTGGTTGTGTTGATGTTGTGTTGATGTTGTGGTTGTGTTGATGTTGTGGTTGTGTTGATGTTGTGTTGTGTTGTGTTGTGGTTGTGTTGACGTTGTGGTTGTGTTGTGTTGTGTTGATGTTGTGTTGATGTTGTGGTTGTGTTGATGTTGTGGTTGTGTTAATGTTGTGTTGATGTTGTGGTTGTGTTGTTGATGTTGTGTTGATGTTGTGGTTGTGTTGATGTTGTGGTTGTGTTGTGGTTGTGTTGATGTTATGGTTGTGTTGATGTTGTGGTTGTGTTGTGGTTGTGTTGATGTTGTGGTTGTGTTGTGTTGTGGTTGTGTTGTGGTTGTGTTGATGTTGTGGTTGTGTTGATGTTGTGGTTGTGTTGTTGATGTTGTGTTGATGTTGTGGTTGTGGTTGTGTTGTGGTTGTGTTGATGTTATGGTTGTGTTGTGTTGTGGTTGTGTTGTGGTTGTGTTGATGTTGTGGTTGTGTTGTGTTGATGTTGTGGTTGTGTTGATGTTGTGGTTGTGTTGTGTTGTGGTTGTGTTGTGGTTGTGTTGATGTTGTGGTTGTGTTGTGTTGATGTTGTGGTTGTGTTGATGTTGTGGTTGTGTTGTGTTGATGTTATGGTTGTGTTGATGTTGTGGTTGTGTTGTGGTTGTGTTGTGATTGTGTTGATGTTGTGGTTGTGTTGTGTTGATGTTGTGGTTGTGTTGATGTTGTGGTTGTGTTGTGGTTGTGTTGATGTTGTGGTTGTGTTGATGTTGTGGTTGTGGTTGTGTTGATGTTGTGGTTGTGTTGTGGTTGTGTTGATGTTGTGGTTGTGTTGTGTTGATGTTGTGGTTGTGTTGATGTTGTGGTTGTGTTGATGTTGTGGCTGTGTTGTTGTGTTGCAGGCTGGGAGAGTCATGCAGTGCTGGTATTTCTGGCTGGGTCTCATCCTGGTGCCGGCGGCCTGTTTACTCAAAGATTTTGCATGGAATGCGTGAGTAACCATAAACCACACACAACACAACACAACACACAACACACAACACTCACGGATACACTGGAACAGAGAGTAACCCCTAAACCATGTGACATGAACACAGATACACTGTAACAGAGAGTAACCCACGCTACACACACACCACACAAACGCTACACACACACCACACACATGCTACACACACACCACACAAACGCTACACACACACCACACACATGCTACACACACACCGCACACACTCATGGAGAGGCGTGGTCTACAGGATGTTCTCTATAGAAGATCCCAATTCTACTTTCAACTTCTTCACCAGATCTTTTTAAAAGAAAGTGCATCACTTATCTAAACGCCCAAGTACTGGTCCAGTATGCAGGAGTAGCTCAGCTCAACACCATCCAGAGTGACTAGACCTACAGTCTGTCAACAGCTGCCTTCAGGAGAATATCATACTGGGTCTTATCAGCATTGAACATCAGCTTGAACTCCGTAAATGATTTCAGGAAATCAGTGAATGATTTCAGTGAATCAGTGAATGATTTCAGTAAATCAGTGAATGCAGCTTAGAAGGAATCCAGGAAGCATTGGGTCAGTAACACACACCAGTGTCCCAGCATGAGGGCAGAGTGCAGCCTTGTACAGTATAGACTGTGTGCGTACAGCAGCGTGTACTGTACATGTGTGTGTGTGCTGTACGTGTGTGTGTGTGTGTGTACGTGTGTGTGTGTGTGTGTGTGTGTCAGGGGGCGGCGCACGGTGAGGAAGTCTCTCCTGGAGGAGGTGCAGGAGCTGGAGGCCAGAGCCGTGGACCCGGGGGCGGCCGTGCTCCGAGACGCCAGCGGCCGCAGGTACACATACTACACACTACACACACTACACACACTACACACACCACACACACACTACACACACTACACACACGCTATACACACTACACACACTACACACACGCTATACACACTACACACACTACACACACGCTATACACACTACACACACTACACACACTACACACACACTACACACACTACACACACCACACACACTACACACACGCTATACACACTACACACACTACACACACGCTATACACACTACACACACTACACACACTACACACACACTACACACACTACACACACCACACACACACACCACACACTA
Source organism: Borostomias antarcticus (assembly GCF_949987555.1). Classification (NCBI taxonomy): domain Eukaryota; kingdom Metazoa; phylum Chordata; class Actinopteri; order Stomiiformes; family Stomiidae; genus Borostomias; species Borostomias antarcticus. The sequence continues at coordinate 518,649 of NC_140242.1, read as the reverse complement.
CACACACGCTATACACACTACACACACTACACACACGCTATACACACTACACACACTACACACACTACACACACGCTATACACACTACACACACTACACACACTACACACACGCTATACACACTACACACACTACACACACACCACACACACACACCACACACGCTATACACACTACACACACTACACACACGCTATACACACTACACACACTACACACACTACACACACGCTATACACACTACACACACTACACACACGCTATACACACTACACACACTACACACACGCTATACACACTACACACACTACACACACTACACACACGCTATACACACTACACACACTACACACACGCTATACACACTACACACACTACACACACGCTATACACACTACACACACTACACACACTACACACACACTACACACACACTACACACACTACACACACCACACACACACACCACACACGCTACACACACTACACACACTACACACACTACACACACTCTACACACACTACACACACTACACACACACTACACACACTACACACACTACACACA
>NC_140242.1:493081-508081 GCF_949987555.1 Borostomias antarcticus | reverse complement strand
AGAGAGAGAGTGTGTGTAATTAGTGTTTACAGGGAATCATCTAAGTATGATGTGTGTGTTTGCGTGTTGGGTCACTGTCAGGTTTTACACTAATTAAGATTAAGATTAGTAAGAGTTAAGATTGTTTGTGTTGTCTGACTCAGCTGGGCTCTGACTAGTGAGTATTGTTTGTGTTGTCTGACTCAGCTGGGCTCTGACTAGTGAGTATTGTTTGTGTTGTCTGACTCAGCTGGGCTCTGACTAGTGAGTATTGTTTGTGTTGTCTGACTCAGCTGGGCTCTGACTAGTGAGTATTGTTTGTGTTGTCTGACTCAGCTGGGCTCTGACTAGTGAGTATTGTTTGTGTTGTCTGACTCAGCTGGGCTCTGACTAGTGAGTATTGTTTGTGTTGTCTGACTCAGATGGGCTCTGACTAGTGAGTATTGTTTGTGTTGTCTGACTCAGCTGGGCTCTGACTAGTGAGTATTGTTTGTGTTGTCTGACTCTCCCAGGTGTACGTCTCTTACAGTCAGTCGTCAGACCAACACCATGGCAACAGACATCGCCTCCCTTCATGGTATCTTAAACGCTAGAACATGTGTGTTGTGTAGTTATTATGATGACGGCAGGGTTGTGTGTTGTGTAGTTATATTGATGACGGCAGGGTTGTGTTGTGTAGTTATTATGATGACGGCAGGGTTGTGTGTTGTGTAGTTATTATGATGACGGCAGGGTTGTGTGTTGTGTAGTTATGATGACGGCAGGGTTGTGTGTTGTGTAGTTATTATGATGACGGCAGGGTTGTGTGTTGTGTAGTTATTATGATGACGGCAGGGTTGTGTGTTGTGTAGTTATTATGATGACGGCAGGGTTGTGTGTTGTGTAGTTATTATGATGACGGCAGGGTTGTGTGTTGTGTAGTTATTATGATGACGGCAGGGTTGTGTGTTGTGTAGTTATTATGATGACGGCAGGGTTGTGTGTTGTGTAGTTATTATGATGACGGCAGGGTTGTGTGTTGTGTAGTTATTATGATGACGGCAGGGTTGTGTGTTGTGTAGTTATTATGATGACGGCAGGGTTGTGTGTTGTGTAGTTATTATGATGACGGCAGGGTTGTGTGTTGTGTAGTTATTATGATGACGGCAGGGTTGTGTGTTGTGTAGTTATTATGATGACGGCAGGGTTGTGTGTTGTGTAGTTATTATGATGACGGCAGGGTTGTGTGTTGTGTAGTTATTATGATGACGGCAGGGTTGTGTGTTGTGTAGTTATTATGATGACGGCAGGGTTGTGTGTTGTGTAGTTATTATGATGACGGCAGGGTTGTGTGTTGTGTAGTTATTATGATGACGGCAGGGTTGTGTGTTGTGTAGTTATTATGAGGACGGCAGGGTTGTGTGTTGTGTAGTTATTATGATGACGGCAGGGTTGTGTGTTGTGTAGTTATTATGATGACGGCAGGGTTGTGTGTTGTGTAGTTATTATGATGACGGCAGGGTTGTGTGTTGTGTAGTTATTATGATGACGGCAGGGTTGTGTGTTGTGTAGTTATTATGATGACGGCAGGGTTGTGTGTTGTGTAGTTATTATGATGACGGCAGGGTTGTGTGTTGTGTAGTTATTATGATGACGGCAGGGTTGTGTGTTGTGTAGTTATTATGATGACGGCAGGGTTGTGTGTTGTGTAGTTATTATGATGACGGCAGGGTTGTGTGTTGTGTAGTTATTATGATGACGGCAGGGTTGTGTGTTGTGTAGTTATTATGATGACGGCAGGGTTGTGTGTTGTGTAGTTATTATGATGACGGCAGGGTTGTGTGTTGTGTAGTTATTATGATGACGGCAGGGTTGTGTGTTGTGTAGTTATTATGATGACGGCAGGGTTGTGTGTTGTGTAGTTATTATGATGACGGCAGGGTTGTGTGTTGTGTAGTTATTATGATGACGGCAGGGTTGTGTGTTGTGTAGTTATTATGAGGACGGCAGGGTTGTGTGTTGTGTAGTTATTATGATGACGGCAGGGTTGTGTGTTGTGTAGTTATTATGATGACGGCAGGGTTGTGTGTTGTGTAGTTATTATGATGACGGCAGGGTTGTGTGTTGTGTAGTTATTATGATGACGGCAGGGTTGTGTGTTGTGTAGTTATTATGATGACGGCAGGGTTGTGTGTTGTGTAGTTATTATGATGACGGCAGGGTTGTGTGTTGTGTAGTTATTATGATGACGGCAGGGTTGTGTTGTGTAGTTACTATGACGGCAGGGTTGTGTGTTGTGTAGTTATATTGATGACGGCAGGGTTGTGTGTTGTGTAGTTATTATGATGACGGCAGGGTTGTGTGGACAGTAGTAGCAGGGTAATAGTAAAGCTCGAACACAATGGACATAATGACTCCGCAACAGTTTTAATTGTGTTTAATAGTTATTTATTATAATTCTTATGAAAAATGTCACTCCTGCGTGAAATCCCTGTGTTTCACAGAGAGCAGGAACACATTGGACCTCAGGTCACACATCTTGTTGCATTTACACGTTTATCACGCACTCCCTCACACACAGACATCTATGCCACACGCACACACACACACACACACACGCACACACACACACACACAGAAAGAATGCTGTGTTAGGGAACATTTCTGCTAGTTCCATCTTAAACAGAAAGATGTGATCTCCTCTGAAGGCACTTCAACTGTGCTCTATACCAGCTCTATACCAGCTCTATACCAGCTCTATACCAGCTCTATACCAGCTCTATACCCGCTCTATACCAGCTCTATACCCGCTCTATACCAGCTCTATACCAGCTCTATACCAGCTCTATACCAGCTCTATACCCGCTCTATACCAGCTCTATACCAGCTCTATACCCGCTCTATACCAGCTCTATACCAGCTCTATACCAGCTCTATACCAGCTCTATACCAGCTCTATTCCAGCTCTATTCCAGCTCTATTCCAGCTCTATACCAGCTCTATACCAGCTCTATACCAGCTCTATACCAGCTCTATACCAGCTCTATACCAGCTCTATTCCAGCTCTATTCCAGCTCTATTCCAGTGCCCAGAGAGGAGGAAGCTCTAGTGCCCAGAGAGGAGGAAACATTCAGGACTCCCGGGTTCCACATCAAAATACGTCACCTGAACTTGTTTTCCCTCCATTTTATTCAGGGTCAAATCCTGACTTCATAGACGTCAGCTGCTGACGTCAAAATCAAGATGGCTGCTCCCTTTGCAAGCAAAGTGAAAGCTGTAGTGAGACTGCTTATTAGCACTTCTGTCTTATTTGTGTCTCATGAAATCAGACGTTCACACAGTGCTGTCCAGGTTCTATCTGTGGACAATGCTGCTATGGTGTTTGTATGCGCAAAATAGCACATTGTTTGTTGTTATCAACTGGTATTGATAACAATGGCTAACTTGGCTAGAACTACAAAGATGGGGGAAAGTGTTTTTTTCATTTTTTTTTGTCTTTTGTTTCTGGAACATTTTCTGGCATTTTAACGGGGATATGACTTCATCCCAGGCACCAAATCCGGAGCCCCGATACAAATGGAACGCAACATTATAGCCATCCACACAACATGGCCGACCGTCTTTAGAACCATCCACACAACATGGCCGACCGTCTTTAGAACCATCCACACAACATGGCCGACCGTCTTTAGAACCATCCACACAACATGGCCGACCGTCTTTAGAACCTTGACTGTGTGGCTCAGTCCTTCGCACTGCAGAAGTGAGTGCAGTGAATAACTCAAAAATGTTGGACATGCACTCAGAACACTCCAGAACAAGTCCAGTGACTTCAGCTCACACACAGCACACACACCTCTTCAGCTAACACACAGCACACACACCTCTTCAGCTCACACACAGCACACACACCTCTTCAGCTAACACACAGCACACACACCTCTTCAGCTCACACACAGCACACACACCTCTTCAGCTCACACACAGCACACACACCTCTTCAGCTCACACACAGCACACACACCTCTTTCACAGGAGGGAGCACAGTGAGGGGGACAGTTGGCAGACAGTTTTTACTGCATAATTAACTCTGCAATCTTCAAGGGTTGCCGATTGCAGCTACACAGGGAGAAAGCCTAGTACCCCCGTTCTCACACACATACACACACACACACACACACACACACACACACTTAGGTACATTTATTACCCAAGCCTTGCGTGAGTGTTTGTGTATTTTCATTTTGTGGGTTCTCTTGTGCATACTGTGTGTGTGTGTGTGTGTGTGTGTGTGTGTGTGTGTGTGTTTCCGTGAGGGGCAGTGGTTAGGGGGAGTGTGTGAAGGGTGGAGCGTCACAGTCTGTGTCCTGTGTTCACTTCATTAGAGTTTAAGCGGTCTTTGGAGAGAGAGGGACTGCCTTTCACATCCACCACCTGCATTTCCCATTACATACTACTCACACACACGCACGCACGCACGCACACACACGCGCACGCACGCACGCACACACACGCACACACACACACACACACACACTACATCTGTTAACATCCATTCTCTCCACATTCACTGAAATATACAGTAAACATACTGTATATACACCATATAGCTTAACATTTCAAATGCACAACATAAGGTATACTTTCATTAATCACCCATACAAATTCAGATGTTTTACACACGCACACACACACACACATATACTGTACAAACACACACATACAGGCACAGCACATACACAATTACACAAGTACACAAACACACATTTAGAACTGCAGGATGTTATGCACTATGCAGTGCTGTATCAACCCTCTAGGTGTTTCTGAGTTTCCTTGTGTGTCGCAGAGTAAATAAAGGATTTCCATGGAACCCTGGGTTGGTCTGGTGCAGAACCATACTGGACCCTGGGTTGGTCTGGTGCAGAACCACTACTGGACCCTGGGTTGGTCTGGTGCAGAACCACTACTGGACCCTGAGGCAGTACCTGCCAGAACATCCCATAGAACATAGAAGCGGCCCTCACGGGCCTCACTACGGCTGACCGTGCACCGACCCGACAGAACCTTCTAGAAGTCCTTCATGCGAGTCTTGATGCCATGTTGTTCCCTCACGCCCCACGCTGGCCAGCTCCCAATGTCCTGCAAGGTCCCGTATCCCCCCCCCCGCCCCCCAGGACAGGGGGTCACGCCCCCCCCCATGCCCCCGCCCTCATACGGTCACCGCTGGGTACTTCTGCTCGCTGGTGATGCTGGCCACACTGGTGGGCGGGGGGTAGGGGGACTGCAGCGGCCTGTAGCCCCCCTGGGTGGGGTCCATGAAGGCGGCGCTGGCGGCCATCGGGTGGGCGTAGCCAATGTACTGCGGGTGCAGGAACTGGCCCTGGTGGGGCATGATCTGGGTGGCCTGCTGGCAGTTGAGCACGGAGAAGTTGGTGGGCATGTTGACGAAGACGCTGGCGTCCGGCGGCAGACAGCAGGTGGCCTGGGCGCGCATGAGGGGCACGGGGGCGGGGCGCGGCACAGTGGGCGGGGCAGAGGAGCTGGAGGAGGTGGCCGTGCTCGACTGGCGCGAGGAGGAGCCCCGCGAGGTGCCCACGCTGGCCATCATGGGGATGGTCTCCAGGAGACGCCCCCCGCCGCCGCCGGCCCCGCCCCCTGACGACGACAGCTCCTGTTTGGGGCGGAGACAGTGGCAGCAGCACACGGCGACCACGGAGCCCACCAGGACGAAGGCGACGAACACCGAGCCCACGATCAGGAAGGGCACATAGATGGGCACTGGGAGAGGGGAGGGGGACAGGGGGGGGTGAGATGGATTCAATACTGTACACATTTTTATCACCCCATCACAATCAGATATAATGCACGTGTGAAAGACAGCTTGCTAGTTTTACATTACATTACAGTCATTACCAAACATTTTTATTTTGTACATTTTAATTGTATTTAACGTAGGAAGTGTGTGTACTACTACCCACCAGAACTCACAAGTGCATCTCCTTTTTAAACAAGTGACAGAGAGTAATCTAGCGCTTAAGTGACTGAGAGAGTAATTTAGCGCTTAACTGACTGAGAGAGTAATCTAGCGCTTAAGTGACTGAGAGAGTAATCTAGCGCTTAAGTGACTGAGAGAGTAATCTAGCGCTTAAGTGACTGAGAGAGAGAATAATCTAGCGCTTAAGTGACAGAGAGTAATCTAGCGTTTAAGTGACTGAGAGAGAGAATAATCTAGCGCTTAAGTGACTGAGAGAGTAATCTAGCACTTAAGTGACTGAGAGAGAATAATCTAGCGCTTAAGTGACTGAGAGAGTAATTTAGCACTTAAGTGACTGAGAGAGAATAATCTAGTGCTTAAGTGACTGAGAGAGAGAATAATCTAGCGCTTAAGTGACAGAGAGTAATCTAGCGCTTAAGTGACAGAGAGAGAATAATCTAGCGCTTAAGTGACTGAGAGAGTAATCTAGCACTTAAGTGACTGAGAGAGAATAATCTAGCGCTTAAGTGACAGAGAGTAATTTAGCACTTAAGTGACTGAGATAGAGAGTAATCTAGCGCTTAAGTGACTGAGAGAGTAATTTAGCGCTTAACTGACAGAGAGTAATCTAGCGCTTAAGTGACAGAGAGTAATCTAGCGCTTAAGTGACTGAGAGAGAGAATAATCTAGCGCTTAAGTGACTGAGAGAGTAATTTAGCACTTAAGTGACTGAGAGAGAGAGTAATCTAGCGCTTAACTGACAGAGAGTAATCTAGCGCTTAAGTGACTGAGAGAGAGAGTAATCTAGCGCTTAAGTGACTGAGAGAGAGAGTAATCTAGCGCTTAAGTGACAGAGAGAGAGTAATCTAGCGCTTAAGTGACTGAGAGAGTAATCTAGCGCTTAAGAGACTGAGAGAGTAATCTAGCGCTTAAGTGACAGAGAGAGTAATCTAGCGCTTAAGTGACTGAGAGAGTAATCTAGCGCTTAACTGACAGAGAGTAATCTAGCGCTTAAGTGACTGAGAGAGAGTAATCTAGCGCTTAAGTGACTGAGAGAGAGAGTAATCTAGCGCTTAAGTGACAGAGAGTAATCTAGCGCTTAAGACAAGGGGCAAGAGCAGCAAGATATAAATAAAAGAGCAAGACACAAACGCTTGGGTCCAATGAGGAGAGTTGAAAGGAGGCGCCCAGGTTTGTGTGGAAGGTCCCTCACGTCCTGGTCTAACTCACAGATCACAGCTCACAGGTGTGTGTGGAAGGTCCCTCATGTCCTGGTCTCACTCACAGATCACAGGTGTGTGTGGAAGGTCCCTCATGTCCTGCTCTCACTCACAGATCACAGCTCACATGCGAGTCAGAGAGAGACAGAGTACGACGGCAAGACAAAAGAGGTGGGCCCAGTGGCATTTCTCCAGGGGGGAGGGCAGTCCCTCATTAGCAGTTATTAACTTTGTTTTGATCTGCTCTAATCCTGTGCATCCAGCTGTGACCTCGCTGCCCCTCCTCCTCCCTCAGACGACCCTTCACCCTTGTCTGTGTGTGTTTTCAAGGGGATTTTGTTTCAGACCAAAGGTAGGTATGCTGCCAGCCCTGGCTGCTCAGAGATGTGACATCCCCAGCAGGGCCTCTGCTGTCAGCTAAGGCGTCGAGCTCTAAGCCTGCGTCCACACGCCGCATGGAAGCGCGCCACCATTCAGACAGTGCAGAGAGTGGCATTAACAATGGCTGACATCGGGTAGCCTAGCTAAAATACATGTTTTCAGGCCATTCTTCTTCTTCTTTTCAGCATCAGGGTGACTGCTTGCATGTCAATTACAATTCCCTCTCGCCGTGGCAACGTTCACCATGACGCCCCCTGTGACTGTCCATTAGACTATGTATGGTGTTACTTAGATCCATATGATTCTATACCATAATCTGCATGTCATTCACCTCTCAACACACCATGAATCGATACACTGCGTTTACATGTAAAGAATAGGTCAAAAAGTACAATTGTTACGTTAGAAGCTGTTGTGGGGATTGAAGAGGATATTCCCCATCAGGCAGCGTGTTCCTGTGAGACTGTGCACACTAGAGCATGACAGGACACGCAGAAAATGGAGGATTTTCTTGGAAGATTTTCTGGGTCTTAGTACAACTTTTGACCCAACAGTGAGTGCTCAGCCTCTAAGGGAATGTTGGCAGGGATGGAGAGAGTGGCAAAGCGCGCACACACACACACACACACACACACACACCCTTCTGGAGTACAATAAAGTACTTGTTGTATTGGAGCTTATTTCTACAGATTTATTGTTTCCATCATGTAGTTACTCATTTTCCAGGTTGAATTTGAAGCTGTGGTGTGAAACTGTAACCATGAGACAGGTAACTCACACCCTCTCTCTCCCCTTCACACACACACACACACACACACACACACACACACACACACACACACACACACACACAGAAAATGTACCATAGAAACATCAAAAGTCAAACAGCTTTTCAAAAGAGCTCGCAACAATCCATGTTTTAAGCTGTAGGCCACTCATTAAGACACTAATTCTGTTATAAAAGAAGACTAGTTCACGCTACACACTGACACAAAGACGCCAACCACCTGAAACCATGACCTATTTCCTGGACGGCAGCAGTGTCAGCTTCAGCGCCAGATGTCCCACAGCTGAACCATATACGTACCAAAAACTGGTTTCTACAGATCCCTTTCTATAGGTCTGTTATATAGCAATGGATCCAAGTTACCAGAGGAGATGCCCCAGAGAGACATTATCCCTGATCTGCCCTGCTCATCTAACCCTAACCCTAACCCTGATCTGCCCTGCTCATCTTACAGCTCAACACAGACTGCAGCCATGTGCTACACAAGCAATGGGTCTTTAATGGGTCATAGTGCAGTTGTCAGGCGAGCCAGACCCAGTGGTGTGGCCAGGGTGAGTGACCAGGGTGAGTGACCAGGGTGAGTGGCCAGGGTGAGTGGCCAGGGTGAGTGACCAGGGTGAGTGACCAGGTGGCCAGGGTGAGTGACCAGGGTGAGTGGCCAGGGTGAGTGGCCAGGGTGAGTGACCAGGTGGCCAGGGTGAGTGACCAGGGTGAGTGGCCAGGGTGAGTGGCCAGGGTGAGTGACCAGGGTGAGTGGTCAGGGTGAGTGGCCAGGGTGAGTGACCAGGGTGAGTGACCAGGGTGAGTGGCCAGGGTGAGTGACCAGGGTGAGTGGCCAGGGTGAGTGACCAGGGTGAGTGACCAGGGTGAGTGGCCAGGGTGAGTGGCCAGGGTGAGTGGCCAGGGTGAGTGGCCAGGGTGAGTGACCAGGGTGAGTGGCCAGGGTGAGTGACCAGGGTGAGTGGCCAGGGTGAGTGACCAGGTGGCCAGGGTGAGTGACCAGGGTGAGTGACCAGGGTGAGTGACCAGGTGGCCAGGGTGAGTGACCAGGGTGAGTGACCAGGGTGAGTGACCAGGTGGCCAGGGTGAGTGACCAGGGTGAGTGACCAGGGTGAGTGACCAGGGTGAGTGGCCAGGGTGAGTGGCCAGGGTGAGTGGCCAGGGTGAGTGACCAGGGTGAGTGACCAGGGTGAGTGACCAGGGTGAGTGCTGGAGTCAACGCTGTGTCTCTCAGTGCTATTGTTCCCAGCAGGCACCACCTGTTGCTGGAGCTGCTTCAGTAACCCCAGCCCCCTCCTCTCTGCTTCAGTAACACCAGCCCCCTCCTCAGTAACACCAGCCCCCTCCTCTCTGCTTCAGTAACACCAGCCCCCTCCTCTCTGCTTCAGTAACACCAGCCCCCTCCTCTGTGCTCTTGTCTGGGGCAGAGCTGCTTGGTCGCTCAGCTGCTCCTCCTCCCCGAGAGAGAAATCCCTGGAGTGGTTCTCCTTTCCTGAATCCCACATATGTTTATGTTGAAAAGGTGATACACATACATACTCTCTATACACATACATACTCTCTATACACATACATACTCTCTATACACATACATACTCTCTATACACATACATCCTCTCTATACACATACATCCTCTCTATACACATACATACTCTCTATACACATACATCCTCTCTATACACATACATCCTCTCTATACACATACATACTCTCTATACACATACATACTCTCTATACACATACATACTCTCTATACACATACATACTCTCTATACACATACATACTCTCTATACACATACATACTCTCTATACACATACATACTCTCTATACACATCCATACTCTCTACACACATCCATACTCTCTATACACATCCATACTCTCTATACACATCCATACTCTCTATACACATCCATACTCTCTATACACATACATACTCTCTATACACATACATACTCTCTATACACATACATACTCTCTACACACATACATACTCTCTATACACATACATACTCTCTATACACATACATACTCTCTATACACATACATACTCTCTATACACATACATACTCTCTATACACATACATACTCTCTATACACATACATACTCCTCTCTGTTGTTCATTGGCTGTGTGCATCTTTGCTTGATGATTAATAGGTTGCTGTGTGGATGAAAAATGAATCAAATGTTCAAACTGTGCCTCATTGCAAAACAAAATAGGCTCGTTAGGGGAAACCTTGCTTTGAAGTCATTCAGGCTGCTGCTGTGGAAATACATGCCTATAGCTCTTGGGCCTGCGTGTCTGCAATACAAGTAGTTATGCCTGTCTGACTGCCTGCCTGCCTGCCTGCCTGCTTGTCTGTCTGTCTGTCTGTCTGTCTGTCTGTCTGTCTGTCTGTCTGTCTGTCTGTCTGTCTGTCTCTCTGCCTGTCTGTCTGTCTGTCTGCCTGTCTGTCTGTCTGTCTGTCTGTCTGTCTGTCTGCCTGCCTGTCTGTCTGTCTGTCTGTCTGTCTGTCTGTCTGCCTGTCTGTCTATCTGTCTGTCTATCTGTCTGTCTGTCTGTCTGTCTGTCTGTCTGTCTGTAGCCTATCTATATATCTTCCTAGTGATAAGGCAGGATTCAATGACATATTCTGTACACAGGCAATGTTGTAAGACGGCATATGCTCCGTTTTTTATGATAAACCGTTCAAATGCTGCTCTGTAGGCCTACATTGATTTTGTTCACCCGGTGGTTCAGTCACCTATGGAAGGTTGTGCTCTTCGGCGTCATGGGTTGCGTTACCGAAAATGTAAAAAAAGGGAATTTTTGAGGCAACATGAGCATTTAAGATCCTACTCAAGACCATTTAAGATCCTACTCATGAGGATCCCAGCCTCGCAGTGGGTGAGTGCATTAGACATGTCTATAAGCATGTGGGCGTGTGAGCGACCAGGACAGGACGCGTAACGCGATGTGTTTTGAACAGAGCTGTCATCGCCGTCGCCAGCTCCTGCCCAGGATCCTGTCAAGTTCAGACGTGATCCTCGACCCGGGGCCTGGCTCCCCCTCCCTAACCCTAACCCTAACCCAGCCAGAACAAACACGGCTATTTATAACCAAGCAGCACAATTTGCCATTTGTGCGTGTGGGCAGTTAGCTGCTCTGGGGTGTCTAGTCTCCTCTCCAGCTGTCCCTGCCAGCTGAGCTCAGATAGCCTGTCTAAACGAGTAAGCTCCCAGATAAACACTGATGATTAATGACAACATACGAACTGTGGACATGTTTGGCCTAAACTTTGGAGACTCCTTCCGTTTCAATTAAATGCAGGGTATCAATTCATATTTCAGGCCTTAGTCCAGGCGAGGCCTATGATCGCTCCCTTCAACTTTCCAGGATAAGTCCAGACATGAGGGGAGTTAAATATTTCTCACATATCCTATTATTGAGTTAAACCATTTAAATGAGACCAGCAGTAGCCTAGTCTACCTAAGTTATCTCATTTGGAAATTAGCCTGCTTTAGAATGTGGAGCCCAGAAAGAGGTGTAGAAAAGCACGGTGGTGAGTTCTGGGTGTCATATTTAAACTCCCCGGTTTGAGTTCTGGGTTCAGTTCATTTAAACTCCCCGGTTTGAGTTCTGGGTTCAGTTCATATTTAAACTCCCCGGTTTGAGTTCTGGGTTCAGTTCATATTTAAACTCCCCGGTTTGAACGCATGCTGACCGGACGGGTTGTTGTTTTACCTGCGCCCGTCTCCTTGTTGTCCTTGTTGTCGCTGCCCGGTTCCTGGACCTGTTTGTCGTTGTCGCAGGTCCCCTGGTCGAGCCGTGCGTCGGTGAGGGAGCAGCAGTAGCGCAGCTCGCACTTCCCGCAGCAGATGATGGCGTCCTCGCCGTCGAACTTCTCCGGGCACTGGAAGCCGTCTCTCCAGGCGCCCTGCGTGTCGTGCCAGCCGTGGCAGTACTCCCCGCTGGCCTGCACGTCCAGGGCCGCCAGGAGCAGGGTCACAACTACGGTGACGGACATTGGGAAGCCTCCACCCCACATCCCAATCCCGGTGCCTACCCGTGTCTCGGGCGCACTTCAATGGAAAAAAAGTGGTGTTTCAGGGACAGAGGCGTATACAAAATAGAAGAAAAACAAAATACTTTGAAACTTTCATTTGACAGTGAAATTCTGTGCGTATAGCCTTCAATAAATCCACAGACGCGCCTGTCACCAAAACGATCCTCGGTGTTGGCTATTCCCTCTCATAAGATTCCAAGACCATGCTGTTGTTGAAAAGAATAACACATATAGATGCCCAGGAGCCGCAGATGAATATTAAGGCTATGACATAAACTCTCTACTTTCTCAACGGGTCTATCTCTTTCCATTCACCGGCGGTGAGCGGTTGGAGCCGCGGGTAAATCCAGCATCCATCCAGTCTGAACGCAACCCCTCTGGCACGGAAGCGAGACTGTCCATGTCTCCTGAAAATACACTTCTCAGATGACTTTCCCCCAGAGATGTGAGCGAAACCACCCCTGACTGCTTTACATGTAATCCATACGCGCTCTGCAAGGGTTCTCACGAATGCGCCCTCTGTCCCTCCCGCTCTCAGACCAGTTGTTCCCACTGAAGCCTAAAACTTCTACAGTCTCGGCTCGGTCAAGACAATGCGCCCCAAATCTAATGGGATAATCGGGTTCACACACACAGACGTGCAAAGTATGTAAAATATCAACCATCTAGGCCTAGCACAAATCATGTCCCTCTTCCATGCCTTCGAGGGGGAGAGTGCCTTGCATTTTCACCATCTCCTCTCCTGCTTCAATGAGAGGTGAGGCCAGCTTACTGGAGCAATGCGCATGCGCACTTATCACCACTACTTTGGTTGTTTCTTGTCCGGTGGATGAGCGCCAGAGAGGAGTGGTCTGGGGTCTGGGGTCTGGGGGAGCCCCCCTACTGCCCCTCCTACTGCCCCCCAGAGGAGCGGTCTGGGGTCTGGGGGAGCCCTCCTACTGCCCCCCAGAGGAGAGCTGGGGTCTGGGGTCTGGGGGAGCCCTCCTACTGCCCCCCAGAGGAGCGGTCTGGGGTCTGGGGGAGCCCTCCTACTGCCCCCCAGAGGAGCGGTCTGGGGTCTGGGGGAGCCCTCCTACTGCCCCCCAGAGGAGCGGTCTGGGGTCTGGGGGAGCCCTCCTACTGCCCCCCAGAGGAGCGGTCTGGGGGAGCCCTCTTACTGCCCCCCAGAGGAGCGGTCTGGGGTCTGGGGGAGCCCTCTTACTGCCCCCCAGAGGAGACCATCACTCTCAGTGGCCAGACGGCACGCTGACTGTTTGAACTGACTTTTAACAAACCAGCACTCAACTACACAGCACAAAATGTGACTTAAACCATAAACTAAGACATGATCGTCCTGACTATTATTCCTCATCTCTCTCTCTCTCTATCTCTCTCTCAGTAGAAAAGAAAGGGGGTATCCATTTGCAAGTTGACATTGCCATCTGGTGGTTATCTGAAGTAGTGTATCTTTCTCACTGGCATGTCATTACAACCAGGCCTACATTTCCCATAATGCTCCTTGTCAAACAGCGTCCATGGTAACAAGGAAGTTGGACTGAAGCGCGCAACCGTTGAATAGAACAGCTTCGCTCACATCTCCACGGTAAGAGACAAACAAACACAACATGTTTCTAGTCATATTCATATCTAACATGGTTATTCTACATCATCCAGAAGTTCAAACCCATAACGGAGCAACGTGACGTTAAGATTCAAGAAGCTAAACGCAACGGTAGCGCGACATATCACATGGGCTAGGCTAGTTAGCTAGCGTGTTCTATGCGTTTCATTAACATTTCATTAACATGACACACCTTTCTTATCCAGATGTCCTTCGTGAGGGTCGGACCGGCTCGGTCCCAGCGCGGCCAGGGGAAGCGGCCCCCTGTCAGGCCCAGGAAAGCAGCTGCGCCCCAGAGAGAATGGGTGGTGAGTGTCCTGGTCCTGTCCTGGTCCTGTCCTCTCCTGGTCCTGTCCTGGTCCTGTCCTGGTCCTGTCCTGTCCTGTCCTGTCCTGTCCTGTCCTGTCCTGGTCCTGTCCTGTCCTGTCCTGTCCTGTCCTGGTCCTGTCCTGTCCTGTCCTGGTCCTGTCCTGGTCCTGGTCCTGTCCTGTCCTGTCCTGTCCTGTCCTGTCCTGTCCTGTCCTGGTCCTGTCCTGTCCTGGTCCTGTCCTGTCCTGTCCTGTCTCTGCTCTGCTCTGCCCTGTCCTGTCCTGTCCTGTCCTGCTCTGCTCTGCCCTGTCCTGCTCTGCTCTGCCCTGTCCTGTCCTGTCCTGTCCTGTCCTGTCCTGTCCTGCTCTGCTCTGCCCTGTCCTGTCCTGTCCTGTCCTGTCCTGCTCTGCTCTGCCCTGTCCTGCTCTGCTCTGCCCTGTCCTGTCCTGTCCTGTCCTGTCCTGTCCTGGTCCTGTCCTGGTCCTGTCCTGTCCTGTCCTGTCCTGGTCCTGTCCTGGTCCTGTCCTGGTCCTGTCCTGTCCTGGTCCTGTCCTGTCCTGGTCCTGGTCCTGTCCTGGTCCTGGTCCTGTCCTGTCCTGTCCTGTCCTGTCCTGTCCTGTCCTGGTCCTGTCCTGTCCTGGTCCTGTCCTGTCCTGTCCTGTCCTGTCCTGTCCTGTCCTGGTCCTGTCCTGGTCCTGGTCCTGTCCTGTCCTGTCCTGTCCT
>NC_140242.1:473081-488081 GCF_949987555.1 Borostomias antarcticus | reverse complement strand
TGACCATGGCTCCAGACTGTGGCTCCGCCTCCGAGCTGCCTGTCCGGCAGAGAGCCGACCCCCCCACCCAGCTCTCCCTGCTCAGCCGCTCTCTGATGGACGCGCAGGTACGGGATCTGGTGGTAGTTGTGTGTTTTTTGTGATCTGGTGGTAGTTGTGTGTGTTTTTCGTGATCTGGTGGTAGTTGTGTGTTTTTCCTGATCTGGTGGTAGTTGTGTGTGTTTTTCGTGATCTGGTGGTAGTTGTGTGTTTTTAGTGATCTGGTGGTAGTTGTGTGTTTTTCCTGATCTGGTGGTAGTTGTGTGTTTTTCCTGATCTGCTGGTAGTTGTGTGTTTTTCCTGATCTGGTGGTAGTTGTGTGTTTTTCCTGATCTGGTGGTAGTTGTGTGTTTTTCCTGATCTGGTGGTAGTTGTGTGTTTTTCCTGATCTGGTGGTAGTTGTGTGTTTCCTGATCTGGTGGTAGTTGTGTGTTTCCTGATCTGGTGGTAGTTGTGTTTTTCCTGATCTGGTGGTAGTTGTGTGTTTTTCCTGATCTGGTGGTAGTTAGTTAGGTGTCCTAATCGATGTCCGTCTCTGTCCTCCACGCCAGGCCTTGAATGAGCTGGAGCGTGTTGAGGAGGAGGAGACAGACCACTCAGCTTCCATCAGCTGCAGCTCCGACATGGACACACACAGGTACACACACAGGTACACACACATGGACACACACAGGTACACACACATGGACACACACATGGACACACACATGGACACACACAGGTACACACACATGGACACACACATGGACACACACAGGTACACACACAGGTACACACACATGGACACACACAGGTACACACACAGGTACACACACATGGACACACACAGGTACACACACATGGACACACACATGGACACACACATGGACACACACATGGACACACACATGGACACACACATGGACACACACAGGTACACACACATGGACACACACATGGACACACACAGGTACACACACATGGACACACACATGGACACACACAGGTACACACACAGGTACACACAGGTACACCTGTCACACCATGACTTAAGGACTCTTGGAAGATTAGCCCATTTGGCTAAAAGATATCCTAATAAAACAAACAAACAAACAAGCTGTCCTAGCCTCCCCAGTCACTCTCTAAACGCTGCGCTCAACTACAGACGGAAGACATTCGCCCAGGTTTCTTCGCTAAATGTGGGTGGAAACAATTTGAGAGATTGAAAAAAACCTGCATTGCAGAACCAATCCAGTGTGTTTTGGGCGGTCCTTCCTAATGGGGCACTGAATGGTTTTTTGTTTTTTTAATTCTCCACTCCAGTTTGATTGGAGGACAGGATTTCCAGTAAGGCGGGTCTTTCACCCTATTGGAGATGTAGGCAGTAGTTGTGATTGGTAGCGTCAGTTCTCTGGGCCGTTCTAGTGAAGAGTATTGATGGAGATGCAGGCGGAGATCTCAAAGGATGCTATCTGACTATTACTGCCATTTACTATCCATATTCATTATGAACCCTACTAATCTACTATCCATATCATTATGAACCCTACTAATCTACTATCCATATCATTCATTATGAACCCTACTAATCTACTATCCATATCATTCACTATGAACCCTACTAATCTACTATCCATATCATTCATTATGAACCCTACTAATCTACTATCCATACCATTCATTATGAACCCTACTAATCTACTATCCATATCATTCATTATGAACCCTACTAATCTACTATCCATATCATTCATTATGAACCCTACTAATCTACTATCCATATCATTCATTATGAACCCTGCTAATCTGAGCTTCTTGCCTTGCTTTCTCCTCCTTTACAGAGTGAACCACAAACAGCTGAACGCCAGGCCCCAGAGCCACAGAGGGGCGCAGCAGCAGAGGGGTCAGTCCACCTCTGGCCAGCAGGGGGCAGGAGAGAGTCCTCCTCAAACCGCCCGTGGCTCAGGAGGTGCTCCGGACCCAGCAGGTAGTGGTTAGACACTCGAAGGGTCCGCACTTTATCATCATGGGTATTTTATTCATAAGGCAGGGTGAAGCTTTGGTTTTCTATCAGACGATGGTTTGTCACATGTCTTGTGGTCTGTATCTCTAGCTCTGAACGCTTGTGGTCTGTATCTCTAGCTCTGAACGCTTGTGGTCTGTATCTCTAGCTCTGAACGCTTGTGGTCTGTATCTCTAGCTCTGAACGCTACGGTGGCGGTGCAGCGGTTGAGGTCCAGACAGAGAGGGGCGGAGCCTGACCTGGTCACTCAGGTCCTGAACCCTGACCCCTCTCCCTCCCGCTCCGGTACGTGGCCAGCCACACCCCGGACATGGTTTTTATGGAATCAATCTTCTGAGAACGAAACCTCTTAAACATGAACATGTTTGCCCTGTTCCATTCCTACTTCTGTGTGTGTCTGTGTGTGTGTGTTTGTTTGCGTGTGTTTGTGTATGTGCATGTGTTTGTCTGTGTGTGTGTGTGTGTGTGTGTATGTATGTTTGTGCGTGCGTGCATGTGTGTGTGTGCTTAGGGAGGACTGCGCGGTCGGCCAGCGTCAGTAGGAAGCCCAGCGCCGGGTGGTCAGGGTCGGTTCTGGACGGCTCTAACCTAAGCTCGCTGAGCGGGAACCAGTCCAGTCTGGGGCTGCTGCAGGGGCTGCTGGGCCAGGTGGGGGCAGAGCTGGACTGTCTGGGTCCGGAGCAGCCTCTCAGGGGGCCCCCAGGCCCGGAGCAGCCTCTCAGGGGCCCTCCAGGTCCAGAGCAGCCTCTCAGGGGCCCCCCAGGCCCGGAGCAGCCTCTCAGGGGGCCCCCAGGCCCGGAGCAGCCTCTCAGGGGGCCCCCAGGTCCGGAGCAGCCTCTCAGGGGGCCCCCGGGGCCGCCGCATGGCTCACACAGCCTCACTGGGTTCTCCGTCGCCCTGGTGTCTACACTGGGCCGTCTGGCGCGCCTCCACAGACAGGTGCAGTATGGGTACTCACTCACACTCACACTCACACTGACATGTGCTCCACTACTACCACATCTTTAGATGATTTTATATATTATATATTTTTACAGTCCAGAAATGTGTGTGTATCTGTGCCATTGAGTATCTGTACTGAGGCCCCTGGGGTCCCCTGTCTGTCAGAGAGGGGAGGAGGCGCAGGGGGAGGCGAGGGAGAGGAGGAGGCTGGAGGAGGAGGTGAAGGAGCAGAGGGGGCTCATAGACGCCCTCAGTGCTGAGACCCTGGCCCTGAGAGAGGACAACGCCGCCCTGCTGGTGAGACCAATCACTACAGGCAGGGTGGCCTAGCGCTGCTTCCATATCTCTCCATCCCTATCGCAGTCAACCCTAATCTTCATCACTAGCGTCAACTCGTCTACATCATTACATTAGTCATGTAGCAGATACATTTATCCAAAGCAACTTAGAATAAATGCATTTAACGTAGGTAGTCAGTGTACTACTACTCACCAACTCACAAGTGCACCTCCTTTCTGAACAAGTGACTAAGAGCAGAATCTAATGCTGAAGCCAAAGTGCTAGAATGGCAAAATACAAATTCAATTGGTGCTTAGCCACTAGTCTCACCTCATCTTCACTAGTCTCACCTCATCTTCACCACTAGTCTCACCTCATCTTCACTAGTCTCACCTCATCTTCACCACTAGTCTCACCTCATCTTCACCACTAGTCTCACCTCATCTTCACCACTAGTCTCCCCTCATCTTCACCACTAGTCTCACCTCATCTTCACCACTAGTCTCACCTCATCTTCACCACTAGTCTCACCTCATCTTCACCACTAGTATCACCTCATCTTCACTAGTCTCACCTCATCTTCACTAGTCTCACCTCATCTTCACCACTAGTCTCACCTCATCTTCACTAGTCTCACCTCATCTTCACCACTAGTCTCACCTCATCTTCACCACTAGTCTCCCCTCATCTTCACCACTAGTCTCCCCTCATCTTCACCACTAGTCTCACCTCATCTTCACCACTAGTCTCACCTCATCTTCACCACTAGTCTCACCTCATCTTCACTAGTCTCACCTCATCTTCACCACTAGTCTCACCTCATCTTCACCACTAGTCTCACCTCATCTTCACCACTAGTCTCACCTCATCTTCACCACTAGTCTCACCTCATCTTCACCACTAGTCTCCCCTCATCTTCACCACTAGTCTCACCTCATCTTCACCACTAGTCTCACCTCATCTTCACTAGTCTCACCTCATCTTCACCACTAGTCTCACCTCATCTTCACCACTAGTCTCACCTCATCTTCACTAGTCTCACCTCATCTTCACTAGTCTCACCTCATCTTCACCACTAGTCTCACCTCATCTTCACCACTAGTCTCACCTCATCTTCATCACTAGTCTCACCTCATCTTCACCACTAGTCTCACCTCATCTTCACCACTAGTCTCACCTCATCTTCACCACTAGTCTCACCTCATCTTCACCACTAGTCTCACCTCATCTTCACTAGTCTCACCTCATCTTCACTAGTCTCACCTCATCTTCACCACTAGTCTCACCTCATCTTCACCACTAGTCTCACCTCATCTTCACCACTAGTATCACCTCATCTTCACCACTAGTGTTGGATCTGAGGCGTGGTGTGTTTGTGGTGTTTCCTCCCAGGCAGGGCTGCAGGAGAAGACGTCAGAGCTGGAGCAGACGCTGGACACGGTGGTGCTGGCACTGGGAGGTCTGGGAGGTCTGGGAGGTCTGGGAGGACAGGGCCTCTACGGGAGCAGAGACTCTGACGAGGCGGCTGCAGGTACGTCTCTTCGTCTGGAACCCCCCCCCAGACACACGAGGGTCCAGCGTGGGTGTAGAACGTGGTGGTTTTCTCTCTCCAGGCGCTGAGGGTGGCCCCCCCGGGGCAGAAAGAGAGACCCAGCCCCAGGATGCCCTCTGTCCGGCCGTGCTGCTCTCCCCCCCGCGCCAGAGAGACACCCGACAGCACTCCTCTGGTAACGACCTCTCTGTCTCTCTCTCCTCTGGTAACGACCTCTCTGTCTCTCTCTCCTCTGGTAACGACCTCTCTGTCTCTCTCTCCTCTGGTAACGACCTCTCTGTCTCTCTCTCCTCTGGTAACGACCTCTCTGTCTCTCTCTCCTCTGGTAACGACCTCTCTGTCTCTCTCTCCTCTGGTAACGACCTCTCTGTCTCTCTCTCCTCTGGTAACGACCTCTCTGTCTCTCTCTCCTCTGGTAACGACCTCTCTCTCTCTCTCCTCTGGTAACCACCTCTCTGTCTCTCTCTCCTCTGGTAACGACCTCTCTGTCTCTCTCTCCTCTGGTAACGACCTCTCTGTCTCTCTCTCCTCTGGTAACGACCTCTCTGTCTCTCTCTCCTCTGGTAACGACCTCTCTGTCTCTCTCTCCTCTGGTAACGACCTCTCTGTCTCTCTCTCCTCTGGTAACGACCTCTCTGTCTCTCTCTCCTCTGGTAACGACCTCTCTGTCTCTCTCTCCTCTGGTAACGACCTCTCTGTCTCTCTCTCCTCTGGTAACGACCTCTCTGTCTCTCTCTCCTCTGGTAACGACCTCTCTGTCTCTCTCTCCTCTGGTAACGACCTCTCTGTCTCTCTCTCCTCTGGTAACAACCTCTCTGTCTCTCTCTCCTCTGGTAACGACCTCTCTGTCTCTCTCTCCTCTGGTAACGACCTCTCTGTCTCTCTCTCCTCTGGTAACGACCTCTCTGTCTCTCTCTCCTCTGGTAACGACCTCTCTGTCTCTCTCCACTGGTAACGACCTCTCTGTCTCTCTCTCCTCTGGTAACGACCTCTCTGTCTCTCTCTCCTCTGGTAACGACCTCTCTGTCTCTCTCTCCTCTGGTAACGACCTCTCTGTCTCTCTCCACTGGTAACGACCTCTCTGTCTCTCTCTCCTCTGGTAACGACCTCTCTGTCTCTCTCTCCTCTGGTAACGACCTCTCTGTCTCTCTCTCCTCTGGTAACGACCTCTCTGTCCCTCTCTCCTCTGGTAACGACCTCTCTGTCTCTCTCTCCTCTGGTAACGACCTCTCTGTCCGTCTCTCCTCTGGTAACGACCTCTCTGTCTCTCTCTCCACTGGTAACGACCTCTCTGTCTCTCTCTCCTCTGGTAACGACCTCTCTGTCTCTCTCTCCTCTGGTAACGACCTCTCTGTCCGTCTCTCCTCTGGTAACGACCTCTCTGTCTCTCTCTCTCTGGTAACGACCTCTCTGTCTCTCTCTCCTCTGGTAACGACCTCTCTGTCTCTCTCTCTGGTAACGACCTCTCTGTCTCTCTCTCCTCTGGTAGCGACCTCTCTGTCTCTCTCTCCTCTGGTAACGACCTCTCTGTCTCTCTCTCCTCTGGTAACGACCTCTCTGTCTCTCTCTCCTCTGGTAACGACCTCTCTGTCTCTCTCTCCTCTGGTAACGACCTCTCTGTCTCTCTCTCTCTGGTAACGACCTCTCTGTCTCTCTCTCCTCTGGTAACGACCTCTCTGTCTCTCTCTCCTCTGGTAACGACCTCTCTGTCTCTCTCTTCGTCATCTCTCCCTTCTTCCTCGGCCTGGTTCTGTCCATCCATCCGTGCCTCTATGATTTATCCCTCCTTCCTCTCCTCTCTTCCAGAGCTTCGCTGTCTGTCTCTGCACCAGCGACCCTTCCTACCTGCTCCCCAACCTGGCAACCCAGGCTCCCTCGAAAGCCTCCAGACCCTCAGCCCCGCCCCCTCCCCCCCCAGCCTGCCCCGCCCCGAACCCTCCCATGATGCCATGCTGGCCCAGATCGCCGAGCTCACGCGGCAGAACGCGGTGATCCGAGCTCAGCTGGTCCAGTCCAAGGGTCGGGGGTCAGGCGGAGGGTCGCTCAGGGAAGGAGCAGAGAGGAGGGGGTCTTCCTCCAGTAGCACAGGGAGAGAGACGCCACTGAGCGGTCTGGACAGGAGGGCGTCCGCCCCCAGCAGCACCGGCAGGGTGACCCCCCAGAGCGAGGCAGAGAGAGACAGACCACCCCCCCTCAGCGGAGCAGAGCACCAGCTCCCCCAGGTGAGCTAGTCAAGGGCAGATGGGAGATGTAGTCGTTTCTATCAGGACTTGAAGTTGAAGCCTCTTGTTTCAGTCTGGGAACAGTGTTAAAGCTGCAGTCATTGATTGTATTCACATTGTCTCAAATTAAAACCACCTGATACCAGATTGTTTCATTGAGCCATAGAATCAGAATTTGTTTCAGAATCAGAATTTATTTATTGCCATGTAGTTTTACAGTATACTAGGAATGTGTTTCTGTCAATGGTGCATAACATGGAGACATCATTGAGCAGGGACGAAACGGGACAGTGCAAAGACAGCAGTACAAAATAGTGTCCTACTTCAATGAGCCACCCCTACCTTATATATGAAAGGTTTTAGCCTGTCATTTGTAAACAAGTCTAGCAGTAAATAAAATCAATGATTGCTGCTTTAACTGATTGGAAATGTTGTAAGTGGTCGGTTCATTGATAAGTTTTGTCATCTTGAGGCATGTAGTCATCCAGGGCCGGTGTCTCTCTCCTCCCAGGGCTGGTGTCTCTCTCCTCCCAGGGCTGGTGTCTCTCTCCTCCCAGGGCTGGTGTCTCTCTCTCCTCCCAGGGCCGCGGTCTCTCTCTCCTCCCAGGCGGTGGTGTCTCTGAATGTCTCTCTCTCCTCCCAGGGCCGGTGTCTCTCTCTCCTCCCAGGCGGTGGTGTCTGAATGTCTCTCTCTCCTCCCAGGGCCGCGGTCTCTCTCTCCTCCCAGGCGGTGGTGTCTGAATGTCTCTCTCTCCTCCCAGGCGGTGGTGTCTGAATGTCTCTCTCTCCCCCCAGGCGGCGGTGTCTGAATGTCTCTCTCTCCCCCCAGGCGGCGGTGGTGTCTGAATGTCTCTCTCTCCTCCCAGGCGGTGGTGTCTGAATGCCTCTCTCTCCTCCCAGGCGGTGGTGTCTGAATGTCTCTCTCTCCCCCCAGGCGGCGGTGTCTGAATGTCTCTCTCTCCTCCCAGGCGGTGGTGTCTGAATGCCTCTCTCTCCTCCCAGGCGGTGGTGTCTGAATGTCTCTCTCTCCCCCCAGGCGGTGGTGTCTGAATGTCTCTCTCTCCTCCCAGGCGGCGGTGTCTGAATGTCTCTCTCTCCCCCCAGGCGGCGGTGTCTGAGGGCCCTTGTGTGAGCAGCGTGGAACAGCGCCTCCTAGAGCTCAACAGGCAGAGTGAAGCGGCCAGGAGCAGACTGCTGGACCTCATAGAGCAGCAGAAACTGAGCTCTTCAGCTGGCGTGTCCCCCTCTGTGTCCCCCATATCCACACACACTCTCAGCCCTGCCACAGGTGTGTGTCCCCCATATCCACACACACTCTCAGCCCTGCCACAGGTGTGTGTCCCCCATATCCACACACACTCTCAGCCCTGCCACAGGTGTGTGTCCCCCATATCCACACACACTCTCAGCCCTGCCACAGGTGTGTGTCCCCCATATCCACACACACTCTCAGCCCTGCCACAGGTGTGTGTCCCCCATATCCACACACACTCTCAGCCCTGCCACAGGTGTGTGTCCCCCATATCCACACACACTCTCAGCCCTGCCACAGGTGTGTCCCCCATATCCACACACACTCCCAGCCCTGCCACAGGTGTGTGTCCCCCATATCCACACACACTCTCAGCCCTGCCACAGGTGTGTGTCCCCCATATCCACACACACTCCCAGCCCTGCCACAGGTGTGTGTCCCCCATATCCACACACACTCTCAGCCCTGCCACAGGTGTGTGTGTGTGTGTGTGTGTGTGTGTGTGTGTGTGTGTGTGTGTGTGTGTGAGACTATGAGATTGATATTGCATTGTGGTTCTAAACAAATCATTGCCTGGGTTTGTTGATATCCATTGAAGCATTGTGCTGCTGTGTCCTTTGCAGCCCGACCAAGGACCCCAGAGTCGTCCATGTTGCTGCCTGAGCCAAACCCCTCCCCGCGGCCCAGTGGAGCTGGAAGGAGGTGAGGGACGGTCTGAGGGTGGGGGCTGTTTAGGGACGGGTCATATTTCAGTTATAGAAGGTTGGAGGATGTTAAAGGGACGGGTCATATTTCAGTTATAGAAGGTTGGAGGATGTTAAAGGGACGGGTCATATTTCAGTTATAGAAGGTTGGAGGATGTTTAGGGACGGGTCATATTTCAGTTATAGAAGGTTGGAGGATGTTTAGGGACGGGTCATATTTCAGTTATAGAAGGTTGGAGGATGTTTAGGGACGGGTCATATTTCAGTTATAGAAGGTTGGAGGATGTTAAAGGGACGGGTCATATTTCAGTTATAGAAGGTTGGAGGATGTTAAAGGGACAGGTCATATTTCAGTTATAGAAGGTAGGAGGATGTTAAAGGGACGGTGTTAAAGGGACAGGTCGTATTTCAGATCTTCTTAACCTCTCTTCTTGTTGTAGGGCTAGTGGGGTCTTCCCAGAATGTCTCGGAGGAGAAACCAGAGGAGCAAGGCCTCAGGTACACAACACACACACACACACACACACACACACACGATTGAACATTTATATCCTTGTAGGGCCCTAAACGTAACCATAGCCATAAAATGTAAACCTAACCCTCACCTTGGACCCCCAACTCTAACCTTAACCCTAACCTTAAAGGACCATACCGGTCTAAATATCATTTGATCTCCTAAAACTAGTCACCCAAAGTATCACATTACCGCAATCAATTTTCCGAAGTAAATTTCACGTTAAGATATTTGCATTTTTGCGTTTTACTTACATTTCAAAAGTTGAATGTGATGGCTTCAAAACCTATTTTTAAATTGTTCCCTCGTTGCGCTGACAAACTCGCCCCGGTTAGTTTCAAATCATTTTCAGTAGTTATTATTGTAGTTTTAACCCTCTTTGCGCAGCCTACGCCAAACGGCCTGTCTTCTTCCTGTTTACATGGTAGCCGTTGCTAGGAGCGCTGGGTAGAGAATCTAGCGTAGGTGGATTAGGGAATATAGGGCAGGAGTTCAACAGATTCAAACAAAAATAATATATATATTTTAAACTACTGAAAATTATTTGAAACTATCTGGGGCGAGTTTGTCAGTGCAATGACGGAACAATTTAAAAAATACTTTTTAAAGCCATCACGTTCAACTTTTGAAATGTAATTAAAAACGCGAAAATGCTAATATCTTTTAACGTAAGCTTTCGAAAATGGATTGCAGTAATGTGATATATGTTGGGTGACTAGTTTAATCATATTTAGACCGGTATGGTCCTTTAAACCTAACCCTAACCCTAAACATAACCTTTGAACCCTAACCATAACCATAATTGTGAACCCTAACCTTATGGGGCCCAGCAGAATGGCCCCACAAGGACATTTATTTCTTGTTTCACTATCCCTGTGGTGACATCTGTCTTACACACACATATCCAGCCCAAGTGATCCTGTGTAATGTGCAGCTCCCCTCTGTCCCACAGGTGGATGTGATGAGAGGAGAGGGATGGTTTGCCTTGTCCACTCATGTGAGATGACCACTGACTGACCTGGGATGACCCCAGGAGCGCATTCACTCACCTGTCTGAGGCCTCTACCCTGACCACTGACTGACCTGGGATGACCCCAGGAGCGCATTCACTCACCTGTCTGAGGGCCTCTACCCTGACCACTGACTGACCTGGGATGAAGTTACACAGTGTTTTTAATGGTGTGATTTATTTGACCTATGCAATAACTTTATGTATCTGAATTAAAATGTTTTTAAATTTTACAGAGTATGTGGATGGTTGCATTGCTCCTTACTACTATCAGTAGCGACAGATCTGATTCCCAGCCAATCAGATCTGATTCCCAGCCAATCAGATCTGATTCCCAGCCAATCAGATCTGATTCCCAGCCAATCAGATCTGATTCCCAGCCAATCAGATATGATTCCCTGCCCAATCAGATCTGATTCCCGGCCCATCAGATCTGACTCCCGGTCCAATCAGATCTGATTCCTAATCAGATTGACTACAACAAACAACAACTACTTAAATTAGCAACCGGTCCACTCAAGACGATTGTGACTGATTTAAAGAAATGTCCCCCCATCCCTGAATGATGAGTCCAGCCAGACCTTTCTCCAGCGCTGGCACAGCGAGTGTGGAGATGAGTCTGGCTATGCGAGACTATTGTATCTCTAACCTGTACAGTAAACAAACACACAGTACAGTACACAAACACAGCACAACATGGTTTTTAACTAGATTTGATCTTCCTTTTAATAGCTATGTACACATCAGGCCAATCAGGCATGTAAGAGAAAAACATTTTGAATATTTTTGGTCTCGCAACAAACTACAGTACATACTAGTTTGCATCTGAATGATATGAGATACAAGAGGGTTTTAGAAAACCCATGTCTGTCATTGACAAAGGAACTAGCCAGCGGTCTTTGACCAGGTACACTAGCACTACATATCCTTGAGTCTGTATGTGAGCTTGGTGTCTCTGGTATTGAAGACCATGGTGTCTCTGGTATTGAAGACCATGGTGTCTCTGGTATTGAAGACCATGGTGTCTCTGGTATTGAAGACCATGGTGTCTCTGGTATTGAAGACCATGGTGTCTCTGGTATTGAAGACCATGGTGTCTCTGGTATTGAAGACCATGGTGTCTCTGGTATTGAAGACCATGGTGTCTCTGGTATTGAAGACCATGGTGTCTCTGGTATTGAAGACCATGGTGTCTCTGGTATTGAAGACCATGGTGTCTCTGGGATTGAAGACCATGGTGTCTCTGGTATTGAAGACCATGGTGTCTCTGGTATTGAAGACCATGGTGTCTCTGGTATTGAAGACCATGGTGTCTCTGGTATTGAAGACCATGGTGTCTCTGGTATTGAAGACCATGGTGTCTCTGGTATTGAAGACCATGGTGTCTCTGGGATTGAAGACCATGGCTGAAGCTCATAGAACCTCACAGTTTCTCTCCGCCACAGCCGAGACCTTCCCGCTCTTGCAGACGACCTTGACCTCACACTCCCATCCTGAACAGGTGATCTTGAAGCAGCAGCCTTCCTCATGCACCTGGGCAGAGTGTCTCTGTGAGACCTTCTCCAGCTCTGTCCTCCCCCGCCTCCCCTCCCTCACCCAAACCACGTTCCCCTCCACGGCTAAGACGGTCCCCCCCGCGGCCTGTATCTCCTCTACCTCCTCCTCCCCCAGCCCTGACACACGCACACACCCGGGCTCCCTCGCCTCAAAGTACCGCCCGCCATCATAACCACGGCAAACTACCCGGACTAGGAAGGAAGCTGGATCGGAGGTGACGAATCGTAGGACTTCCTCTATTCCGTTGTCAATGGCGACAGGGCCCCTGACACGGCCGGCCCATCGTAGCTCTGCGCTGCCGAGTATCCGGACGGTCTCCGGGACGAGCTGGAAGGAGTGGTGCTCGCCCGGCGTCAGGTACTGGCCAAGGCCCAGCAGTGTGTCCCTGTGCAGCTCCAGTAAAGTCGGCAGGTCCAGATGGGCCGGGTCGAACTCCAGCACCGCCACAACTCTGTGTCTCACCCCGGTGTCAAACACCTGAGGCCTGAACGCAGGCTGGGACAGGGTGGAGCGGATGTGCTGGGCGATGCCGTCGGTGGTGGCCTCAGAGAGGTCTGTGGCTCCCCCTTGTGGCTGTACTCTGTCTAGCAGTCGAGCGATGCAGAGGCACACCTCCCTGTACTGGCGGGGCAGAGGAGCGGTGTTGGGGGAAGCTCCAGGACCCAGGGCTTTTCGGACGACACGGGGAGGCACACCCTGGAAAGAGGTGACCCTGTGTAGCCTACGCGGACGGCAGGAGTACACAGCGCCCTCTGCTGGAGGGGAGAGCCAGAGACTATCCTGGAGAGGGTGGAGGTCACGCAGCACCTGACTCAGAACCGTGACGCTCTGCAGCAGGCTCTCCGTCCCTCCCTCCCTCCAACACTCCTCCAGCTCCCTGAGGAGCTCGGCATCCACCCTCACGTTGCCCCGCAGCAGACGCAGGACCGCCTTCGGATCCCCTCCTCTCTCATCCCCCCCGTCCTCCAGCACCTCCGCCATGATGTCCCAGAGGAGGAAGCTGAAGATGGGCCACACTCTGCCGCCAGGGTCCCTGGCTCCCCCTTCACGGAGGTG
Source organism: Borostomias antarcticus (assembly GCF_949987555.1). Taxonomy (NCBI): domain Eukaryota; kingdom Metazoa; phylum Chordata; class Actinopteri; order Stomiiformes; family Stomiidae; genus Borostomias; species Borostomias antarcticus. The sequence continues at coordinate 474,953 of NC_140242.1, read as the reverse complement.
GTCCCCACAGAGATGGTCTCCAGTATGGAGCAAGACCTCCGCCTCCAGAAGCTGCTTCAGTAACAGGCTTCCCCTTCCAGAGAGCAGCACCCCTACACACGACACGATGAGAAGTGACTACAGAGAGGAGGATAGCTTACAAGAGATAGAGAGATAGATAGATGTGTTGTTTCAGCAGTGGGAAATTACATAAAAGGTTGTAATGCAGAATATTCATAGTAGCGAATGAGCATAAAAAAAGAACACGGAATATATAGATATACATATAGTATGTGTAAAATATAGAATATATACTGTACATACAGACTGTATAGTAATACTCATACATACATACATACTACATACATGCACACCTCCCAAATACTCAGGAACGCTCAGGCACTGTTATAGAGGTGTTGTGTAAATACTAAGAGAAGTTGGACCTACTCTGCGCTGAGCACTCTCCCACCCTGGTGAGAAGTCTGGCAGCATCCTGGGTCTTGGTGAGGAACATGGTGACGAGGGCCCTGAGCTGAGCGATGTCCCCCAGCCCCCTGGCCTCCTCCAGTAGCCCCTCCCTGACGCTGCGCCTGGGCAGACCCAGGGCCACCCCCAGCTCACACACATTCAGCCGGGGGCCAGGGCCCGGAGCCACCGCCAGCTGCTCCAGCACCTGCTCCAGCACCCCTGGGAGGACACGCACACTGAGACGTGAGGACGCAGTCCTGTTGTCTTCTGCAACGTGTCTTGTGAACTCAATATTTTATTCCTAGAATCTTATTCGTAAACGGAAACAGAAAATGGAGCAAACTGGTGCAGGGTTTACCCGAGTGTGGGTCCATCTCCTCTGTGGTCTCCTGTACTGCAACGGGGGGGGCAACGGGGGGGACGTCCCTGACCACGGAGACAACGGGGGGGACGTCCCTGACCACGGAGACAACGGGGGGGACGTCCCTGACCACGGAGACAACGGGGGGGACGTCCCTGACCACGGAGACAACGGGGGGGACGTCCCTGACCACGGAGACAACGGGGGGGACGTCCCTGACCACGGAGACAACGGGGGGGACGTCTCTGACCAGGGAGACAGCAGGCAGAGCCTCTGCCAGGTCGCCCACTTTTCAACACATGAAATAAGCAACCTTGAGATATCTTGAGGCACGTCTTGAAAAACACACCTTAAAAGACATCTCAAAAAAAATGTAACTGATGAAAACCTAGCTTTTCATTGGCGTGGGTGGACGGTATTTATACTGGGGAGTGAGTTTAACCAACAACTCACTAGTTACTCAGGACTCAGGAGAACCCAGTTTCACTCAGTTACACACAGTCGAGGAATGTCTAGAGACACACCTTAAAGACATGTCTTAAGATATCTCGACACCTAATGATGGGTAAGTGTGATTCCATGTCCAATTCAGCAGCGTAGGTTTGTAGTTTCCAGATAAACTTCATTGCTATTTAATAAATGTAATGCACTTGTCATTACAATCTATGGCCAATGTAGTATTCATAGAAAGGAGCTTGTTTGTGCATTATATTTCTCCCCTCTCATCCCCACTCATTCATACTACTGTACCTCCTGGGTCTCCCTGGATCTCTGAGGCCAGCTGTGGGTCCTCACTGCTCAAGGCCTGGTAGAAACTACAGCAGGCCTTCTCGCCCTTGGCCAGACAGATGGTCAGGAGCTGGTGAGTCTGCTGGTACATGGTGGGAGCTGCTTGGACCAGGTCCAACTCAAACTGGGTCAGGGTCCCACCGGAGAACAGCGCCAGGGAGAGGGGCAGAATGGAGTATCCCAGACGAGCACACAGAACACTCAGCTGGGCCTGCAGCTGGATCTCTACGCAGGAAGGAGCAAGAAACCATTCACACATACTGGCCTTAATCCAG
>NC_140242.1:465581-468081 GCF_949987555.1 Borostomias antarcticus | reverse complement strand
AATCTCTTCTTTTGTTCTTTTGTTTTGTTCTAACTTGACGTGTGTGAACGGCCTCTCGTCTCTCTCTGCCGGGGTCAGGTGGTGTCGGGGTCGGAGTGGGGCAACATGCTCCTCTGGGACGGAGGGCTGATCAAGGTGGAGATCTGCCGTAAGGGGGGCAGAACGTGCCACGCGGGAACCATCCAGCAGTTCGCCCTGGACGAGGGAGAGCTCCTGACCATCGGCACCGACGGGGCCGTGAGGGTGAGGCCTGGGGTCACTGGTCATAGTCACCCTGGGTCAAGGTGGTCCTCATCCATAGAGGTCAATAGTGGACATTGTGCCACAGGTGGAACTATCAGTCGGACATCTTAGGGGTCAAGTTCTATCAGAATGCTCTATTTGTCCTTCTCCTTCATGCCAGGGTCGTCACAAGTCCCCTGGGTGTCTGATACTGTGATGATGTCACCTCCCTCATGTTCAGGGACTCTGATGATGTCACCTCCCTCATGTTCAGGGCTGGGACTCTGATGATGTCACCTCCCTCATGTCCAGGGCTGGGACTCTGATGATGTCACCTCCCTCATGTCCAGGGCTGGGACTCTGATGATGTCACCTCCCTCATGTTCAGGGCTGGGACTCTGATGATGTCACCTCCCTCATGTTCAGGGCTGGGACTCTGATGATGTCACCTCCCTCATGTTCAGGGCTGGGACTCTGATGATGTCACCTCCCTCATGTTCAGGGACTCTGATGATGTCACCTCCCTCATGTTCAGGGCTGGGACTCTGATGATGTCACCTCCCTCATGTCCAGGGCTGGGACTCTGATGATGTCACCTCCCTCATGTTCAGGGCTGGGACTCTGATGATGTCACCTCCCTCATGTTCAGGGCTGGGACTCTGATGATGTCACCTCCCTCATGTTCAGGGCTGGGACTCTGATGATGTCACCTCCCTCATGTTCAGGGCTGGGACTCTGATGATGTCACCTCCCTCATGTTCAGGGACTCTGATGATGTCACCTCCCTCATGTCCAGGGCTGGGACTCTGATGATGTCACCTCCCTCATGTTCAGGGCTGGGACTCTGATGATGTCACCTCCCTCATGTTCAGGGCTGGGACTCTGATGATGTCACCTCCCTCATGTTCAGGGCTGGGACTCTGATGATGTCACCTCCCTCATGTCCAGGGCTGGGACTCTGATGATGTCACCTCCCTCATGTTCAGGGACTCTGATGATGTCACCTCCCTCATGTTCAGGGCTGGGACTCTGATGATGTCACCTCCCTCATGTTCAGGGCTGGGACTCTGATGATGTCACCTCCCTCATGTTCAGGGCTGGGACTCTGATGATGTCACCTCCCTCATGTTCAGGGACTCTGATGATGTCACCTCCCTCATGTTCAGGGCTGGGACTCTGATGATGTCACCTCCCTCATGTCCAGGGCTGGGACTCTGATGATGTCACCTCCCTCATGTTCAGGGCTGGGACTCTGATGATGTCACCTCCCTCATGTTCAGGGACTCTGATGATGTCACCTCCCTCATGTTCAGGGCTGGGACTCTGATGATGTCACCTCCCTCATGTCCAGGGCTGGGACTCTGATGATGTCACCTCCCTCATGTTCAGGGCTGGGACTCTGATGATGTCACCTCCCTCATGTTCAGGGACTCTGATGATGTCACCTCCCTCATGTTCAGGGCATGTTCAGGGCTGAACCCTAACCCTCCCTCATGTTCAGGGACTCTGATGATGTCACCTCCCTCATGTTCAGGGCTGGGACTTTGAGAGCATCGACAGCGCAGACTGTAAGGACGACAGCGGGCTGTTTGAGATCGAGCCCATGAACGAGATGCTGATTGGACGCAACGTCAGCTTGTCCTCCATGGTCAAGAGCTCCCTGCCTGACTCCTTCATCTGGTTCGCACAGGTCAGAGGGCAAAGGTCATACACTACCACACTTAGCTCTAAGGTCATAGAATCAGACCAATTAGAAGAACTGGTCTTTGAGTGTGAAATGGTAACAAACTCACTGCTGCCATTTAATGTAGATGATGAGACTCTACGTGTGAAATGTGTTTGTTTAATGTAGATGATGAGACTCTACGTGTGAAATGTGTTTGTTTAATGTAGATGATGAGACTCTACGTGTGAAATGTGTTTGTTTAATGTAGATGATGTCATGAGACTACATGTGACATGTGTTTGTCCTTAGGATTCCAATGGAGGCATTTGGAAACTGGATCTGTCCTTCTCCAACATTGTGAGTTCCTCCCTCTCATAGCGTGTGTGTGCCTGTGTGTGCTACAATAGATTTAGTTGCAGTTACAAGTTGCAAGTTAAGTTGCAGTCCTGCTGGACTGGATTACTTAGGAGACTCGTGAACCAATACCAACGACTTACTTGGCTTGCAATCTGTTTATTCTATTAAGAACACGATACACAAACACCAGAACTTCTCACGTACGGCCACGGTCCAAGACTGTTTGCTCACCAGTCCCAATCAGTAGCACCTGTA
>NC_140242.1:450581-453081 GCF_949987555.1 Borostomias antarcticus | reverse complement strand
CATGACAGCAGTGTTAATATCGCTATCGGCCATGACAGCAGTGTTAATATCGCTATCGGACAACATGTTTATATCGGTGCATCCCTAGTTTCATAGAACGTTCAAATTCAAAACAACCCCCCTGTGGTCCAGCTCAAAACAACCCCCCTGTGCTTCAGCTCAAAACAACCCCCCTGTGCTTCAGCTCAAAACAACCCCCCTGTGCTTCAGCTCAAAACAACCCCCCTGTGCTTCAGCTCAAAACAACCCCCCTGTGCTTCAGCTCAAAACAACCCCCCTGTGCTTCAGCTCAAAACAACCCCACTGTGCTTCAGCTCAAAACAACCCCCCTGTGCTTCAGCTCAAAACAACCCCCCTGTGCTTCAGCTCAAAACAACCCCACTGTGCTTCAGCTCAAAACAACCCCCCTGTGGTCCACTGTGGTCCAGCTCAGTATCCGGTTTGCCACGTCGACATCACTGTGAATTTAGCTAGCGTTAGCGGCGGAGGGCGGTTGCTAGCTAGCTAACGTTAAAAATGACAAGCAGCTCTTTCCTGAGCCTCCCGAAGGCAGAACAGATATGTAAATAATAATCCCACCACCCAAGAATAAGTTCCCAAAGTTAATTTGGACAGTGTGTAATAGTTTTCAACTTAGGGTTCGACTATTATCACAGATTGATGTACCAGAAGTGTACTTGGACCAAGTCCTTGCCCTAGTGACTAACATGTCAATTGAAAGTGTCAATATGAGGCTTGGACATTATCTTGTTGGTGTAACATATATGTATACAAGTGGTTATTTTGTTGTGATCACTAACGCTGTAATTCTATGGGTCTAGGTTGATTGATTATGTATTGATTGTATATTGATTGATTGTGTGACCACGCCCAGTTACGCTGCAAAGCCCAGCGAGAACTGTGAGGACCCCGGGGACGTGCGAGCGATCCGATTGGCTACTGAGAACATGGGGGATTTCAAGCTGAAGACGGCCAAGGACTTCACGGCTCCAGAGCACCTGAGGATGAACGCCGTGAGGAAGAGAGCTCAGCTGGTCTCCCTGGAGGAGAAGGTGAGACCATCTCGCCTACAGTTCAAACATACTTCACTCATTCCACAGTTCAACCCTATGGATGTGTGTTGTTATTGATGTGGCTCCTCCCCCTCCACAGATCCACCAGCAGAAGAGCCAGATGAACGCTGGGGTCATGACCCTGCGGGACGCCAAGGTGCGTCTGGTGTCCGGGCTGCGCTCCCAGGCCCGCCGGGTCCGGGCCGTCCAGCAGCGCCTGGCGCCGCCCCTCCGCCGCCCGCTGCCCGCCCTGCCCGCCCTGCTTCCTGAGGAGACGCCCGAGAGGAAGCTGCGCTACACACGCGCCACCCTGCTGCGCTACGGGGCGCTGCGGGCACAGAGGTGGGGCGGGGCGGGGCGGGGAGGATACAGGCCTAGACCACGCAGCCGCCATATTGGTCAAGTCTTGACGTAATGCGGTGGGAGATTGTGGAAGTCCCCGTTGACTCCACTGTTAAAAGATCGCTATGAAAATACCACTTCAAGAACCGAAATAGTCAAAACAACAGAATACAATATCGGAATTACAAACTCATCATTACAAGACTCCGATTGTTTTTCACTGCCGTTGTTTTTGCGTTTGGAAACACATGGAAGTGAATGAGCTGTTGTGAGCCGCCAACTGCTTTCACTTCCAGGTATTTCCCAACGGCAACACAACACAACGGGGGTCTGGTGACGACGAGTCTGTAATTCCGATGTCAGTGTATTCTGACAGTACTCTGACAGTTTATCTCAGTTTGCCGTGCTAGCTTGGTGACACTGACCGGTGGTGTCCCCTCCCTGCAGGGCTGGAACCCGGGGCCAGGAGTCTGAGGAGGGGGGCCACGGCTCGCTGGAACAGCTGGAGGGGGAGAGGGACGAGGAGGCGGGAGAAGAGGAGGAGGAGACGCCTGCAGAGAGGGGGAGACGGGAGGGGGAGGGGGGCGGGTCTGACAGAGCTGGAGGAGGAGAGGAGACAGGTGGAGGAGATGGGACTGCTGTATGAGCAGGACGCGCTGCTGGAGCAGGTGTGTAGGCCGGGACAGGCCTCATGTCCCTGAGATGTTTACCAGATCTCCATGTTTGTGAGACCGTTTTCCTGTCTTTCATGCCTCATTTCCTTCCAGTCTCTGAACCGATCTGGAAGAGAGGATAGAACCTCATCTAATATCCCAGCGGTGTAGGAGAAACATTCAAATAAATCTTTCTGCTTCTATCTCTCTCTCTCTCTCTCTCTCTCTCTCTCTCTCTCTCCTCTCTCTCTCTCTCTCCCTCCCTCTCTCTCTCTCTCTCTCTCTCTCCTCTCTCTCTCTCTCTCTCTCTCTCCTCTCCCCCCTCTCTCTCTCTCTCATCTCTCTCTCTCTCCCCCTCTCTCTCTCTCTCTCTCTCTCCCTCTCTCTCCCTCTCTCTCTCCCTCTCTCTCTCTCTCTCTCTCCTCTCTCTCTCTCTCTCTCTCTCTCTCTCTC
>NC_140242.1:421522-436522 GCF_949987555.1 Borostomias antarcticus | reverse complement strand
GTGTAGGGTTATGAAGGGAGGGGTGCAGGGTTATGAAGGGAGGGGTGCAGGGTTATGAAGGGAGGGGTGCAGGGTTATGAAGGGAGGGGTGTAGGGTTATGAAGGGAGGGGTGTAGGGTTGGGGGAGGGAGGGGTGTAGGGTTGGGGGTGAGGGGTGCAGGGTTATGAAGGGAGGGGTGCAGGGTTGGGGGAGGGAGGGGTGTAGGGTTGGGGGAGGGAGGGGTGTATGGTTATGAAGGGAGGGGTGTAGGGTTGGGGGAGGGAGGGGTGTAGGGTTATGAAGGGAGGGGTGCAGGGTTGGGGGAGGGAGGGGTGTAGGGTTGGGGGAGGGAGGGGTGCAGGGTTGGGGGAGGGAGGGGTGTATGGTTATGAAGGGAGGGGTGCAGGGTTATGAAGGGAGGGGTGTATGGTTATGAAGGGAGGGGTGTAGGGTTGGGGGAGGGAGGGGTGTAGGGTTATGAAGGGAGGGGTGTAGGGTTATGAAGGGAGGGGTGTAGGGTTATGAAGGGAGGGGTGTAGGGTTATGAAGGGAGGGGTGTAGGGTTGGGGGAGGGAGGGGTGTAGGGTTATGAAGGGAGGGGTGTAGGGTTGGGGGAGGGAGGGGTGTAGGGTTATGAAGGGAGGGGTGTAGGGTTATGAAGGGAGGGGTGCAGGGTTGGGGGAGGGAGGGGTGTAGGGTTATGAAGGGAGGGGTGTAGGGTTATGAAGGGAGGGGTGTAGGGTTATGAAGGGAGGGGTGTAGGGTTGGGGGAGGGAGGGGTGTAGGGTTATGAAGGGAGGGGTGTAGGGTTATGAAGGGAGGGGTGTAGGGTTATGAAGGGAGGGGTGTAGGGTTATGAAGGGAGGGGTGTAGGGTTATGAAGGGAGGGGTGTAGGGTTATGAAGGGAGGGGTGTAGGGTTGGGGGAGGGAGGGGTGCAGGGTTATGAAGGGAGGGGTGTAGGGTTATGAAGGGAGGGGTGCAGGGTTGGGGGAGGGAGGGGTGCAGGGTTGGGGGAGGGAGGGGTGTAGGGTTGGGGGAGGGAGGGGTGGGAGGGAGGGGTGCAGGGTTGGGGGAGGGAGGGGTGCAGGGTTGGGGGAGGGAGGGGTGCAGGGTTATGAAGGGAGGGGTGTAGGGTTATGAAGGGAGGGGTGTAGGGTTGGGGGAGGGAGGGGTGTAGGGTTATGAAGGGAGGGGTGTAGGGTTGGGGGAGGGAGGGGTGTAGGGTTGGGGGAGGGAGGGGTGTAGGGTTGGGGGAGGGAGGGGTGTAGGGTTATGAAGGGAGGGGTGTAGGGTTATGAAGGGAGGGGTGTAGGGTTGGGGGAGGGAGGGGTGTAGGGTTGGGGGAGGGAGGGGTGCAGGGTTATGAAGGGAGGGGTGCAGGGTTATGAAGGGAGGGGTGTAGGGTTATGAAGGGAGGGGTGTAGGGTTATGAAGGGAGGGGTGCAGGGTTGGGGGAGGGAGGGGTGTAGGGTTATGAAGGGAGGGGTGCAGGGTTATGAAGGGAGGGGTGTAGGGTTATGAAGGGAGGGGTGTAGGGTTGGGGGAGGGAGGGGTGCAGGGTTGGGGGAGGGAGGGGTGTAGGGTTATGAAGGGAGGGGTGCAGGGTTATGAAGGGAGGGGTGCAGGGTTATGAAGGGAGGGGTGCAGGGTTGGGGGAGGGAGGGGTGTAGGGTTGGGGGAGGGAGGGGTGCAGGGTTATGAAGGGAGGGGTGTAGGGTTTGGGGAGGGAGGGGTGTAGGGTTATGAAGGGAGGGGTGTAGGGTTGGGGGAGGGAGGGGTGTAGGGTTGGGGGAGGGAGGGGTGTAGGGTTATGAAGGGAGGGGTGCAGGGTTATGAAGGGAGGGGTGTAGGGTTGGGGGTGAGGGGTGTATGGTTGGGGGAGGGAGGGGTGTAGGGTTGGGGGAGGGAGGGGTGTAGGGTTGGGGGAGGGAGGGGTGTAGGATTGGGGGTGAGGGGTGTAGGGTTGGGGGAGGGAGGGGTGTAGGGTTATGAAGGGAGGGGTGTAGGGTTGGGGGAGGGAGGGGTGTAGGGTTGGGGGAGGGAGGGGTGCAGGGTTATGAAGGGAGGGGTGCAGGGTTATGAAGGGAGGGGTGCAGGGTTATGAAGGGAGGGGTGTAGGCAGGTCCGGACTGGCCATGTGGCGTACCGGGCAAATGCCCGGTGGGCCGGACCTACTTGTGGGCCGATCTAAAAAAACGAGCTAACGAACGGCCCATAGAGCAGGGACAGCGGCCCATTGGTCCATTTTCTATACTGACACTGGGCTGGCCCAATCATATGTAGGCCCCACCCCTCCCTCTGTTAGTTTCAGGTGTCATTTGCGTGGGCCGTTAGAGAGCCGCAGCAGCACCCCCCCCCCCCCCCCCCCCCCCCGTCAACAAATCGCGCAACAGCACCCCCCCCCCCCCCCCCCCCCCCCCGTCAACAAATCGCGCAGCAGCTTGAAAACGAAACTGAAGGTGTTCCATCTCACCGCGTCGGCTCGGCTAGTGGGCCGACTGGGGCTACATTTCCCGGTAGGAAATATTCACCCAGTCCAGTCCTGAGCGCGACCTGGCGAGTCGGTAGAGCATCTGCGCGCTGGTTGTGGTGGGCCGGTCTGGGCCAAGATGCCAGGGCTGAATTTTTGTCCCAGTCCGTCCCTGGGTGTAGGGTTGGGGGGGAGGGGTGTAGGGTTATGAAGGGAGGGGTGTAGGGTTGGGGGGGAGGGGTGTAGGGTTATGAAGGGAGGGGTGTAGGGTTATGAAGGGAGGGGTGTAGGGTTATGAAGGGAGGGGTGTAGGGTTATGAAGGGAGGGGTGCAGGGTTATGAAGGGAGGGGTGCAGGGTTATGAAGGGAGGGGTGCAGGGTTATGAAGGGAGGGGTGTAGGGTTGGGGGAGGGAGGGGTGTAGGGTTATGAAGGGAGGGGTGTAGGGTTATGAAGGGAGGGGTGTAGGGTTATGAAGGGAGGGGTGTAGGGTTGGGGGAGGGAGGGGTGTAGGGTTATGAAGGGAGGGGTGTAGGGTTGGGGGTGAGGGGTGCAGGGTTATGAAGGGAGGGGTGCAGGGTTGGGGGAGGGAGGGGTGTAGGGTTATGAAGGGAGGGGTGTAGGGTTATGAAGGGAGGGGTGTAGGGTTGGGGGAGGGAGGGGTGTAGGGTTATGAAGGGAGGGGTGCAGGGTTGGGGGAGGGAGGGGTGCAGGGTTATGAAGGGAGGGGTGCAGGGTTATGAAGGGAGGGGTGTAGGGTTATGAAGGGAGGGGTGTAGGGTTGGGGGAGGGAGGGGTGTAGGGTTATGAAGGGAGGGGTGTAGGGTTATGAAGGGAGGGGTGCAGGGTTATGAAGGGAGGGGTGTAGGGTTATGAAGGGAGGGGTGCAGGGTTGGGGGAGGGAGGGGTGTAGGGTTATGAAGGGAGGGGTGCAGGGTTATGAAGGGAGGGGTGTAGGGTTATGAAGGGAGGGGTGTAGGGTTGGGGGAGGGAGGGGTGTAGGGTTATGAAGGGAGGGGTGTAGGGTTATGAAGGGAGGGGTGTAGGGTTATGAAGGGAGGGGTGTAGGGTTGGGGGAGGGAGGGGTGTAGGGTTATGAAGGGAGGGGTGTAGGGTTATGAAGGGAGGGGTGTAGGGTTATGAAGGGAGGGGTGCAGGGTTATGAAGGGAGGGGTGTAGGGTTATGAAGGGAGGGGTGTAGGGTTATGAAGGGAGGGGTGTAGGGTTATGAAGGGAGGGGTGCAGGGTTATGAAGGGAGGGGTGCAGGGTTATGAAGGGAGGGGTGCAGGGTTATGAAGGGAGGGGTGTAGGGTTGGGGGGGTGAGGGGTGTAGGGTTATGAAGGGAGGGGTGCAGGGTTGGGGGAGGGAGGGGTGTAGGGTTATGAAGGGAGGGGTGCAGGGTTGGGGGAGGGAGGGGTGTAGGGTTGGGGGAGGGAGGGGTGTAGGGTTATGAAGGGAGGGGTGCAGGGTTGGGGGAGGGAGGGGTGTAGGGTTATGAAGGGAGGGGTGTAGGGTTATGAAGGGAGGGGTGTAGGGTTGGGGGTGAGGGGTGCAGGGTTATGAAGGGAGGGGTGCAGGGTTGGGGGAGGGAGGGGTGTAGGGTTATGAAGGGAGGGGTGCAGGGTTGGGGGAGGGAGGGGTGTAGGGTTATGAAGGGAGGGGTGTAGGGTTATGAAGGGAGGGGTGTAGGGTTATGAAGGGAGGGGTGTAGGGTTGGGGGAGGGAGGGGTGTAGGGTTATGAAGGGAGGGGTGCAGGGTTATGAAGGGAGGGGTGTAGGGTTATGAAGGGAGGGGTGTAGGGTTATGAAGGGAGGGGTGCAGGGTTGGGGGAGGGAGGGGTGTAGGGTTATGAAGGGAGGGGTGTAGGGTTATGAAGGGAGGGGTGCAGGGTTGGGGGAGGGAGGGGTGTAGGGTTATGAAGGGAGGGGTGTAGGGTTATGAAGGGAGGGGTGCAGGGTTGTGGGAGGGAGGGGTGTAGGGTTATGAAGGGAGGGGTGTAGGGTTATGAAGGGAGGGGTGCAGGGTTGGGGGAGGGAGGGGTGTAGGGTTGGGGGAGGGAGGGGTGTAGGGTTGGGGGAGGGAGGGGTGTAGGGTTATGAAGGGAGGGGTGTAGGGTTATGAAGGGAGGGGTGTAGGGTTATGAAGGGAGGGGTGCAGGGTTGGGGGAGGGAGGGGTGTAGGGTTATGAAGGGAGGGGTGCAGGGTTATGAAGGGAGGGGTGTAGGGTTGGGGGAGGGAGGGGTGTAGGGTTGGGGGTGAGGGGTGCAGGGTTGGGGGTGAGGGGTGCAGGGTTATGAAGGGAGGGGTGCAGGGTTATGAAGGGAGGGGTGTAGGGTTGGGGGAGGGAGGGGTGTAGGGTTATGAAGGGAGGGGTGTAGGGTTGGGGGAGGGAGGGGTGTAGGGGTATGAAGGGAGGGGTGTAGGGTTATGAAGGGAGGGGTGCAGGGTTGGGGGTGAGGGGTGCAGGGTTATGAAGGGAGGGGTGTAGGGTTGGGGGAGGGAGGGGTGCAGGGTTGGGGGAGGGAGGGGTGCAGGGTTATGAAGGGAGGGGTGTAGGGTTATGAAGGGAGGGGTGCAGGGTTATGAAGGGAGGGGTGCAGGGTTATGAAGGGAGGGGTGCAGGGTTGGGGGAGGGAGGGGTGTAGGGTTGGGGGAGGGAGGGGTGTAGGGTTATGAAGGGAGGGGTGTAGGGTTATGAAGGGAGGGGTGTAGGGTTGGGGGAGGGAGGGGTGTAGGGTTGGGGGAGGGAGGGGTGTAGGGTTATGAAGGGAGGGGTGTAGGGTTATGAAGGGAGGGGTGTAGGGTTATGAAGGAAGGGGTGTAGGGTTGGGGGTGAGGGGTGTAGGGTTGGGGGTGAGGGGTGCAGGGTTATGAGGGAGGGGTGCAGGGTTATGAGGGAGGGGTGCAGGGTTATGAGGGAGGGGGGCAGGGTTAAGGGGGGTTCAGACAGGGGCCAGCGTGTGAATATCTGCAGGGTTAGTATTGCAGATAATAACTGTGAAGGTATAAAGAGGCGTGACGACGGCAGCGGTGAACGCAGGGTTAAGGGTCGCCACGGTAACACAGGGGGAGGCAGGCAGGGCCTATTGTGATGGAGGCGGCTGAGTGGAGGAGAGGGTGAATGAGGATTAACCCCACCCACCCCCCTCGCCCCCTCACCCCCCCCCCCCTCGCCCCCTCACCAGCCCTGAGACCCGCAGCGCATTCTCACACACACATTCACAACACACGTACACACACCACACACACACACATTCACAACACACGTACACACACCACACACACACACATTCACAACACACGTACACACACCACACACACACACATTCACAACACACGTACACACACCACACACACACACATTCACAACACACGTACACACACCACACACACACACATTCACAACACACGTACACACACCACACATACACACATTCACAACACACGTACACACACCACACACACACACACATTCGCAACACACGTACACACACCACACACACACACATTCACAACACACGTACACACACCACACACACACACATTCACAACACACGTACACACACCACACACACACACATTCACAACACACGTACACACACCACACACACACACATTCACAACACACGTACACACACCACACACACACACATTCACAACACAGGTACACACACCACGCACACACACACACATTCACAACACAGGTACACACACCACGCACACACACACACATTCACAACACAGGTACACAGCACACACAAATACATTCAAAACACACGTACAGATAGATGAATAAATAAATAGCTCACAAACGGGTGCATACCATGCAGAAACGGTTTGAAAATAATAGTTTTTACAAATGATTGCACAGACATACACGCATAAAACAGATAATGCCGGCACAAACAATAGTCTCCCACAACTGCACACACACACACACAATAGGGAGGAGGGCACACCATTTAGTTTTCTGAACACATTTAAATCTGCCCCCACTTCACCTTCATGAAAGTCAGTAAACACATAGCCTCTCACACACACACACACACACACACACACATCCTCTCTGAGACACACACACACACACATCCTCTCTGAGACACACACACACACACACACACACACACACATCCTCTCTGAGACACACACACACACACACACATCCTCTCTGAGACACACACACACACACACACACACATCCTCTCTGAGACACACACACACACACACACACATCCTCTCTGAGACACACACACACACACACATCCTCTCTGAGACACAAACACACACACAGACAATGGTTAACACAATTGACTTCTATGTTGAGTCTGGGGGCGGGTACATGACTATCTGGTCTAGTAGTCAAATAGAGGTTTAGACCAGACTATCTGGTCTAGTAGTCAAATAGAGGTTTAGACCAGACTATCTGGTCTAGTGGTCAAATAGAGGTTTAGACCAGACTAGCTGGTCTCGTAGTCAAATAGAGGTTTAGACCAGACTATCTGGTCTAGTGGTCAAATAGAGGTTTAGACCAGACTAGCTGGTCTAGTAGTCAAATAGAGGTTTAGACCAGACTATCTGGTCTAGTAGTCAAATAGAGGTTTAGACCAGACTATCTGGTCTAGTGGTCAAATAGAGGTTTAGACCAGACTAGCTGGTCTCGTAGTCAAATAGAGGTTTAGACCAGACTATCTGGTCTAGTGGTCAAATAGAGGTTTAGACCAGACTAGCTGGTCTAGTAGTCAAATAGAGGTTTAGACCAGACTATCTGGTCTAGTAGTCAAATAGAGGTTTAGACCTGACTATCTGGTCTAGTAGTCAAATAGAGGTTTAGACCAGACTATCTGGTGTAGTAGTCAAATAGAGGTTTAGACCAGACTATCTGGTGTAGTAGTCAAATAGAGGTTTAGACCAGACTATCTGATCTAGTAGTCAAATAGAGGTTTAGACCTGACTAGCTGGTCTAGTAGTCAAATAGAGGTTTAGACCAGACTGGAGGAAACTGGTAGTAGTGGCTTAAAACACTCCTTTCACGACTTCTGATAACTCTTTGTCTGACCTTCTTGTCCAGGTCAGTCAGATGCTCAGACTTTGAGGAGGTGAGGACCGGGCTCTCAGTTAAGGACCAGCAGTTTCTAAAAGGAGAGAAAACTGGAGCTCACAGATCAACTTTAAGACAACTTTTAATGGTGCACAAGGTCACCCACTAACGTTTCGACAAGAGTGTCTTCTTCAGAGTTAAGGAGAGGGGCTCTATCAAGTATTTGAGAAGGCAGATGAAAATAGAGGTTTAAGATAGCTGAGGCCGTCGGGCACTGCTGGTACCAGCCTCTCCAGATCCCAGAGGTGTTCTAGATACACTGCTGGTACCAGCCTCTCCAGATCCCAGAGGGGTAATAGATACACTGCTGGTACCAGCCTCTCCAGGTCCCAGAGGTGTTCTAGATACACTGCTGGTACCAGCCTCTCCAGATCCCAGAGGGGTAATAGATACACTGCTGGTACCAGCCTCTCCAGGTCCCAGAGGTGTTATAGATACTCTGCTGGTACCAGCCTCTCCAGGTCCCAGAGGTGTTATAGATACTCTGCTGGTACCAGCCTCTCCAGGTCCCAGAGGTGTTATAGATACTCTGCTGGTACCAGCCTCTCCAGGTCCCAGAGGTGTTATAGATACTCTGCTGGTACCAGCCTCTCCAGATCCCAGAGGGGTTCTAGATACACTGCTGGTACCAGCCTCTCCAGATCCCAGAGGTGTTATAGATACTCTGCTGGTACCAGCCTCTCCAGGTCCCAGAGGGGTTAGAGATACACTGCTGGTACCAGCCTCTCCAGGTCCCAGAGGGGTAATAGATACTCTGCTGGTACCAGCCTCTCCAGATCCCAGAGGGGTTCTAGATACACTGCTGGTACCAGCCTCTCCAGATCCCAGAGGGGTTCTAGATACACTGCTGGTACCAGCCTCTCCAGGTCCCAGAGGGGTTATAGATACACTGCTGGTACCAGCCTCTCCAGATCCCAGAGGGGTTATAGATACTCTGCTGGTACCAGCCTCTCCAGGTCCCAGAGGGGTTCTAGATACTCTGCTGGTACCAGCCTCTCCAGATCCCAGAGGTGTTCTAGATACACTGCTGGTACCAGCCTCTCCAGGTCCCAGAGGTGTTCTAGATACTCTGCTGGTACCAGCCTCTCCAGGTCCCAGAGGTGTTATAGATACACTGCTGGTACCAGCCTCTCCAGGTCCCAGAGGGGTTCTAGATACTCTGCTGGTACCAGCCTCTCCAGATCCCAGAGGGGTTCTAGATACTCTGCTGGTACCAGCCTCTCCAGGTCCCAGAGGGGTTCTAGATACACTGCTGGTACCAGCCTCTCCAGGTCCCAGAGGGGTTAGAGATACACTGCTGGTACCAGCCTCTCCAGATCCCAGAGGGGTTATAGATACTCTGCTGGTACCAGCCTCTCCAGATCCCAGAGGGGTTATAGATACTCTGCTGGTACCAGCCTCTCCAGGTCCCAGAGGTGTTAGAGATACACTGCTGGTACCAGCCTCTCCAGATCCCAGAGGGGTTCTAGATACACTGCTGGTACCAGCCTCTCCAGATCCCAGAGGTGTTATAGATACTCTGCTAGGATCCAATCCAATCCAATTGAGCTTTATTTGTAAAAGCACTATAAAAACCACAAAGGACCAAAGTGCTGTACAGAAGAAATCAATAAAAACATAAATACACAGCTCACACAGGCATAAGGTTTGTACACAAACACAAATAGGTCAACGCCTCACAAAGTGTGAAAGACCAGAAGACATTTACAGACAGACAGTAAAAGGCCTGTCTAATGTGGAGAGGCAGATCAGGGGCTGAAAGAGCGAAGGCACGCCCCCTTTGAGCGAAGACACGCCCCCTCTGAGCGAAGACACGCCCCCTCTGAGCTTAGCTTAGATTTAGGCCCCAAACTCTCGCCTGAGAACAGAAACCACCGGTTACAACCAGGTCAAGAGTGTGTCTGCGTTCTGGTATGTGACCAGACAGACTGACCAAGATTAGAATTACCCACTACTCTGATACTCTACTACCCGATACTCTGCTTGTACCCAACCTGTACAGATCAGAGAGGTGTTCTAGATACTCTGCTTGTACCCAACCTGTACAGATCAGAGAGGTGTTATAGATACTCTGCTTGTACCCAACCTGTACAGATCAGAGAGGTGTTATAGATACTCTGCTTGTACCTCTACCAGATCAGAGAGGTGTTCTAGATACTCTGCTTGTACCCAACCTGTACAGATCAGAGAGGTGTTATAGATACTCTGCTTGTACCTCTACCAGATCAGAGAGGTGTTCTAGATACTCTGCTTGTACCCAACCTGTACAGATCAGAGAGGTGTTATAGATACTCTGCTTGTACCCAACCTGTACAGATCAGAGAGGTGTTATAGATACATGGCACCCACTCCATCGGAGTGCTGCATTTCCACTTTCAGCCCACCAGGGGGCGATATCCTCCGTCCTGAGAGTGGCATGTTGAGTTTACCAATGATGTTGTAGTAGTGTTGTGTGTGAAGCTGTTAGAGTAGTGTTATGTGTAAGGATATGTTATAGAAGTATTGTTCAATACTATACTATTAGCCTATAACATAGCACACAACCATGTTTAATAATATTGGTGTTAAGGAGACTATGTTATAGTAGTGTTATGTGAGGCTATGTTCTAGTATTATGTGTGAGACTGGTGTAGTAGTGTTGTGTTTTTATGTGTAAGGCTGTTATAGTAGTAATGTTCACACACACAATGCTCACACAATACTACTAGCCTAAAAGATAGATAGCACATAACCATGTTGTAGTTATATTGATGTAGGAGACTTTGTTCTAGTAGTCTGAGGCTGTCAGAGTAGTGTTATGTGCCGATGGCATTTATAACTATATATGCACATATACAGTATAAGGAATGAGCGTGTATTGATATTGTGTCTGCATAAGTGTGAGTGTGTGTGTGTGTGTGTGTGTGTGTGTGTGTGTGTGTGTGTGTGTGTGTGAGTGTGTGTGTGTGTGTGTGTGTGTGTGTGTGTGTGTGTGAGTGTGTGTGTGTGTGTGTGTGTGTGTGTGTGTGTGTGTGTGTGTGTGTGTGTGTGTGTAGGAGTGTACTATGCAGCTGGGCTCTGATCTGAAGCAGGCTGTTGCTTGCTGTGAAAATATTATTGCAAGTGTTTATTATTGCTTCAGTGTGAAACAGTGGGAGTGTTGTGTGTGCCGTGCGGGCTGGTGGTATGTGTGTGTGTGTGTGTGTGTGTGTGTGTGTGTGTGTGTGTGTGAGGTGCGGTGGTGGGGGGGGGGTCGTCTCTCTCCCTCTCCCCACTCTGTTCCCACAGGCCGGCCCCCAGCCTGAGCCCCAGTGCACCCTGGGTAACGGGGAGACCTATTGGAGTTGATTAGTTCCGGATGGATCCCAGATAGAGTTCTGACAGGCAGGAGAAACGAGCTCCCAGCGTGACCCAACCCCCCCCCCCCCCCAACCCCCCACCCCACCCCCCCCAACCCCCCACCCCTATCGAAGGCACAATGGGCCGGGCAGGGAAGGGCTTTTTAAACAACTACAGCTCCTCTCTCCAGCCCCCAACCCAACGCTGCACACCCAACCACACCAACCCTAACCCTAACCCTCACCCTAACCCTCACCCTAACCCTAACCCTAACCCTAACCCTAACCCTAACCCTCACCCTCACCCTAACCCTAACCCTAACCCTAACCCTAACCCTCACCCTAACCCTCACCCTAACCCTAACCCTAACCCTAACCCTAACCCTAACCCTAACCCTAACCCTAACCCTAACCCTCACCCAACCCAACGCTGCACACCCAACCACACCAACCCTAACCCTAACCCTAACCCTAACCCTAACCCTAACCCTAACCCAACCCAACGCTGCACACCCAACCACACCAGCGCCACCAACTCACAACTAGCGCTCTGCAGGTACAACATCGATTTTAAGTAGAACAACAGTGTTCTGTTTCCACGCCTACTAAAAGCTTGACAGGGTGAGTGTGGTCTTGAAAGCAACGGTTTCCTGTGCTTGCAGCTCTGCGGAGCAGCGTTCTGACCGGGTTGGTTCATCATAGCAGAGCTGTTCTGACCGGGTTGGTTCATCACAGCAGAGCTGTTCTGACCGGGTTGGTTCATCACAGCAGAGCTGTTCTGACCGGGTTGGTTCATCACAGCAGAGCTGTTCTGACCGGGTTGGTTCATGAGCTCATGTAGTTGCACGCCGTCTCTCATGTGGTTTCTTTATGGAACCTGATTGATCTGATCTATCTGACTGATATCACCACCGCATCCCACAGCACATTAATGTCCATAGACATAAAAATCCACCTCTCTTTCCCTCCTCTTTGCTCTCTTTCAGTCCCTCCATCCTCCCTCTCTCTCCCACTCTGACCTCCTCTAGATCCCCTCTTTCTTCTCGGCTCTCCATTCTCTCTCCACACATAACTGATTAAGGGCCGTTTTCATAAATCAATTTGGGACGGACATCAGTCAGAAATGAATGGAGGAGCCCCCCCCCCCCCGGAGGAGCCCCCCCCCCCGGAGGAGCCCCCCCCCTGAGCAGCGGTGTTAATCTACCTCAGCATGCCCTGCCACTCTCACTCACACACACACACACGCATGCACACACACACACACACACTCACACACACACACGCATACACACACACACACTCACACACACACTCTCTCTCTTGCACACAAACACACACATCACTCTCTCTCTCACACACACACACACACACACACACACACACACACACACACCCTCTCTCTCTCTCTCTCTCTCTCTCTCACACACACACACACACACACACACACCCTCTCTCTCTCTCTCTCTCACACACACACACACACACACACTCATTCATGCACTGACAGGCGTTGGAACATGAGTTGTTGGTAGACCCTTGAATAAGTCTTTTAATATTCAAGCATCCTCACACACAAACACACACACACACACAATAATACCTTCTCTATCATGAATAGGGAACAGAAAAGGGGAGATGAGGGAATGGAGGGGAGGACAATGAAAACAGAAAGAGAGGAATGCGTTTTAGGAGGTGAGAGGAGGGGAGGGCCAGAGATTCGGGGCCCTGGACAAACAAACACGTTGTTTATTTGGAAATACGACAGAGGACTCCACTCCAACGGACTTGGGTGTTACTGCAGTTTATGATTACACGTTTTTATCGTATCATCATTATTAAGTAGCCTCGCATGGCTCCTGCGTATTTTGATATGAGATGTAACCATGGTGATGTAGCCATGATTCTGTACCACCCATACTTATTAGGATAGTGTTAAAATGCAATGCATGGTGGGAAAAAAGTATATGTGTAACAGCGGCTTGCCTGTCTTTTTTCTCCTTAGACCTTTTTTTGTGCGTGACTGTAAGCCAGCGCACCTAGTATAGCGTTTGTCGGGTTATCACTCCCTCCCTCCGTTGAATGTTGACCTGCATTTCTCTGTTGGCACCACAAGAGGCAGTAGTCCCAGCACAACAAAATAAAGAAGGACACCAAAATCACCCTGCTGACCTGCAATGCACAAGTAGAGTAGTGGTGAGAGCATAGGACTCCCACGTGGGAGATCGGGGTTCAAGGCCCTGGTGGGGAGGATGGGACTCACCTTCATCCTTTCACTCCAACCTTTTTTATCCCTTACCTAAATTCCAGCAGCTTATTTGTTACATTGTAGCAATAAAGAACAATAATTTAAGAGAACATTTATTTAAGTCGCTTATGAAAATATACAATAAAAGTGTCTAAATATATACAGAATATCGAAATACAAAAAATATACACAGAATCATGTATAATGTGAAGTGAAATGCTATGTAATTAAGTAGCCTATAATGTAAGAATTAATACTTCTTAATACTAACTTCCTTCCATCTAAATGCAAACACAAAACAAGTACAAAAAATATAACTGGAATGGGATGAATATTTTCCAGTGGATGTGCATTCTGACAGGCTGGCAGGTTCCTGGTCAGGATGGGGATGGTCTGAGGGGAGAAGTATGGTGGCCTGAGGGTAGAAGTATGGTGGCCTGAGGGTAGAAGTATGGTGGCCTGAGGGTAGAAGTATGGTGGTCTGAGGGTAGAAGTATGGTGGTCTGAGGGTAGAAGTATGGTGGCCTGAGGGTAGAAGTATGGTGGTCTGAGGGTAGAAGTATGGTGGTCTGAGGGTAGAAGTATGGTGGTCTGAGGGTAGAAGTATGGTGGCCTGAGGGTAGAAGTATGGTGGTCTGAGGGTAGAAGTATGGTGGTCTGAGGGTAGAAGTATGGTGGCCTGAGGGTAGAAGTATGGTGGTCTGAGGGTAGAAGTATGGTGGCCTGAGGGTAGAAGTATGGTGGTCTGAGGGTAGAAGTATGGTGGTCTGAGGGTAGAAGTATGGTGGTCTGAGGGTAGAAGTATGGTGGTCCCTCAAGACTGCCAACTGCTCCTGACCACCCTAAAAAAAATAAGAAAGAAATGAGTTTAAGAAGGGAAATGGGATGAATATTTTACATTGGATGTGCATTCTAAGGGCCAATACTTAACTGTACTTTCATATGTTCATATCAATATAATATCAAAATCATAGATATATAGTAAAAGCAGGCCTATTAACACTTAACTATTTACAAACAACATTTCTACCTGCTGACTCAATCAATAGATGTCCAGATAAGCCACTGTGTCTTGGTCTACTTATTCACCACCTAAAGGGAAGTGCAAACAGCAGGTAATGAGTTTTGTCCAGGAACAGAAGTTGAACCAATTACAGCAAAATAGCTAACGTTACAGGAATCATTAGTGTAACTGCTTTAGCCACTGACCACTACCATTAAAGTTATGGAAGCTGCTGCTAGTTGTTGTGAGCTCATGAGCTAACTGGCTATCCCGCTCTTATTGTGCTGGATTAGCATTGGAAGCATTGGAACTGATGTGTTCAGGCGACAAGACCTATCTTAATTTATCACACATTATTTCATGTAATTTCAATTCACAGCTATTTCAGTGGCATGACTAGCTTCCGTCCCACCAGTCCTGGACAGAAACAAGCTTCCGTCCTACCAGTCCTGAACAGAAACAAGCTAGCCTCGCACATAAGCCAGGCTGGACCTGGCCTGGTTACCTTGATCCTTTGTTTTTTCTTTGTACCCTTTTTTCTCTCCCTCCTTCTCTCTCTCTCTCCCACCCTCTCTCTCCCTCTCTCCCCCCCCCCCTTCCCCCTCTCTCCCCTCTCACCCCCTCCCTCTCTCTCCCAACACCCCCCCTCCTCTCTCTCCTACCTTCCCCCCCCCCTCTTCTTACAGCTCCAGGGTGTTGGCTTTAGTGGCAGTGAAAGCTGGTCTGCCTTTAAAAACAGTTTGTCTTAATGAGAGCGGGGCGGAGGGCTGTGGGAGGCGGGTCACAGCTGAAGCCAATTGCGTCTGGCCCTTTCCTGTCTGAGGCGCTGCAGGCTGGGGGTCATCCCCCAGGTCACGCTGGCCCGTCACTCCGACTGGGTCCT
>NC_140242.1:416921-421322 GCF_949987555.1 Borostomias antarcticus | reverse complement strand
ACTGGTCCAACTGGTCCAACTGGTCCAACTGTGTAGCATGGGTCCAACTGGTCCAACTGGTCCAACTGGTCCAACTGGTCCACTGGTCCAACATGGTCCAACATGGTCCAACTGGGTCCAACTGGTCCAACTGGTCCAACTGGTCCAACATGGTCCAACTGGTCCAACTGGTCCAACTGGTCCAACTGGTCCAACATGGTCCAACATGGTCCAACTGGTCCAACTGGTCCAACTGGTCCAACTGGTCCAACTGTGTAGCATGGTCCAACTGGTCCAACTGGTCCAACTGGTCCAACATGGTCCAACATGGTCCAACTGGTCCAACTGGTCCAACATGGTCCAACTGGTCCAACATGGTCCAACATGGTCCAACTGGTCCAACTGGTCCAACTGGTCCAACATGGTCCAACTGTGTAGCATGGTCCAACTGGTCCAACATGGTCCAACTGGTCCAACTGTGTAGCATGGTCCAACTGGTCCAACTGGTCCAACTGGTCCAACTGGTCCAACTGTGTAGCATGGTCCAACTGGTCCAACTGGTCCAACTGGTCCAACTGGTCCAACTGTGTAGCATGGTCCAACTGGTCCAACATGGTCCAACTGGTCCAACTGGTCCAACTGGTCCAACTGGTCCAACATGGTCCAACTGGTCCAACTGGTCCAACTGGTCCAACATGGTCCAACTGGTCCAACTGTGTAGCATGGTCCAACTGGTCCAACTGGTCCAACTGGTCCAACTGTGTAGCATGGTCCAACTGGTCCAACATGGTCCAACTGGTCCAACTGGTCCAACTGGTCCAACTGGTCCAACATGGTCCAACTGGTCCAACTGGTCCAACTGGTCCAACATGGTCCAACTGGTCCAACTGGTCCAACTGGTCCAACTGGTCCAACATGGTCCAACTGGTCCAACATGGTCCAACTGGTCCAACATGGTCCAACTGGTCCAACTGGTCCAACATGGTCCAACATGGTCCAACTGGTCCAACATGGTCCAACTGGTCCAACTGGTCCAACTGGTCCAACATGGTCCAACATGGTCCAACTGGTCCAACATGGTCCAACTGGTCCAACATGGTCCAACATGGTCCAACTGGTCCAACTGGTCCAACATGGTCCAACTGTGTAGCATGGTCCAACTGGTCCAACATGGTCCAACTGGTCCAACATGGTCCAACTGGTCCAACATGGTCCAACATGGTCCAACTGTGTAGCATGGTCCAACTTAGACCTGGTCCAGGGCGATCTCCTACGTATAACGCCCTGTTACTCTCAATGCAATTTGCCTATTAAAGCGCTTCATCAGCCCGGTCGTCCGAGTCTACAGACAAAACCGTTTCGTTACTCACCAAAGTAAACACATCGTTGGAAAGATGAAAGCCTTTTCTCCTGAAGCGCTACAGTTTGTAGTCCCCCACCTTTCAAATAAAGGGCACATTTGTACACTTAAATGTTTTATATCCACAGCGCATCGACTGTCTTCTTCTACCGGCGAATCGGCGCTCTCCGCTTTGTTTAGTCTACTCACTGCTGCCGCCCATGTCGGGGATGATGCATTACATCTTAAATGGTGTTGTGAGACTCGCGTTGAGGAAGGAGTCTGATTAGCGGGAGAACATTTACGCTGAGTTAACTATGGCAAACGATCTCTTCAGAAAACATTTCGGGAAACATTTATGTAACTGTTGCCTTATAAAATTGACAAGTACAATCATTGGCACGTTGTTAGATGTGGTTGTAGGCCATTGTATTCCCATGCAATTAAAACCAGAGCTGAATTGTATTATTGGCATATGTTTTCTCATTCCCCTATTAAATGGTTTGATATTCTTAAGTAAGTTGTTTTTTATTTGCTCCTTCCTCAACGCGAGTCTCTCAACACCATTTAAGATGTAATGCATCATCCCCGACATGGGCGGCAGCAGTGAGTAGACTAAACAAAGCGGAGAGCGCCGATTCGCCGGTAGAAGAAGACAGTCGATGCGCTGTGGATATAAAACATTTAAGTGTACAAATGTGCCCTTTATTTGAAAGGTGGGGGACTACAAACTGTAGCGCTTCAGGAGAAAAGGCTTTCATCTTTCCAACGATGTGTTTACTTTGGTGAGTAACGAAACGGTTTTGTCTGTAGACTCGGACGACCGGGCTGATGAAGCGCTTTAATAGGCAAATTGCATTGAGAGTAACAGGGCGTTATACGTAGGAGATCGCCCTGGACCAGGTCTAGGTCCAACTGGTCCAACATGGTCCAACTGGTCCAACATGGTCCAACTGTGTAGCATGGTCCAACTTAGAACCCATTACATTTTGGAGTGGATATGAATCACCGTGCAGATCCACAAATTAAAACAAAACTTTGAGCGAGGCCAGTGTGGGGGCGCTAGAGGCCAGTGTGGGGGCGCTAGAGGCCAGTGTGGGGGCGCTAGAGGCACCTGGTTGGGAGCGGGGTGTGCGGGGGGGGGGGGCAGTGTGGGGGCGCTAGAGGCCAGTGTGGGGGCGCTAGAGGCCAGTGTGGGGGCGCTAGAGGCCAGTGTGGGGGCGCTAGAGGCACCTGGTTGGGAGCGGGGTGTGCGGGGGGGGGGGGCAGTGTGGGGGCGCTAGAGGCCAGTGTGGGGGCGCTAGAGGCCAGTGTGGGGGCGCTAGAGGCCAGTGTGGGGGCGCTAGAGGCACCTGGTTGGGAGCGGGGTGTGCGGGGGGGGGGGGCAGTGTGGGGGCGCTAGAGGCCAGTGTGGGGGCGCTAGAGGCCAGTGTGGGGGCGCTAGAGGCCAGTGTGGGGGTGCTAGAGGCCAGTGTGGGGGCGCTAGAGGCCAGTGTGGGGGCGCTAGAGGCCAGTGTGGGGGCGCTAGAGGCCAGTGTGGGGGCGTTAGAGGCCAGTGTGGGGGCGCTAGAGGCCAGTGTGGGGGCGCTAGAGGCCAGTGTGGGGGGAGACACCTGGTTGGGACCGGGGTGTGCGGGGGGGGGGAGCCCGAAGTGCACCGCCCCCCACCGGCCACGACCCGAGGAGGGAGTCACAGAGCCGCCCAAACACGGAAACCCATTCACCTCAATTCATTGTTTGGACTTAGGCTCAGGAGCGAAACATTTCCCCCATTCATTATCAATGGGAGGGATTGAAACGGCCAGATCTGGACGTGAGAAGGTCACAGAGACGGGGGGGTTGGACGGGCAGAAAGCTCTCGACCTAACGACCTAACGACCTAACGAACGCAGCGATACTAAATATGTCCTGTCCGCACGTGCGAAAGTGCACACAGCCATGACATGCATTCATGGGCAGAGGCCTGTGCTCTCTGAGCACCATGTTTAGGATGGTTAGGAATCAGATACTGTAGAGGAGCCATTGACTGATGAGTTTTGCTGACTACAAGGGTGGGCGGGGCCTGACATGCCGTGAGAGCAGAGAGAGGGGGCGGGACATCCGTTGGGAGCACGTGGTTGGACAGCAGGCTGGACGTTAGCGTCTGCTTATTTGATAAGAACTCGTCCGTCTACAAGAAAAATAAACAGGAGAGACTCACTGCTACCGGAGACTCAGGAAGAACTTCTACTGAAGCACAACACAATATTTACACTGCAGTACACACACACTCACACACACACACACACACACACACACACACACACACACACACACACACACGCCAACACACACAGAAAACACCTGAAAAATTCTTACTGGGACCCAATATGACACACATCCTCTCTCTCTGGCATCATGTTCCTGTTTTCACTTACAATCATTATATTGTGTGCATGCAAATGATGTGTTCACTACCGCTGCCCCAGTGCAGGGTGAGAGGTCATGTTTTTGGCGGCGTGTGTGTGTGTGTGTGCGTGTGTGTGTGTGTGCGTGCGTGCGTGTGTGTGTGCGTGTGTGTGCGTGCGTTTGTTTGTTTGTTTGTCCATCTGTTGGTAGGATTACGCAGAAACTACTAGACCGATTTTCACCTTTGACCCCATTACATTTTGGAGTGGATCTGAATCCCGGGTCGGGTCCACGAGCCCAAACACGCTCAGCCAATCACCTCCTGGACCAGGATTACACAAGAACTACTGACCGATGTTCATGAACCCCAGAGGAGGGGGGCAGCAGGGGTCACCTCAGAAGAACTACTGACCGATGTTCATGAACCCCAGAGGAGGGGGGCAGCATGGGTCACCTCAGAAGAACTACTGACCGATGTTCATGAACCCCAGAGGAGGGGTGCAGCAGGGGTCACCTCAGAAGAACTACTGACCGATGTTCATGAACCCCAGAGGAGGGGTGCAGCATGGGTCACCTCAGAAGAACTACTGACCGATGTTCATGAACCCCAGAGGAGGGGGGCAGCAGGGGTCACCTCAGAAGAACTACTGACCGATGTTCATGAACCCCAGAGGAGGGGGGCAGCAGGGGTCACC
>NC_140242.1:391921-409421 GCF_949987555.1 Borostomias antarcticus | reverse complement strand
ACACAACAGCAAGTCAGAAAACACAACTGCAAGTCGGAAACACAAATGCAAGACAGAATACACAACGGAAGAGAGAAAACACAATCACAAATTGGAAACCACGATTGCAACTCCCAAAAACGACAATAACCAGAAATCACATTAGAGATTTGTCAACCGGAAAGGGATTTACTACTTGTTGGATCTGATTGGGCAGCTATAGTGTCAATAACAGTGGGACATGTGCAGGAAGCGAATACTCAAATTAATTTGAAATGATAAGTTTATGACTGGGTTTAAGAATGGAACTATTTTTCTCCCACATGCAGGCTCCCAATTGAGGTCCCAGAAGATGATGCCCAGGAAGTGGAAGGAGTCAACAGTGGTCACTGGGGTGTCATTCAGTGTGATGGGGGGACTGGTTTCTTTCTGAAGTCTACAATCGTCTCCACTGTCAGTGTTGAGCTCCAGGTTGTTTTGGCCACACCACAGTAGCTGGTCGGTCTCCCACCTATAGGCAGACTCGTCCTTGGAGGGTGGTGAGGGTGGTGTCTGAAGACTTCAGGAGCTTGACAGACTGATGTCTGGAGGTGCAGCTGTTCGTGTTCAGGGAGAAGAGTAGAGGGGAAAGGACGCAGCCCTGGGGAGAACCAGTGCTGATGTTCCTGGAGTTAGAGACTTGCTTGCCCAGCTTCATGTGCTGCTTCCTGTCAGACAGGAAATCTGTGATCCACCTGCAGGTGGAGTTGGGAACGCACAGCTGGGAGAGCACGCCCTCCAGAGTGGGCGGGAGGATGGTGTTGAAAGCAGAGCTGAAGTCCACAAACAGGATCCTGTGTAGGTACCTACAGAGTCCAGGTACTGGAGAATATAGTGTAGGGCCATGTTTACTGCGTCGTCCACTGACCTGTTGACTCTGTAGGTGACATACAATAACAGCAGAGTCGTCCGAGTACTTCTGCAGGCGGCACATTTCCGAGTTGTATCTGAAGTCAGAGGTGTGGAGTGCGAATAGGAAGGGGGACAGGACAGTCCCTTGAGGAGCTCCAGTGTTGCTCAACACACAGAACTGATGCACAGTTCTGAAGCCTCACATACTGTAGCCTGCCGGTCTGGTAGTCCGAAATCCATTTCACAACGGGGGTATCCACCTGCATTGATCATAGCTTGTCTCTCAAGATTGGGGGCGGAATTGTGTTGAAGGCACTTGAGAAATCAAAGAACCTGGTCCTCAGTCCTATCAGCCATGTCCAGATGGGAGTGGGCCCTGTGTAGCAGGTACAGTAGATGATGGCGTCCTCCACTCCTTATTCAGCCTGGTAGGCAAACTGCAGGGAATCCAGGCCTTTCTCCATTAGGCCTCTTAGGTGAGCAAGGACAAGCCTCTCCAGAGACTTCCAGGTGTTTATACCACAGGTCTGTAGTCATTTAAGTAAATGTGGCGTCTCTTCTTCGGCACTGGGACCAGGCATGATGTTTTCCACAGCTCTGGAACCTTCCCAGTTTCAGACTCAGGTTGAAGGTGAGGGATTCGCCAGCTCGTTAGCACAGCTCTGGAACCTTCCCAGTTTCAGACTCAGGTTGAAGGTGAGGGATTCGCCCAGCTCGTTAGCACAGCTCTGGAACCTTCCCAGTTTCAGACTCAGGTTGAAGGTGAGGGATTCGCCAGCTCGTTAGCACAGCTCTGGGAGCCTTCCCAGTTTCAGACTCAGGTTGAAGGTGAGGGATTCGCCAGCTCGTTAGCACAGCTCTGGAACCTTCCCAGTTTCAGACTCAGGTTGAAGGTGAGGGATTCGCCCAGCTCGTTAGCACAGCTCTGGGAGCCTTCCCAGTTTCAGACTCAGGTTGAAGGTGAGGGATTCGCCAGCTCGTTAGCACAGCTCTGGAGCCCTCTTGGGTCGACGCCATCAGGTCCTGCTGACTCCTGGAAATCTACAGGTCCTGAGGCAGTGAAGCAATGACAAATCTGAGATGGTGTATGTGGTTGTGTGTGTATGTGTGTGTGCGTGTTTGTGTGTGTGTGTGTGTGTGTGTGTGTGTGTGTGTGTGTGTAAAGAGGGAGGGACCAGAGTAAAGGGAGTATACAGTAATGTAGGGATGTGGATAGTAGAATCAATTGAGAGAGCTAAAGGTATGAGAAAGGCCATATAAATGAGTGATAGACTAATCAGTTTTAATAACATTGTAACAAGCTCATGTTTGCCATGTTTGTTAGCTCATGTTTGTTGTTAGCTCATGTTTGTTAGCTCATGTTTGCCCCATAAATCCTGTTAAAAAGGGATTGAGTGACCTCTTTCTTCCAGTATTTAGTCCATCATGGTGGTGACTGAGTTTGGGGCGTTCTCGCTAGAACAGGAGAAGAAATGGGCAGAGCTTGTTCAACGTGCTTGCGGATTTATCTAGATAGCACAGACTTACACACATTGTTGTGTATGACTGGACTTGTACACCTGGCACTGTAACGCAGTCCAATGATGCCGCCTGTGTGAATGAAGCGCTACGGAAGTGAAGCCTGAATCAGCTGGGCAGGGTTCCAGGTTCCAGAGGAGCTTCCGCCTTCAGAGCCAGAAAGAAGGCTGAGATGGGCTGGAACTTGACAAGAGCTAGTCCTGTAAACCTGGAGAAGAACCTCCTGACCAAGCTTGCACAGAGGGAGAAGATGATCCTCAGCCTCTCACAAGAGAAGGAGGAGGCTCTGAAGGTGGCGCAGAAGCAGAGGAAGGTCTGAGCAGGTCAACATCTACTCTCATGACCTTGAAGATAAGCTCCTTGTGACCGAGGGGCGTCTCCGGGCTGAGCTCGCTGAGAAGGAGAAGATCGTCAGCCTCTCCAAGGAGTTGTTGTTTTTTGTTGTCATTGTGTATCGTAAGCTTTATGTCTAGTTGTGTATCGTAACCTTTATGTCTTTTTTCAGGAAACTGTGTTGCTGCCACTCTTGGCCAGGATTCTCTTGTAAAAGAGATTTTAATCTCAATGAGTTTTTTTAACCTGGTTAAATAAAGGTATAAAAAAAAAAGAAAAAAAGGAGGATATGATACGATACTATAGCCTTTATTGATCCCCAAAGGGGAAATTCGATTTCTTTCAGCAGCAGACAGACAGCATGCATGCAGGCATCACACAGAGACTATGGGAGTAGATAGGCAAGGATAACACAGCATGTGCAGAACTAAAACACAGGCAACCATCCATCTTTATAAACCCCAAAATAAAATACAATATACAGTCATAATGCATCATAATACATAATAAATACTATAATAATATAAATATAAACATATACTCAAGTTCTAAAAAAAATAAAAATAAAAACCTAGCAGGAGGAGCAGGCCGGCAGGTGGCATGGAAGTCCAGGGGTTTTGAACATCACCAGACCAAACCAATTGAACCTGGAGGATTTCCTGGAGACTCCTGGCTGAAGAGAAGGGGAGGGAGAAGGAATGAGAGGGAGATATCCCTGAACGACACCCTGGTAGCCAACACAGACAACCAAGCTCTACTAAAACAGGCCCAACAAAGAGATCGACAATTAGAAGTTCTGGTTGTAAAGAATTCATCAGTACTTTTGGGGAAGATAAGAAGGATCAGGCCCTCAGATAGATTTAATATGTCCCGATGTATTAAGGCCTGAAATTATTCAAATGCAGTAAATTACGATTATAATGTGGACTGGAGCATTCACAATGCAGACATTTACTGATTACAATTGGCACCATTCAGGGCTAAAAGTTTTGTAACTAAACAATTGGCTTTAGAAAATGAATAGATGCCAGGGATAGCCTACAATGCACTTGCAAATAAGATACTGTACACAAGGCCAATGCAATCATCCCGTTACATCAACAGCAATGACCAGCCTAAAGATCACGAATCAGGTAGCATCAGTCATCATCGTTTAAAACAGTCAATTAGACAGAGGTAGCCTAATTATGGACAAAGTAAAACTGGACTGCAAGACGCTTTATTTTCCCCGCGCTCATTACGGTTTGATTGCATATTGTTCATCCAACGCTAAGATGCACCACGCGTACTTTTGCGGACTGCCCAAGGCATTATTTTGCTGCACTCGCAAACGTTACTGAATCTGCCCCATTAAGCTTTGCCAATCTGCCTGGGCGCTATGGAGCTCCTCAATCTGCCTGGGCGCTATGGAGCTCCTCAATCTGCCTGGGCGCTATGGAGCTCCTCAATCTGCCTGGGCGCTATGGAGCTCCTCAATCTGCCTGGGCGCTATGGAGCTCCTCAATCTGCCTGGGCGCTATGGAGCTACTCAATCTGCCTGGGCGCTATGGAGCTCCTCAATCTGCCTGGGCGCTATGGAGCTACTCAATCTGCCTGGGCGCTATGGAGCTCCTCAATCTGCCTGGGCGCTGTGGAGCTCCTCAATCTGCCTGGGCGCTATGGAGCTCCTCAATCTGCCTGGGCGCTATGGAGCTCCTCAATCTGCCTGGGCGCTATGGAGCTCCTCAATCTGCCTGGGCGCTGTGGAGCTCCTCAATCTGCCTGGGCGCTATGGAGCTCCTCAATCTGCCTGGGCGCTATGGAGCTCCTCAATCTGCCTGGGCGCTGTGGAGCTCCTCAATCTGCCTGGGCGCTATGGAGCTCCTCAATCTGCCTGGGCGCTATGGAGCTCCTCAATCTGCCTGGGCGCTATGGAGCTCCTCAATATGCCTGGGCGCTATGGAGCTCCTCACCACAGAGGTGTGTCTGATGGAAGGTAGCGAGGAGCGACGGAGGAATCCCAGTACTATACCCTTATTTTATGTTTTTGTCTAACCTTCATAAACTACACTCACAGTATATAACACTTTTATCCAAAGTGCTTTACAATGGCCTTCCATTCATCCATTCACACACACACATTCACACACCAATATTAGCAGCTGCCATGCAAGGTGCTAGGCTGCTCATTGGGAGCAATGTGGGGTTCAGTGTCTTGCCCAAGGACACTTGGACATGTGGACAGGAGGAGCCGGGATTCTGACCGCCAACCCTGCAGTCATTGGACGACCTCCTGAGTCACAGCTGGCTCATGTTTGCTTTACTGTGCAGTCATAATCTGATAGAGATGAATACTAGTCTTCTACCTCATAATCTGATAGAGATGAATACTAGTCTTCTACCTCATAATCTGATAGAGATGAATACTAGTCTTCTACCTCATAATCTGATAGAGATGAATACTGGTCCATGTGTGTCCATGTGTCCGTCCTCGTGTGTGTGTGTGTGTGTGTGTGTGTGTGTGTGAGAGAGAGAGAGAGAGAGAGAGAGAGAGAGAGAGAGAGAGAGAGAGAGAGTGAGTGTGTTGTTGTGTATGTGTGAGTGTGTGTGTGATTCATCCTGTGTTTTGTCACACTGAGGAAGGGACACAGCTGCTAAGGTCAGTGGGAAACAGAGAGTGGGTCGTTGTCATGACGCCCAGCTGAATAGAGGGGCGGGGCCTGGAAGAGGAGAGAGCTGTAGACCTGTAACCCCTCCCCCTAATACCTGTAACTCCTCCCCCTAATTTGACACCTGTAACTCCTCCCCCTAACACCTGTAACTCCTCCCCCAACACTGACACCTGTAACTCCTCCCCCTAACACCTGTAACTCTTCCCCCTAACACTGACACCTGTAACTCCTCCCCCTAACACCAACACCTGTGAGACCCCTACAAACATGCCCAACACCCAACATACACTCTATAATCACACGCCCCAAATACATCACTTACTGCACACATTCCATTACTGTTACTAATGGTGGGCAACAACAACTAGTGATAAGTGATCTTGTCAAAGCATAAAAACTCTCACTCTCCATTACTTTATTTAACCATTAACCACGTTCATAATCATCTACATAACAATCTGTGCTGGGCTATAATGAGGCTGGGGGGTGACAGGGGTTGGTGCTGAAGGGAAGCAGTGCATGCTGGGATAGGGGCATGCTGGGAGAGGAGTGTTTTGGGAGGCGGTGTCCTGCAGTATGGGTAATAGGCCTTTCATGGCCGCCCCACAAAGCCTTTTGTCCAGGCCTCCCCAGCATGGAGAGGGGGGAGGGAACCCATGGACAGATTTAGGTTGGGACGGCCGCTCTCTCTCTCTCTATCTCCCTCTCTCATTCTTTCTCTTTCTCTCACTCCTTCCCTCTCTCTCTCCCTCTCTCCTCCTGACGACAGTGTGTGAGAGGAAGGGAGTGGAGCAGAATGGGACAACCACACACAACACTGGAAAACCACTCCACAACACTGGAAAACCACTCCACAACACTGGAAAACCACTCCACAACACTGGAAAACCACTCCACAACACTGGAAAACCACTCCACAACACTGGAAAACCACTCCACAACACTGGAAAACCACTCCACAACACTGGAAAACCACTCCACAACACTGGAAAACCACTCCACAACACTGGAAAACACTCCGAAATACTAGTGCTCACTCTCCAGCCCAGACCTAGGGGTACCATAACATACCATACCATACCATACCATACCATACCATACCATACCATACCATACCATAACATACCATACCATACCATACCATACCATACCATACCATACCATACCATAACATACCATACCATACCATACCATACCATACCATACCATACCATACCATACCATACCATACCATAACATACCATACCATACCATACCATACCATACCATACCATACCATACCATACCATACCATACCATACCATACCATACCATACCATACTATACTATACCATACCATACCATAACATACCATACCATACCATACCATACCATACCATACCATACCATACCATACCATACCATACTATACCATACTATACCATACCATACCATACCATACCATACCATACCATACCATACTATACCATACCATACCATACCATACCATAACATAACATAACATAACATAACATAACATAACATACCATAACATACCATACCATACCATACCATACCATACCATACCATACCATACCATAACATACCACACCATACCATAACATACCATATCATACCATACCATACCATACCATAACATACCATACCATACCATACCATACCATACCATACCATACCATAACATACCATACCACACCATACCATAACATACCATATCATACCATACCATACCATACCATAACATACCATACCATACCATACCATAACATACCATACCATACCATACCATGAGTATGAACTGTGGTGAAGTAGAATTCCTTGGCAATGAAATACGTAAAATAATACAAATTTAATTGACAGTCCTTTAATAGCTCCAATGAAAATGTCTGGATGACAAGCAGGACCCACTGCACACCGATAGACACATGAATCACACACTAGACACTCACACACACACACACACACACACACACACACACACACACACGGTTTCACCTGAACAAGAGCAACAGGTGTCAATAAAAGAGCATATAGCCTGTGTGTGGCGCTCCTCAGGTGCATGCTGGGAGTTCTGACTCCCTCCAGGCCCCAATCAAACCCTGTGATCTCAGACTAGTCAGTTATTAATGAACTGGACAGGAATGGCTCGTTTGATAGGAATGGCTCGTTTGATAGGAATGGCTCGTTTGATAGGAATGGCTCGTTTTTGGCCCCCTCGCTTTCAGAGAGCGCTGATTGAAGTGGAGCGAGAATTCCAGAGAGAGCAGAGAGAGCAGAGAGAGCAGAGAGAGCACGCTGGGGTTCGAGCTGTGATGACTGGTACAGGGAGGGAGGGAGAGAGAGAGAGGGAGGGAGAGAGAGAGAGAGAGAGAGAGAGAACATACCTCTAGCTTGGTCTGTCCTTGGACACAACACACCACAGCTGCACCAGAGGGCCTACAGGCCTCAATGGACTGGGGTCAATAGAAAGTCTGTGGGGACTAGCGCATACCAAATCAGGGGTAACAGCCCAGCCCGCGAGAGGAGGGGGAGGGGTGCGTCTTTCTCTCCTACTAGCTGCCATTGAAGTTTGGGGAACATGTTTTTTCAGCGCATATTCAGCTAGTTTGGGCTGATGTGTGAGAACTTGTGGCCCAGTCTTTAGCAGTTTTCTTTATCATTGCCGCACACAGATGAAATTACCCCTGTCGTGAAACTAGGGGCTGTGTTTCTGGAGAGAAGAGAGCCCCGGACCTAACTTAGAGATTTGGGAGCGAGTCCCTATTGTTCAGATCCCTCCTCCTCCTGGGAAGTGGGAGGGCCGGAGAGGCGTCGCGACAGGGAGAATTGTTTGAGAGCTCAGTCATCCAAGAACGGCTTTTCAATGGGAGAAGTTGGGGAGCCGAAGAAAATGTCGTTAGCCTACTATCGCAGTAAATGACTAAAGCAGTAAAGCAGTAGAGCTTAAGAGGAACAAGAGAAGATAAAATTGTTTTTGGACTAAATTTATTATAGAAGTGGAGATACAAGACTGTATTTCCCGAGGTGTGAACACCAAATAGCCTATAGCACGTTTTGGTAAGTTTTCTCTTCTCTTTTGATAGGCTACTTGATTTGCGCTGCAACACTAAGTAATAACACATGATGAGTAACATGATGATTATTATGCTTTTATTCCACTATGTGTGTTCTTGAGGGTGAGGTTAACGTGTTTAACGTGTTTAACTCATGTGTGCTTGTGTCTTTTCCCTGCTGATGTTGGGATCACTTTGACTGCAACTATTGTTTTGTTTCTCAGTCTTCATGTTATTCGAGTACTTTAAGCATCAAGTCAGAGTAGATGTGGGCTGGTATTGGACCATGTCTATGTAATGAATCGGTCAAGACTTAACCGTTGTATTTTTATTTTAATTGGAGTATAAAGTTCGGTTGAGTGATGAGCAGACAGCTTGAGGCTCTGCGTCCATATTTCAATGCTGTTTCCTTTAGGATTTATTTTTTTACAAAAGCCATGGAAACGTTTTCATTATTTTGCTCCAATTTGTTTTGTATGGCATGTTTGATATAATGATGTTTGATTGGTGGTGGAATATTCCCATGTTTTGGGGAAGGAGATAGTTCTTGTTGAAGGCCTCAGCCAGAGAGAGAGTAGCCTCGCTAACAGAAACCAGACATGTTCATCCACCTCCTTCCCAGATCTCTGCTTCCATGCCTACATTTCTTTATTAGCCAGTTTCTATACAAAATGACTTGGACAGATTTCATTTCTTATGTCACAAGGTTTTAGGCCACTATTGTGTTTAAAAAAATACTCACTCCCCTCATTAACATCCACCGTGTAAGAATAACCTAACTACCATAATAAATTGACAGCTGCAATTTATGCGACGGCATTCATTCCGTCTCTTGGAGCCGTTAAGAGTGTTAAGAGTCTCTCCATGCATTTCAGACCATAGGCTACTATTTCAGGAAAGATTTAATGAGAAAATGGTTTTTCTAATCCAGCACCGCTAATGAGCGCTTGGCGGATCCTCGGCCGGGGGTCGGTGGGGGGCAGAGGGCTGGGCTGATCCTCGGCCGGGGGTCGGTGGGGGGCAGAGGATCCTCGGCCGGGTCGGTGGGGGGCAGAGGATCCTCGGCCGGGCCGGTGGGGGGCAGAGGGCTGGGCTGATCCTCGGCCGGGGGTCGGTGGGGGGCAGAGGATCCTCGGCCGGGTCGGTGGGGGGCAGAGGATCCTCGGCCGGGTCGGTGGGGGGCAGAGGATCCTCGGCCGGGTCGGTGGGGGGCAGAGGATCCTCGGCCGGGTCGGTGGGGGGCAGAGGGCTGGCCTGATCCTCGGCCGGGGGTTGGTGGGGGGCAGAGGGCTGGGCTGATCCTCGGCCGGGGGTCGGTGGGGGGCAGAGGGCCGGCCTGCAGGAACAGAGGGCCGGCCTGCAGGAACAGCCGCCGGGGCTCCAGTTTCAAACCCCAGGTGTCGTTTTGTTGTTTGGATTCCATTTATCCTGACTGACTCG
Source organism: Borostomias antarcticus (assembly GCF_949987555.1). Classification (NCBI taxonomy): domain Eukaryota; kingdom Metazoa; phylum Chordata; class Actinopteri; order Stomiiformes; family Stomiidae; genus Borostomias; species Borostomias antarcticus. The sequence continues at coordinate 399,556 of NC_140242.1, read as the reverse complement.
CATAGAGAAGCTGAGGATTCAGTGACAGACCTGCAGCCTAATGAGGAGGGATTATTTCAGATGGATCAATGACAATTAGATTTAAAATTAATAGCCTCATCCATTTAGGTCCTAGCACAGAGATAAAATCATTTTGTTTATAATCTGTCACCGGGTTGGCCTATAAGGAGCTTCTTGTTGGATAGTGGGGTTGTTGTTGATGATGATCATTTGGCAGTCGGGTGGATCAAAGTGAAGCCCTAATTGATCTCAGGCTGGTTATCTGGTTGACGTTCACATTCTTACCTTATTTGGTCGCGCAGTTATGAGGAGCCATTAGTTATGCGCCGATGAACGCACAGATTTGACGGTTCCCTGTCTGGCACGACATTACTGTTCCCTGTCTGTTCCCTGTCTGTTCCCTGTCTGGCACGACATTAACCGTTTAACGGGAAGCAGAAGGCATGCACGCGCTGGGACCGAACAGGCTCATGGGCCGATTACCTAGAAACAGCGTTCTACTTCTCAATTACCTAGAAACAGCGTTCTACTTCTCAATTACCTAGAAACAGCGTTCTACTTCTCAATTACCTAGAAACAGCGTTCTACTTCTCAATTACCTAGAAACAGCGTTCTACTTCTCAATTACCTAGAAACACCGTTCTACTTCTCAATTACCTAGAAACAGCGTTCTACTTCTCAATCCGTAGGTAGAAACAGCGTTCTACTTCTCAATCCGTAGGTAGAAACAGCGTTCTACTTCTCAATTACCTAGAAACAGCGTTCTACTTCTCAATTACCTAGAAACAGCATTCTACTTCTCAATCCGTAGGTAGAAACAGCGTTCTACTTCTCAATCCGTAGGTAGAAACAGCGTTCTACTTCTCAATTACCTAGAAACAGCGTTCTACTTCTCAATCCGTAGGTAGAAACAGCGTTCTACTTCTCAATTACCTAGAAACAGCGTTCTACTTCTCAATCCGTAGGTAGAAACAGCGTTCTACTTCTCAATTACCTAGAAACAGCGTTCTACTTCTCAATCCGTAGGTAGAAACAGCGTTCTACTTCTCAATTACCTAGAAACAGCGTTCTACTTCTCAATTACCTAGAAACAGCGTTCTACTTCTCAATCCGTAGGTAGAAACAGCGTTCTACTTCTCAATTACCTAGAAACAGCGTTCTACTTCTCAATTACCTAGAGACAGCGTTCTACTTCTCAGTCCGTAGGTAGAAACAGCGTTCTACTTCTCAATTACCTAGAAACAGCGTTCTACTTCTCAATCCGTAGGTAGAAACAGCGTTCTACTTCTCAATCCGTAGGTAGAGACAGCGTTCTACTTCTCAATCCGTAGGTAGAGACAGCGTTCTACTTCTCAATCCGTAGGTCTTCCTGTAGAAAGAGATTCAGACAGGCAGACATGTCACCAGGTGACTGAGGAGAAAGCTCTTCAGTTCTTTTACCATGTCGGTTCTTCCAGCCAGGTTGATTACCTACTCTTGGCTGAACAGTCTTCTTGGGTCCTCAGGCTGTGACTCTCTGATGTGACAACAGATTACATAGTCACATGACTGGATTAGTCTTTATGTTCTTGACATCTTGTCTTGATATGTTGATTTATATGTCAGTGGAACGGAGTGTGGATCCACAGATGGATCTTGTGAGGTATTGTTTGTCTGTGGGGCTGGAGAGCTTCATTGTTTTCTTAAAGGGTGTAACATGTCTGTTAATTGACCAAAAGAGAAAAAAATCTTCCTGAAGGTAAGCTTTCATCTCTGCAACAGCAGGTATGCTCATGCACTCATAACAGCCTGCAGGCAGCTATCTCTGTGTGTGTGTGTGTGTGTGTGTGTGTGTGTGTGTGTGTGTGTGTGTGTGTGTGTGTGTGCGTGTGTGCGTGTGTGCGCGTGTGCGTGTGTGTGTGTCTGTGTGTGTGTGTGTGTGTGTGTGTGTGTGTGTGCGTGTGTGCGTGTGTGCGTGCGCGCGCGTGTGCGTAATGGTTCCTGTCCAATCAGGATTATCTCTTTACACAGGAATGTGCGGCTTGTCACTCTAGTTGTGAACACGCCCCTTCTCCACATCACCTGCATGGTCCTGTGAGATGAGTGTGTCAAGGTGTAGACTGTGTGTCTCTGAAGCATGTGTGTGTGTGTGTGTGTGTGTGCGTGCAAGTTTATATGTATGATCGATTTTTTACTTTGTCGTATCCTTCTACACTCGTACCCAAATATGGTTGCCTTGCAAGCCTCTGCCCTGAGCTGGGCCTTATTGCCCTGAGCTGGGCCTTATTGCCCTGAGCTGGGCCTTATTGCCCTGAGCTGGGCCTTATTGCCCTGAGCTGGGCCTTATTGCCCTGTCGACAGACTGTGCACCGGGTCTCGTCTGCTGACAGATGTGTGTGTGGAGGGTCAGATGTGTGTGTGGAGGGTCAGGCTACGTGCCTCCTGTGCTGGAGAGGGTTTAAGTGTCTAGTCAGACCTCCAGACCAGAGAGGGACACCTGGGGCAGCAGGTGGCCTGAGAACAAGCACCTCCCCTGGGGCTCAGGAGCTGCCCTGCCCTGCATACCTCTCCTCCTCTACCCAGGGCAGGCAGGGAGGGAGAGAGGGGGTGAGGACAGACTTGAAAGTGAGACATGAGAATGGAGGAGAGAGTGATGAAAGAGAAAGGAATGGAGGAAAAATGAGCAGAGAGAGAGACAGAGAGAGTGAGTGAGAGAGAGACAGAGAGAGAGATGTCTCTAGATATAGAAGTCCAGCGCTACTATGACAGGGTTCTGTCTTGCACTCCTGTGTCTACCAAACCAAACAGTCTAGAATATTCTACATTTTATGACACTTCATTCATATACCTGAAGGTCAGGAAAACTAGACCGTTTCATGGAACGTTCATATTCGAAACAATAACACCAATTTGGTTTGCCACGATGACATCACTGTCAACTAATGTTAGCGGCGGTAGCTATCTTAATGACAAGCAGCTCTTTCCTGAGCCTCCCGAAGGCAGAACAGTCAATATGTAAATAATAATCCCACCACCGAACAACAAGGTCCCAGAGTTTATTTGGACATTGTGAAAAGGTTTTGGACTTGCTGGTATCAGCTGGAAGCTTGCTTGGACCAAGTTGTTGCCCCAGTGACTGAAAATCCCATTGAAAAGGGTTTCTAGGTGTATAGGTTTATACACTACCTGGCTTGGATTATCAGAGGCCATGTTTGAATTGTGGTCTTTGTGATCTATAGGCAAACACACACACACACACACACACACACACACACACACACTGTGCTGTTGTGTGGCTAGAGAGGTCGGCATAGTGCTGTTAGATCATTGATACACTCCAGACAGCCCTGTGTGTGCAAAGTAGATATTTGTACAAAGATTAAGGACGTTAAAGGGGCCTAGAGAAACACAGACACTCTCTTATAGACTATTGACACACAAGCACCAGATAGACTGAACCATTAACACCAGATAGCACCCTGACTGAACCATTAACACAAGCACCAGATAGCACCCTGACTGAACCATTAACACAAGCACCAGATAGCACCCTGACTGAACCATTAACACAAGCACCAGATAGCACCCTGACTGAACCATTAACACCAGATAGCACCCTGACTGAACCATTAACACCAGATAGCACCCTGACTGAACCATTAACACAGGCACCAGATAGCACCCTGACTGAACCATTAACACCAGATAGCACCCTGACTGAACCATTAACACCAGATAGCACCCTGACTGAACCATTAACACAAGCACCAGATAGACTGAACCATTAACAACAACTCTCCCTCTCTCCTTCACTCCCCCGTCATCCACTCTCTCTCTCTCTCTCTCTCTCTCTCTCTCTCTCTCTCTCTCTCTCTCTCTCTCTCTCCCTCTCTCCTTCACTCCCCCGTCATCCACTCACTCACTCTCTCTCTATCTCTCTCTCTCTCTCTCCTTCACTCCCCCGTCATCCACTCACTCTCTCTCTCTCTCTCTCTCTCTCTCTCCCTCTCTCCTTCACTCCCCCGTCATCCACTCACTCACTCTCTCTCTATCTCTCTCTCTCTCTCTCTCCTTCACTCCCCCGTCATCCACTCACTCTCTCTCTCTCTCTCTCTCTCTCTCTCTCTCCCTCCTTCACTCCCCCGTCATCCACTCACTCACTCTCTCGCTCTCTCTCACTCTCTCGCTCTCTCTCTCTCTCTCTCTCTCTCCTTCACTCACCCATCATCCACTCACTCACTCACTCACTCTCTCGCTCTCTCTCTCTCTCTCTCTCTCTCTCTCTCTCCTTCACTCCCCTGTCATCCACTCACTCTCTCTCTCTCTCTCTCTCTCTCTATCTCCTTCACTCCCCTGTCATCCACTCACTCTCTCTCACTCTCTCTCTCTCTCTCTCTCTCTCTCTCTCTCTCTCTCTCTCTCCTTCACTCCCCCGTCATCCACTCACTCACTTCCCCTCTCTCTCCCTCTCTCCTTCACTCACCCGTCATCCACTCTCTCTCTCTCTCTCTCTCTCTTGCAAACACACACACCTGCACCACACACACACACACACACACACACACACACACACACACACACACACACACACACACACACACACACACACAATCACATTCCTTTCAATAGAGCTAGCTACTTACCCGTAGCCTTTGTTTGGGCTTGTTTGTTAGTTTGTTTGTGTATTGGTAGGCTAATCTAATGTGTGTATCAGTCTGGAGTTGTGCTCTTCAGGGTGTGACATCACACAGGGCCTCCCTCTCCTCACACACACAGGGCCTCCCTCTCCTCACACACACACACAGGGCCTCCCTCTCCTCACACACACACACACACACACACACACACACACACACACACACACACACAGGGCCTCCCTCTCCTCACACACACAGGGCCTCCCTCTCCTCACACACACACACACACACACACACACACACACACACACACACACACACACACACACACACACAGGGCCTCCCTCTCCTCACACACACAGGGCCTCCCTCTCCTCACACACACAGGGCCTCCCTCTCCTCACACACACAGGGCCTCCCTCTCCTCACAGGGCCTCCCTCTCCTGACAGACATCCAAGCGCTGGAGCGCCAGGACAGATGCTTCTGCTCTGACTGCTCTAACATCCCTGACTCTACACACAGAGAGAGACACAGAGAGAGACACAGAGAGAGACACAGAGAGAGACACAGAGAGAGACACAGAGAGAGACACAGAGAGAGAGAGAGACGGAGAGAGAGAGAGACGGAGAGAGAAAGAGACAGGCAGAGAGAGACAGAGAGAGAGAGGATAACAGACACAGAGAGAGAGGGAGACAGGCAGAGAGAGGGAGGGAGACAGGCAGAGAGAGGGAGGGAGACAGGCAGAGAGAGGGAGGGAGACAGGCAGAGGGAGACAGGCAGAGAGAGGATAACAGACACAGAGAGAGAGAGAGAGAGTAATCCATCTTGTCACTCAGAACTCACTTTGAAACCAGCACCCTCCAGCTGTTTCTACCTAAAGGCAAACCACTTATTCAAAGGCTTCTAACAGAATGATGTTATAACGTTACTTTTGTATTGTGCTATAATAAGCAGTCTATGACTGTTCTGTTATCTCACCCTGGCTGTGTTCTCTCTCTTAGACACTTTTCTCCCCTTTTCAATTTCCTCCCCTATCTCCATTTTCAAAATCCACAGCATATGTGTGTCTCTGTTAGGGATGTAACGATCACCGGTATAATGATAAACCATGTTAAAACCTGTATACATTCGTCACGATAAAATGATCACTAAAACCATATTTGATTTCCGCGCTTTGAAAAACTCACTATATAAATCTGGTTAAAACATTTCAGTGTGTGTATCAGTAGTTTTCCAACATCTTCACCACATTTTAACAATACTGTGATAATACTGTTAACCGTGATCATTTTGGTCACAATAACCATAATGTGAAATTTTCATACCATTACATTTCTATCAATCAATCAATCAATCAATCAATCAATCAATCAATCAATCAATCAATCAATCAAAGCTTTATTTGTATAGCGCATTTCATACCCAGAGGCAACACAATGCGCTTTACAGAGAACAAGGGAGGAGGGCATACGACCCACTCTCTACATATTCCAGAGGGAAACAAAAAACCAGTATCACCCGGGGGCCAGATAAGTGAGCTGTTCCCTGACCCCTAGTCTCTTTCCCTCTCCCCCACTGCATATTTGTTTCTATGTCCCTCTCCTCTCCCTCATTGCTTATCTGGGTCCCTCTCCTCTCCCCCACTGTACTCCTGCCTCCTCCTCCTCTTCTCCAGGCCTGCTCTGCTCTGGTCTCCTGCCTCCTCCTCCTCCTCCTCCTCCTCTTCTCCAGGCCCTGCTCTGCTCTGGTCTCCTGCCTCCTCCTCCTCCTCCTCCTCCTCCTCCTCCTCCTCCTCCTCCTCCTCCTCTTCTCCAGGCCTGCTCTGCTCTGGTCTCCTGCCTTCTGCTGAATAATGGGGAGAAATTGCTCTTGATTTATAATTGGTTCCATTCACTCAGATGTATGAGCTGCCAAAGGCGTTGGGGCCCCTTTCACCCTCTCTCTCTTTCTCTCTCTCTCTCCCACCCTCCCTCCCTCCCTGTCTCTCTGTCTCTCCCTCCCTCTCTCTTTCTCTCTCTCTCTCCCACCCTCCCTCCCTCCCTGTCTCTCTGTCTCTCCCTCCCTCTCTCTCTTTCTCTCTCTCCCACCCTCCCTCCCTCTCTCTCCCTGACTCTCTCCCTCCCTGTCTCTCTGTCTCTCCCTCCCTCTCTCTCTCCTTCCCTCTCTCTCTCTCTCTCTCTCTCTCTCCCTCTCTCCTTCCCTCTCTATCTCCTTCCCTCTCTATCTCTCTCTCTCTCGCTCTCTCTCTCCCTCTCTCCCCTCCTCATCACCCCTCCCTTCCCCACACCCATGGAAGAACACACAAGGAGAAGCTGTTTATGGATTTGTGTGTATGAATGTATGGATATGAAGGAGACAAGTGTGAATTAATTCTCCACATTATTTCTAGTGTTTACGTTACTAGTGCACAGTGTCCATGAGCCTAACTTGTTCTGCAAGATCTATCTATCTATCTATCTATCTATCTATCTATCTATCTATCTATCTATCTATCTATCTATCTATCTATCTATCTATCTATCTGTCTGTCTGTCTGTCTGTCTGTCTGTCTGTCTGTCTGTCTGTCTGTCTGTCTGTCTGTCTGTCTGTCTGTCTGTCTGTCTGTCTGTCTAATATAAGTGATTAAATCCGTGCCTCATGCAGTACTCTGCAGGGCTGGACATGAAGGCTATAGACTCTATATATATATATATATATATATAGTATAGAGAGTGTTACTCACAACCCCAGGGGCAGATAAATCAACCGAATCTGTTAAAATTCACCATTCAAATCATTACCTCCAGCATTCACCAGAAACCAAAACGAATGCACCCATAACTGTCTCACAACTTTTCAATAGTGTTGAACAACCAACTATTGATGTGACTATGAGGTTTAGCTGTTCAGAATGCACTAGCCGTGACACAGTTGTGTACTGGGGTCCTTCAGAATGTGTCTGACGGGGAATTAGTGATCGGAAACCGACAGTATTCTGTGTAGAACACCTGGGGGCAGATGTTACAGATGCTAACATGT
>NC_140242.1:384421-386921 GCF_949987555.1 Borostomias antarcticus | reverse complement strand
GAAGGAGATGGCCTAACCCTAACCCTAACCCTAACCCTAACCCTAACCCTTTAGTGAAGGAGATGGCCTTAATTGAATTAAGTCATTGGCAGGTTTGATCCTCGTTCATGACCAAACAAGTCTGTTTCTCCAACGATGGACGAGGATCGTGATCCTCTCTAGACCCTGCTGTGTCCTGCTAGACCCTGCTGTGTCCTGCTAGGTCCTGGTGTCTCTCGGTCCTGCTGTGTCCTGCCTGCTTCCCTCTGGGAGACGGTGTGTGTTGAGGGCCGGGCGGCGGCCCCCCCCCCCCCCCCCCCCAGGCCCAGTGCTCCCCCCCCCCCCCCAGGCCCAGTGCTCCGCCCCCCCCCCCCATCCCAGAGCAGAAGGCCGGTGAAACAGATTGACCGAGCGAGGGGCGAAATATGTTGGACATCCAGCGTTGCTCTCACACACTCTCTCTTGACACACACCCCTGCTCTCTCCTCCTGCTCTCTCCTCCTCCTCCTGCTCTCCCCTCCTGCTCTCCCCTCCTGCTCTCTCCTCCTGCTCTCTCCTCCTGCTCTCTCCTCCTGCTCTCTCCTCCTGCTCTCCCCTCCTGCTCTCCCCTCCTGCTCTCTCCTCCTGCTCTCTCCTCCTGCTCTCCTCCTGCTCTCCCCTCCTGCTCTCTCCTCCTGCTCTCTCCTCCTGCTCTCTCCTCTCCTGCTCTCTCCTCCTGCTCTCTCCTCCTGCTCTCCCCTCCTGCTCTCTCCTCCTGCTCTCTCCTCCTGCTCTCTCCTCCTGCTCTCCCCTCCTGCTCTCTCCTCCTACTCTCCCCTCCTGCTCTCTCCTCCTGCTCTCTCCTCCTGCTCTCTCCTCCTGCTCTCCCCTCCTGCTCTCTCCTCCTACTCTCCCCTCCTGCTCTCTCCTCCTGCTCTCTCCTCCTGCTCTCCCCTCCTGCTCTCTCCTCCTGCTCCCTCCTCCTGCTCTCTCCTCCTGCTCTCTCCTCCTGCTCTCTCCTCCTGCTCTCCCCTCCTGCTCTCTCCTCCTGCTCCCTCCTCCTGCTCTCTCCTCCTGCTCTCTCCTCCTGCTCTCCCCTCCTGCTCTCTCCTCCTGCTCTCTCCTCCTGCTCTCTCCTCCTGCTCTCCCCTCCTGCTCTCCCCTCCTGCTCTCTCCTCCTGCTCTCCCCTCCTGCTCTCCCCTCCTGCTCTCTCCTCCTTCCCTCTCCTCCTGCTCTCCCCTCCTGCTCCCTCCTCCTGCTCTCTCCTCCTTCCCTCTCCTCCTGCTCTCTCCTCCTGCTCTCTCCTCCTGCTCTCTCCTCCTGCTCTCTCCTCCTGCTCTCCCCTCCTGCTCTCTCCTCCTACTCTCCCCTCCTGCTCTCTCCTCCTGCTCTCTCCTCCTGCTCTCTCCTCCTGCTCTCTCCTCCTGCTCTCCCCTCCTGCTCTCTCCTCCTACTCTCCCCTCCTGCTCTCTCCTCCTGCTCTCTCCTCCTGCTCTCCCCTCCTGCTCTCTCCTCCTGCTCCCTCCTCCTGCTCTCTCCTCCTGCTCTCTCCTCCTGCTCTCTCCTCCTGCTCTCCCCTCCTGCTCTCCCCTCCTGCTCCCTCCTCCTGCTCTCTCCTCCTTCCCTCTCCTCCTGCTCTCTCCTCCTGCTCCCTCCTCCTGCTCTCTCCTCCTTCCCTCTCCTCCTGCTCTCCCCTCCTGCTCCCTCCTCCTGCTCTCTCCTCCTGCTCTCTCCTCCTGCTCTCTCCTCCTGCTCTCTCCTCCTGCTCTCCCCTCCTGCTCTCTCCTCCTGCTCTCTCCTCCTGCTCTCCCCTCCTGCTCTCTCCTCCTGCTCTCTCCTCCTGCTCTCTCCTCCTGCTCTCTCCTCCTGCTCTCCCCTCCTGCTCTCTCCTCCTGCTCTCCCCTCCTGCTCTCTCCTCCTGCTCTCTCCTCCTGCTCTCTCCTCCTGCTCTCCCCTCCTGCTCTCTCCTCCTGCTCTCTCCTCCTGCTCTCTCCTCCTGCTCTCTCCTCCTGCTCTCTCCTCCTGCTCTCTCCTCCTGCTCTCTCCTGCTCTCTCCTCCTGCTCTCTCCTCCTGCTCGGCTGCCAGTTGACATCCCCTCTATTCATTTGGAACCCCCCCCATTCACCCCCACCCATAACACATCAATCCCCAAGGCCCTGGGCATCACCCCCCCCCCACACACACACACACACACACACACACACACACACACACACACACACACACACACACACACCACTCAGACCTCTTGGTCATTGAGCCCCCCCCCACCCCCTCCTCCCTGGCCATTGAGCCAGGTCCATCAGCTCTTTCCTGGGCCCTTCAGAGTGGTGTCTCCCCTTTCTCCGGGGTCTCGGGGGTCTTTGTCCGCGCGCCGGCTCACTGCTTTACAATGACTCTCCACTCTATTAAGGTGCGTTCTGCCTGTTAGCGTTGCCCGGGGCAACGGGCCTCCCGCGCGGCTGCTATGCAGCGCGGCATTGTGGGTCCCGCAGGGCGCGAGCGAGGGGGGGCTGAACCCGGGCGCTCCTCACACTTGA
>NC_140242.1:371921-379421 GCF_949987555.1 Borostomias antarcticus | reverse complement strand
GTTAATAGACTGACTATTACCCCCTCTCTCTGTATTAACTATTAATAGACTGACTATTACCCCCTCTCTGTATTAACTGTTAATACACTGACTATTACCCCTCTATCTGTATTAACTGTTAATAGACTGACTATTACCCCTCTCTCTGTATTAACTGTTAATAGACTGACTATTACCCCTCTCTGTATTAACTGTTAATACACTGACTATTACCCCTCTATCTGTATTAACTGTTAATAGACTGACTATTACCCCTCTCTCTGTATTAACTGTTAATAGACTGACTATTACCCCTCTCTCTGTATTAACTGTTAATAGACTGACTATTACCCCCCTCTCTGTATTAACTATTAATAGACTGACTATTACCCCCCTCTCTGTATTAACTGTTAATAGACTGACTATTACCCCTCTCTCTGTATTAACTGTTAATAGACTGACTATTACCCCCTCTCTCTGTATTAACTGTTAATAGACTGACTATTACCCCCTCTCTCTGTATTAACTGTTAATAGACTGACTATTACCCCTCTATCTGTATTAACTGTTAATAGACTGACTATTACCCCTCTCTGTATTAACTGTTAATACACTGACTATTACCCCTCTATCTGTATTAACTGTTAATAGACTGACTATTACCCCTCTCTCTGTATTAACTGTTAATAGACTGACTATTACCCCCCTCTCTGTATTAACTATTAATAGACTGACTATTACCCCCCTCTCTGTATTAACTGTTAATAGACTGACTATTACCCCTCTCTCTGTATTAACTGTTAATAGACTGACTATTACCCCCTCTCTCTGTATTAACTGTTAATAGACTGACTATTACCCCCTCTCTCTGTATTAACTGTTAATAGACTGACTATTACCCCCTCTCTGTATTAACTGTTAATACACTGACTATTACCCCTCTCTCTGTATTAACTGTTAATAGACTGACTATTACCCCCCTCTCTGTATTAACTGTTAATACACTGACTATTACCCCCCTCTCTGTATTAACTATTAATAGACTGACTATTACCCCCCTCTCTGTATTAACTATTAATAGACTGACTATTACCCCTCTCTGTATTAACTGTTAATAGACTGACTATTACCCCTCTCTCTGTATTAACTGTTAATAGACTGACTATTACCCCTCTCTCTGTATTAACTGTTAATAGACTGACTATTACCCCCTCTCTCTGTATTAACTGTTAATAGACTGACTATTACCCCCTCTCTCTGTATTAACTGTTAATAGACTGACTATTACCCCCTCTCTGTATTAACTGTTAATACACTGACTATTACCCCTCTCTCTGTATTAACTGTTAATAGACTGACTATTACCCCTCTCTCTGTATTAACTGTTAATACACTGACTATTACCCCTCTCTCTGTATTAACTGTTAATACACTGACTATTACCCCCCTCTCTGTATTAACTATTAATAGACTGACTATTACCCCTCTCTGTATTAACTGTTAATAGACTGACTATTACCCCCTCTCTCTGTATTAACTGTTAATAGACTGACTATTACCCCCTCTCTGTATTAACTGTTAATACACTGACTATTACCCCTCTCTCTGTATTAACTGTTAATAGACTGACTATTACCCCCCTCTCTGTATTAACTGTTAATACACTGACTATTACCCCCCTCTCTGTATTAACTATTAATAGACTGACTATTACCCCTCTCTCTGTATTAACTGTTAATAGACTGACTATTACCCCCTCTCTGTATTAACTGTTAATAGACTGACTATTACCCCTCTCTCTGTATTAACTGTTAATACACTGACTATTACCCCCCTCTCTGTATTAACTGTTAATACACTGACTATTACCCCCCTCTCTGTATTAACTATTAATAGACTGACTATTACCCCTCTCTGTATTAACTGTTAATAGACTGACTATTACCCCCTCTCTGTATTAACTGTTAATAGACTGACTATTACCCCTCTCTCTGTATTAACTGTTAATACACTGACTATTACCCCCCTCTCTGTATTAACTGTTAATACACTGACTATTACCCCCCTCTCTGTATTAACTATTAATAGACTGACTATTACCCCCCTCTCTGTATTAACTGTTAATAGACTGACTATTACCCCTCTCTCTGTATTAACTGTTAATAGACTGACTATTACCCCCCTCTCTGTATTAACTGTTAATAGACTGACTATTACCCCTCTCTCTGTATTAACTGTTAATAGACTGACTATTACCCCTCTCTCTGTATTAACTATTAATAGACTGACTATTACCCCCCTCTCTGTATTAACTATTAATAGACTGACTATTACCCCTCTCTGTATTAACTATTAATAGACTGACTATTACCCCCCTCTCTGTATTAACTATTAATAGACTGACTATTACCCCCCTCTCTCTGTATTAACTGTTAATAGACTGACTATTACCCCCCTCTCTGTATTAACTGTTAATAGACTGATCATTACCCCCCTCTCTGTATTAACTATTAATAGACTGACTATTACCCCTCTCTGTATTAACTGTTAATACACTGACTATTACCCCTCTCTCTGTATTAACTGTTAATAGACTGACTATTACCCCCTCTCTGTATTAACTGTTAATAGACTGACTATTACCCCTCTCTCTGTATTAACTGTTAATACACTGACTATTACCCCCTCTCTGTATTAACTGTTAATACACTGACTATTACCCCTCTCTCTGTATTAACTGTTAATACACTGACTATTACCCCTCTCTGTATTAACTGTTAATAGACTGACTATTACCCCCCTCTCTGTATTAACTGTTAATAGACTGACTATTACCCCTCTCTCTGTATTAACTGTTAATACACTGACTATTACCCCCCTCTCTGTATTAACTGTTAATACACTGACTATTACCCCTCTCTGTATTAACTGTTAATACACTGACTATTACCCCTCTCTCTGTATTAACTATTAATAGACTGACTATTACCCCTCTCTCTGTATTAACTGTTAATAGACTGACTATTACCCCTCTCTCTGTATTAACTGTTAATACACTGACTATTACCCCCCTCTCTGTATTAACTGTTAATACACTGATCATTACCCCCCTTCTCTCTTTCCTCTCTTCATAGTACACTATTAACCACAACCATGCACTCTGACATACTCTCTCTCTCTCTCTCTCTCTCTCTCTCTCTCTCTCTCTCTCCCTGACACACACACACACACACACACACACACACACACACACACACACACACACACACACACACACTGAGATATACTCTTCTATTTCACCCCTCCTCTCCCTCACCTCCCACTCCTCAGTTGCTCTTTGTGTTGATGGTGAATGCAGGCTCTGTGTGCCCCCCCCCTCCCCCGGACCCTCTACCTGTATCAGGCTCTGTGTGCCCCCCCCCTCCCCCGGACCCTCTACCTGTATCAGTTACACCTGAGGGTGTGTGTGTGTGGGGGGGGGGGTCAGGCTCTGTGTGCCCCCCCTCTCCCCCGGACCCTCTACCTGTATCAGTTACACCTGAGGGTGTGTGTGTGGGGGGGGGGGTCAGGCTCTGTGTGCCCCCCCTCCCCCGGACCCTCTACCTGTATCAGTTACACCTGAGGGTGTGTGTGTGTGGGGGGGGGGTCAGGCTCTGTGTGCCCCCCCCCCCCCCCGGACCCTCTACCTGTATCAGTTACACCTGAGGGTGTGTGTGTGTGGGGGGGGGGTCAGGCTCTGTGTGCCCCCCCTCTCCCCCGGACCCTCTACCTGTATCAGTTACACCTGAGGGTGTGTGTGTGGGGGGGGGGGTCAGGCTCTGTGTGCCCCCCCTCTCCCCCGGACCCTCTACCTGTATCAGTTACACCTGAGGGTGTGTGTGTGGGGGGGGGGGGGTCAGGCTCTGTGTGCCCCCCCCCCTCCCCCGGACCCTCTACCTGTATCAGTTACACCTGAGGGTGTGTGTGTGGGGGGGGGGGGGTCATGTTACTGCCAGCAGAATGAGGGCGTCCTTTTGATGAGCTCAGGGCTAATGGGTGCGTGTGGGAGGAGGGGAGGGGGTCAGGGTCAGGGGGGTCAGGGTCAGGGGGGTCAGGGGGGTCAGGGTCTAACAGTAAAGCAGAGCTTTGTTTGTGGCTGGAGTTGTGTTTCTGGGGGCGGCGCTGTGTGTGTACTGTGTGTGTGTGTGTGTACTGTGTGTGTGTGTGTGTGTGTACTGTGTGTGTGTGTGTGCTGTATGTGAGTTGTTCAGTGTGTTTAGCTCGGTGTCTTTAGGTTTTGTTATGGTGTTGCCAGTGGGACGGTCAGTGGTATCATGGTGGTATCATGGTGGTATCATGGTGGTATCATGGTCGGTAGTTGGTCAGTTTGATGTCAGACGTGTGTGTGTGTTAGATGTGCGCGCACGTGTGTGTGTACAGAACGCTATTCACTCTGTTCATTGTGAATGTCCTGAGTGTGTACGTGGTAGTCTAACCCTAACCCTCTCTGCGTCCTGAGTGTGTACGTGGTAGTCTAACCCTAACCCTCTCTGCGTCCTGAGTGTGTACATGGTAGTCTAACCCTAACCCTCACCCTCTCTGCGTCCTGAGTGGGTACATGGTAGTCTAACCCTAACCCTCACCCTCTCTGCGTCCTGAGTGGGTACGTGGTAGTCTAACCCTAACCCTCTCTGCGTCCTGAGTGTGTACATGGTAGTCTAACCCTCACCCTCTCTGCGTCCTGAGTGGGTACATGGTAGTCTAACCCTAACCCTCACCCTCTCTGCGTCCTGAGTGTGTACATGGTAGTCTAACCCTAACCCTCACCCTCTCTGCGTCCTGAGTGGGTACATGGTAGTCTAACCCTCACCCTCTCTGCGTCCTGAGTGGGTACATGGTAGTCTAACCCTAACCCTCACCCTCTCTGCGTCCTGAGTGGGTACATGGTAGTCTAACCCTCACCCTCTCTGAGTCCTGAGTGGGTACATGGTAGTCTAACCCCCGTCTCTCTGCGTCCTGTAGGGGGCAGTGTATGGAAGATGTCGGGAACGCTGGACTGGATTTCCCGGATGAGGAAGCGGCGGGCTAGCGCGCTGTGTGCTCTGGGCACGCTCCTGCTCTGCTGCCTGCCTGGAGGAACCTCCGTCTCAGGTGGGTCTTCACCACCAGCACAGGGCTGATACTGGGTCAGCCACCAACACAGGGCTGATACTGGGTCAGCCACCAGCACAGGGCTGATACTGGGTCAGTCATCACCACCAGCACAGGGCTGATACTGGGTCAGCCATCACCACCAGCACAGGGCTGAGCTCCTCCTGTCCACATGTCCAAGTGTCCTTGGGCAAGACACTGAATTGCTCCCAATGAGCAGGCTAGCGCCTTGCATGGCAGTTGGCCGCAATTGGTGTGTGAATGTGTGTGTGAATGAGTGAAGGAGAGGCCACTGTAAAGCGCTTTGGATAAAAGTCCTATACAATTGCAGTCCATTTACCATTTTACCATTTACCATTTTATCATTTACCATTTTACCATTTACCTTTTACCATTTTATCATTTACCATTTTACCATTTTACCATTTTACCATTTACCACAACAGAGTACAGAGATAACAACCAGGAAGCTAACTCCCTCTCTCCTCCTGGTCTCTCTCTAACAGATGAGGTGCCGGTCTTCACTGAGGAGCCTCTCTCAGTGGTGCAGAAGCTGGGGGGCAGCGTGACCCTGCGCTGCGGCGCCCGACCCTCCTCCGCCAACATCAGCTGGCGTCTGAATGGCCAAGAGCTGGGGGGCGGGGCCGGCGCGGAGCAGGGGGGAGGAGCCAGCGCAGAGCTGGGGGTGGTGGTGGAGCCGGGCGCATTGATCATACCCGTCCTCTCCAACCTCACTCTCGGCAGGTACCAGTGTGTGGCCAGCACCGGCGCCGGAGCCCTCGCCAGCGTGCCCGCCAACGTCACCGCCGCCAGTGAGTACTGCTCTGACTAAACTATACCAACCAGCCAGTGAGTACTATTCTGACTAAACTATACCAACCAGCCAGTGAGTACTATTCTGACTCAACTATACTCTAGTAACTGATGCCAGTGAGTACTATTCTGACTCAACTATACTCTAGTAACTGATGCCAGTGAGTACTATTCTGACTAAACTATACTCTAGTAACTGATGCCAGTGAGTACTATTCTGACTAAACTATACTCTAGTAACTGATGCCAGTGAGTACTATTCTGACTAAACTATACTCTAGTAACTGATGCCAGTGAGTACTATTCTGACTAAACTATACTCTAGTAACTGATGCCAGTGAGTACTATTCTGACTAAACTATACTCTAGTAACTGATGCCAGTGAGTACTATTCTGTCTAAACTATACTCTAGTAACTGCTACCAATGAGTACCGATTCAAACCACACTAAAAACTGCTGTTTTCTGCTGTCAGAGAATACTTATTCAAACCATACCAAATACTCTCTATATACTGTTGCCAGTTAATACTAAAATAAAATGAATAAATCACTAACTCATTCATCCCACAAACAACACAACTCAGACACCAACGGAATGGCAGAGAGAGAGAGTACACTACCCCACTAGCGTGTGGTTGTGTGTGTTTATCCAGGTAGGTGTGTAGGGTTAGGGTTAGTGTGTTTATCCAGGTAGGTGTGTAGGGTTAGGGTTAGGGTTAGTGTGTTTATCCAGGTAGGTGTGTAGGGTTAGGGTTAGGGTGTTTATCCAGGTAGGTGTGTAGGGTTAGGGTTAGTGTGTTTATCCAGGTAGGTGTGTAGGGTTAGGGTTAGAGTTAGGGTTAGGGTTAGGGTTAGCGCAGCTCCAGATTCAGCCAGAACACGCTGCTCTGGGGTTAGGGTTAGGGTTAGGGGCGCAGAACACGCTGCTCTGGGGTTAGGGTTAGGGTTAGGGGCGCAGAACACGCTGCTCTGGGGTTAGGGTTAGGGTTAGGGTTAGGGTAGGTGTGTAGGGTTAGGGTTAGGGTTAGGGTAGAACACGCTGCTCTGGGGTTAGGGTTAGGGTTAGGGGCGCAGAACACGCTGCTCTGGGGTTAGGGTTAGGGTTAGGGTAGGTGTGTAGGGTTAGGGTTAGGGTTAGGGTTAGGGTAGGTGTGTAGGGTTAGGGTTAGGGTAGAACACGCTGCTCTGGGCGACTCCAAGGCCTCCGGACTCGACGGTGGTTTTTGCCGGGCTGGTGTAATTGCGAGGCGCAAACGGAGGAAAGGGTATGTTTGTTCAGCGAATACGCATTAGAGTAATCCAGGCCTGAGAAGAGAGTGCTGTGTGTTAGGGGGGTTGAGGGGGAGGGGAGCAGTGCTGTGTGTTAGGGGGGTTGAGGGGGAGGGGAGCAGTGGTGTGTGTTAGGGGGGTTGAGGGGGAGGGGAGCAGTGGTGTGTGTTAGGGAGCAGTGGTGTGTGTTAGGGGGGTGTGTGTTAGGGAGCAGTGGTGTGTGTTGGTGGTGTGTGTTAGGGAGCAGTGGTGTGTGTTAGGGAGCAGTGGTGTGTGTTAGGGAGCAGTGGTGTGTGTTAGGGAGCAGT
>NC_140242.1:359421-366921 GCF_949987555.1 Borostomias antarcticus | reverse complement strand
TAGGACGTCCTGGACCAGGTCACTCAGCATCTCAGGACTAGGACTAGGACGTCCTGGACTAGGTCACTCAGCATCTCAGGACTAGGACTAGGACGTCCATGGACCAGGTCACTCAGTCACATGCTGAGATCTCCAGCGTTTGGGGTTTGGTTTGCTATGTTAGTGCTGAATGTGTTTTAGTGTGTTCTCACCATGGATGTATTAATAGAACGGTTCTCACCCATATCTCTGTCTCCCTCTCTCTCTCTGTATCTCAGAGCTGCGTGACTTTGAGCCAGACGACCAGCAGGATATCGAGGTGGATGAGGGCAACACGGCGGTCATCGAGTGTCACCTCCCGGAGAGCCAGCCCAAGGCCCAGGTCCGCTACAGCGTCAAGCAGGAGTGGCTGGAGACCTCCAAAGGTTCGCCAGCTGTCCCTCTACCGGACCTCTACGTCTCTCTTTCTCTCTCTCTCTCTCTCTCTCTCTCTCTCTCTCTCTCTTTCTTTTCATCCTCCATCTCTTCTACCCTTCCTCTCCCTGGCTGTGTCATTATCTTTATCCCCCCCTTCCCCTATCTCTCTCTCACCCCTCTCTCCTTCCCTATCCCTCTCTCCTTCCCTATCCCTCTCTCTTTCCCTCCCCCTCTCTCCTTCCCTATCCCTCTCTCCTTCCCTATCCCTCTCTCCTTCCCTCCCCCTCTCTCCTTCCCTATCCCTCTCTCCTTCCCTATCCCTCTCTCTTTCCCTCCCCCTCTCTCCTTCTTCTTCTTCCATCGTTCTCTTGTTAGTTAGTGGAATGCTGTAATTCCTCTATCAGGTCCATCATGAAGCTGTGGATGATAAGGGTTAGGGTTAGGGTTAATGATAAGGGTTAGGGTTAGGGTTAATGATAAGGCTGTTATCTGGGGAGTGTTGAAACTTGGGAACAGCCCTGTTTATTTTACAAACGTTTATTTCCGTGTCATTCTGACCTTTGTGGCGGGCAGACTGCTGATCCAGGGACCAGGATGTGCAGGACTGATCTCTCAACCAGCTCCCAGCTAGTAGACTCCAGGACCCCCCCTGCTGGCAGCTAGTGGCACTGCCTTCTGTGGGGTTGAGAGAGGCTGCTTACCTGCTTGTGTTACTGGCATTCAGCTCTCCTCCTGCGCCTGCCCTTCTCCTCCTCTCCTCCTCCTCTCCTCCTCCTCTTCCCCTCCTCCTCTCCTCCTCCTCTTCTCCTTCTCTCCTCCTCTTCTCCTCCTCTTCTCCTCCTCCTCCTCTGCTCCTCCTCTCCTCCTCCTCTGCTCCTCCTCTCCTCCTCCTCTTCTCCTCCTCCTCCTCCTCCTCTCCTCCTCTTCTCCTCTTCTCCTCCTCCTCCTCCTCTCCTCCTCTTCTCTTCTCCCCTCCTCCTCTCCTCCTCCTCTTCTCCTTCTCTCCTCCTCTTCTCCTCCTCCTCCTCTGCTCCTCCTCTCCTCCTCCTCTGCTCCTCCTCTCCTCCTCCTCTTCTCCTCCTCCTCCTCCTCCTCTCCTCCTCTTCTCCTCCTCCTCCTCCTCTCCTCCTCCTCTGCTCCTCCTCTTCTCCTCCTCCTCTTCTCCTCCTCTCCTCCTCCTCCTGCACCTCCTTTTCCTGGCTTGTCAGTGAAAGCTTTGGATGCTCGTCTGTCTTAAATAGTGTCATAACATCACCTCAGGAAAAGGTATCAGGAAGGGAATTGCAGAAACACGATGCCGCTAATCGAATTTTCCCCAAACTAATCAACTTCCAGGACCCTATTTTTGTGCCGGAGTTAAGTGCTAAGGGCGTTTTGTCTGCCGCAAACTGGTTTGGTGCCCAAATGAGCGTCTTCATTGCAATGAAGATGTTTGAAAATTGTGAGATTGGTGCGTCTTAATTGCACACCAAACTCGGCGGAGAAATTACCAAACAGGGCCCACATTACCAAACAGGGCCCACATTACCAAACAGGGCCCACATTACGAACAAAACTTTGCCTTTTGCGCTTAGCACAGAAACAGGGCCCACATTACCAAACAGGGCCCACATTACCAAACAGGGCCCACATTACCAAACAGGGCCCACATTACCAAACAGGGCCCACATTACCAAACAGGGCCCACATTACCAAACAGGGCCCACATTACCAAACAGGGCCCACGTTATCAAACAGGGCCCACGTTATCAAACAGGGCCCACATTATCAAACAGGGCCCACGTTATCAAACAGGGCCCACGTTATCAAACAGGGCCCACATTACCAAACAGGGCCCACATTACCAAACAGGGCCCACATTACCAAACAGGGCCCACATTATCAAACAGGGCCCACGTTATCAAACAGGGCCCACAGTATCAAACAGGGCCCACGTTATCAAACAGGGCCCACATTATCAAACAGGGCCCACGTTATCAAGCGCAAGGATCCGAAAGGCCGTGCTGGTTCCGGTGGTACCAAAGGAACCCCCTTCTACCCGTGCTGGTTCCGGTGGTACTATAGGAACCCCCTTCTACCCGTGCTGGTTCCGGTGGTACTATAGGAACCCCCTTCTACCCGTGTCTCCGTAGGGAACTACCTGATCATGCCGTCGGGGAACCTTCAGATCGCCAACGCCACTCTGGAGGACGAGGGGCCGTACAAGTGCGCCGCCTACAACCCCGTCACCCAGGAGGTCAAGACCTCCACCTCCACCGACCGCCTCCGTATACGCCGTGAGTGACCGCCACCTCGACCGCAACCTCACACTGACCACCACCTCACACTGACCACCACCTCACACTGACCACGACCTCACACTGACCTCCACCTCACACTGACCACCCCCTCACACTGACCACCCCCTCACACTGACCACCCCCTCACACTGACCTCACACTGACCACCCCCTCACACTGACCACCCCCTCACACTGACCACCCCCTCACACTGACCACCCCCTCACACTGACCACGACCTCACACTGACCACCCCCTCACACTGACCACCACCTCTCACTGACCACCACCTCACACTGACCACCACCTCACACTGACCACCCCCTCACACTGACCACCACCTCACACTGACCACCCCCTCACACTGACCACCCCCTCACACTGACCACCACCTCTCACTGACCACCCCCTCACACTGACCATGACCTCACACTGACCACCCCCTCACACTGACCACCCCCTCACACTGACCACCCCCTCACACTGACCACCCCCTCTCACTGACCACCACCTCACACTGACCATGACTTCTCACTGACCACCACCTCACACTGACCACCACCTCACACCAGGGGCTGAGTTGTGGGGTCTGTGGCGTGGACAGTGGCATGGTGGTGAGACTCCGCCCCCTCAGGTCAGAGCTGGTCAAGGACAGTGTACCCCTCTCCGGACCACCTACCCGCCCGCACCGGTGAAGACCATGTGTCTCTAGCCCAATCAGGGGCTGAGTTGTGGGGCCCGTGGCGTAGATAGTGGCGTGGTGGTGAGACTCCGCCCCCTCAGGTCAGAGCTGGTCAAGGACAGTGTACCCTTCTCCGGACCACCTACCCGCCCGCACCGGTGAAGACCATGTGTCTCTAGCCCAATCAGGGGCTGAGTTGTGGGGCCCGTGGCGTAGATAGTGGCGTGGGGGTGAGACTCCGCCCCCTCGGGTCAGAGTAGGTCGCGGGCAGTGCAGTGACGTCCGGGAAAATATAAAAATATGAGTTTGCAGCCTGAAAAAGAGTGTCATTCTGAATATTTCTTTGAATATAAGGAAGGAAAGAAAGAAAGAAAGAAAGATGGATGGATGGATGAAAGGAAGATGGATGGATGGATGGATGGATGGATGGATGGATGGATGGATGGATGAAAGAAAGAAAGAAAGAAAGAAAGAAAGAAAGAAAGAAAGAAAGAAAGAAAGAAAGAAAGAAAGAAAGAAAGAAAGAAAGAAAGAGAAAGAAAGAAAGAAGGATGGATGGATGGATGAAAGAAAGAAAGAAAGATGGATGGATGGATGGATGGATGAAAGATGGATGGATGGATGAAAGAAAGAAAGAAAGAAGGATGGATGGATGGATGAAAGATGGATGGATGGATGAAAGAAAGAAAGTAAGAAAGAAGGATGGATGAAAGAAAGAAAGAAAGAAAGGATGGATGGATGAAAGAAGGATGGATGGATGAAAGAAGGATGGATGGATGAAAGATGGATGGACGGATGGATGGATGAAAGAAAGAAAGGATGGATGGATGAAAGAAAGAAAGATGGATGGATGGATGAATGAAAGAAAGAAGGATAGATGGATGGATGGAAGAAAGAAAGAAAGAAGGATGGATGAAAGAAAGAAAGAAAGAAAAATGGATAGATGGATGAAAGAGAAAGAAGGAAGGAAAGAAAGAAAGAAGGAAGGATGGAAGTAAGGGAAGGAAGGAAGGAAGGATGGAAGGAAGGAAGGATGGAAGGAAGGATGGAAGGAAGGAAAGGAAGGAAAGATGGAAGGAAGGAAGGAAAGGAAGGAAGGATGGAAGGAAAGAAAGAAGGAAGGATGGAAGGACGGGAGGGAAGGAAGGATGGAAGGGAGGATGGAAGGAAGGAAGGAAGGATGGAAGGAAGAAAGGAAAGGAAGGAAAGATGGAAGGAAAGAAAGAAGGAAGGATGGAAGGACGGGAGGGAAGGAAGGATGGAAGGGAGGATGGAAGGAAGGAAGGAAGGAAGGATGGAAGGAAGAAAGTAAAGGAAGGATGGAAGAAGGAAAGGAAGGAAGGATGGAAGGAAGGAAAGGAAGGAAGGGAGGATGAAAGGAAGGAAAGAAAGAAGGAAGGAAGGATGGAAGTAAGGGAAGGAAGGAAGGAAGGAAGGATGGAAGGAAGGAAGGAAGGAAAGGAATGAAGGATCGAAGGAAAGGAAGAAAGAAGGAAGGGAAGGAAGGAAGGAAGGAAGGATGGATGGAAGGATGGATGGAAGGAAGGAAAGAAAGGAGGAAGGAAGGAAAGAAAGGAGGAAGGAAGGAAGGATGGAAGGAAGGAAGGAAAGAAGGATGGAAGGAAGGGAAGGGAAGGGAAGGGAAGGGAAGGAAGGAAGGAAGGATGGATGGAAGGAAGGAAGGAAGGATGGAAGGAAGGAAGGAAGGAAGGAAGGATGGAAGAAAGGATGGAAGGAAGGAAGGAAAGAAGGAAGGATGGAAGGAAGGGAAGGATGGAAGGAAGGAAGAAAGGAAGGAAGGATGGAAGGAAGGAAAGAAAGAAGATAGGGAAGGAAGGATGGAAGGAAGGAAAGAAAGAAAGAAGGAAGGAAGGGAAGGAAGGATGGAAGGAAGGAAAGGAAGGAAAGGAAGGAAAGGAAGGAAAGGAAGGAAGGAAGGATGGAAGGAAGGAAGGAAGGAAGGAAAGAAAGAAAGAAAGAAAGAAAGAAAGAAGGAAGGATAGAAGTAAGGGAAGGAAGGAAGGATGGAAGGAAGGAAGGAAAGGAAAGGAATGAAGGATCGAAGGAAAGGAAGAAAGAAGGAAGGGAAGGAAGGAAGGAAGGATGGATGGAAGGATGGATGGAAGGAAGGAAAGAAAGGAGGAAGGAAGGAAGGAAAGAAAGGAGGAAGGAAGGATGGAAGGAAGGAAAGAAAGAAGAAGGGAAGGATGGAAGGAAGGATGGAAGGAAGGATGGAAGGAAGGATGGAAGGATGGAAGGAAGGGAAGGATGGAAGGAAGGAAGGAAGGAAGGAAGGAAGGAAGGATGGAAGGAAGGAAGGAAGGAAGGAAAGAAAGAAGGAAGGGAAGGAAGGAAGGAAGGATGGAAGGAAGGAAGGAAGGAAAGAAAGCTGGAAGGAAGGAAGGATGGAAGGATGGAAGGAAGGAAAGAAGGAAGGAAGGAAGAAATGAATATGAATGCTACCACAGTAGTCAATAAAGGGTGCCTGTACAGAGAGCATGCACGTGTCCCCAAATTCAAATCCCAACTGACACTGAGCATCCTCTCATTCACTTCAATGGAAAGGCATGTTGGATTCAGACAGCTCTATCTCAAAAAGTATAAAGGTCACAGCCTAGATTTTGACACCGTATGAATCCTGAGAAAATGCTGAACATTTAAGCTATTATATGTCCGTGTAGCTTAAAAACTGTAGGCATTGCGACAAGTTAGAAAAAGAGTAAAAATGCAAAATTAGCAGCTCAAAAGCTAGTGTGTTGCCATACGTTTCAATGAGGAGCGCAGTTGCCGAACAAATCGTCATACAGCGAAAACTATAAGTCATACGGCTTAGATACTTACATTGTACGAATCAGCACAGTTGTGTGAACATTTTGATGTATAATATGTGTGTGAGCTTTCAAAACTGTAGGAGTGCCAGCAGTTTACAAAATGTGTGAATATTTTCAAAGCAACTGCTGCCACCACTCTAAAAACATAACATTTCTGAACATTCCAAAAGCATTTCAAGCAGTTTCAATAGGACAAAAAAATGTTTTAAAAGTTAAATTTCTTAAAAACTATCAAAAATATCAAAAATCTGAATGGATCCGTTCAAGAGCTGAACGTCATGAACATTTTAAAGTTTGAATGAAGTTTCTAGCACAAAGTATGAAGAAGTAGTTAAGGTTCAAAAAAGCGGGGAGAATAATAAGAAAGAAAGAAAGAAAGAAAGAAATAGTGGGAATATCACAAGTTGGGCTAGCTTCTGCAAGCTAGCCCACCTAATTAACGGAAAATCTATCACACACGCACAAGTACACACACACACACGCACATGCACACGCATGCACAGGCACACATGCACAGATACACGTACGCACACAGACACACACACACGCGTGAGAGCAGAGCAGTGACTCTGGCCTTCAGACGGACGTGTGTAGTGACCCCCCCCCCCCGCTCCAGGCTCCACGTCGGAGGCGGCCCGCATCATCTACCCGCCGGCGGCACGCTCCATCATGGTGACCCGCGGCCAGCGTCTGGTCCTGGAGTGCGTGGCCAGCGGAAGCCCCGCCCCGCGCGTCACCTGGGCCAAGGACGGCCGGGACCTGCGCCTCCACAACAACACGCGCTTCCTGCTCAGCAACCTGCTCATCGACGCGGCGAGCGAGGGCGACTCGGGGACCTACGTCTGCCACGCCGACAACGGCATCGGCCCCGGCAACACCGCCGCCGTGCTCTACGACGTCCAGGTGTTCGGTGAGTTACAGCCGGGATGGATATATATATATCACATTACATCACATTACATCACATCTCATCACATCACATCACATCACATCTCATCACATCACATCACATTACATCTCATCACATCACATCACATCTCATCACATCACATCACATCACATCTCATCACATCACATCACATCACATCACATTACATCTCATCACATCACATCACATCACATCTCATCACATCACATCACATCACATCACAGTAATTTAGCTGACACTTTTATCCAAAGTGACTTACAAAAGTTGCATTTAACGTAGGTAGTCAGTGTACTACTATTCACCAGAACTCACAAGTGCACCTCCTTTCTAAACAAGTGACTAAGAGCAGAATCTAATGCTAAAGCCAAAGTGCAAAATATAAAG
>NC_140242.1:304421-354421 GCF_949987555.1 Borostomias antarcticus | reverse complement strand
GAGGGACATACCTGTTACCTTTGAGGGACCTACCTGTTACCTTTGAGGGACCTACCTGTTACCTTTGAGGGACCTACCTGTTACCTTTGAGGGACCTACCTGTTACCTGTGAGGGACCGACCTGTGTGTCATGTTCTGTCCTTGTTTGCACTCTTGTTTCCATGACTACAGGTCGCAGGAGTCTAGAGCCCCCGAAAACCCCCCCGGTGCCCTCGCCCCGCCTCTCCCGTGAGTTCCCGTCAGCGCCGTCCTACAGAGACTGTCCCAGTCAGAGCTGGAACCATCACATCTACTGTATCTAGCTCAGTTGTAGATGCTCTATTCTCTGTACTGTGCTACATTGCCAGACCCCCTAACCTTTCTCTTCTGGACTAACATACCAATCTCCTGCTCTCTCTCTCTCTCTCTCTCTCTCTCTCTCTCTCTCTCTCTCTCTCTCTCTCTCTCACTCCTCTCACTAAAGGATGAACTCAGCGTAAGTTCTCGTTAGAGTCTTACTGTTACCTGCTTGTGTTTGTGGCTGTTAGTGTGTCTCTGCTTGGGTATCTGTCGCTTATGAAAGACAAGGTTTATTGTTTGTTTGTTTTTTGTCTGTTTGTTTGTTTGTTTGTTTGTTTGTCGTCTGCTTGACCCTCTCTTCCTCTGACCCCTAGCTCTCTCTCTCTCTCTCTGACCCCTAGCTCTCTCTTCCTCCCTCTGACCCCTAGCTCTCTCTTCCTCTGACCCCTAGCTCTCTCTCTCTCTGACCCCTAGCTCTCTCTCTCTCTGACCCCTAGCTCTCTCTCTTCCTCTGACCCCTAGCTCTCTCTTCCTCTGACCCCTAGCTCTCTCTCTCTCTCTGACCCCTAGCTCTCTCTCTCTCTGACCCCTAGCTCTCTCTCTCTCTGACCCCTAGCTCTCTCTCTTCCTCTGACCCCTAGCTCTCTCTCTCTGACCCCTAGCTCTCTCTCTCTGACCCCTAGCTCTCTCTCCCTCTGACCTCTCTCTCACCTCTGACCCCTAGCTCTCTCACCTCTGACCCCTAGCTCTCTCTCTCTCTCTGACCCCTAGCTCTCTCTCTCTGACCCCTAGCTCTCTCTCACCTCTGACCCCTAGCTCTCTCTCTCTCTCTGACCCCTAGCTCTCTCTCTCTGACCCCTAGCTCTCTCTCACCTCTAACCCCTAGCTCTCTCACCTCTGACCCCTAGCTCTCTCTCTCTCTGACCCCTAGCTCTCTCTCTCTGACCCCTAGCTCTCTCTCACCTCTGACCCCTAGCTCTCTCTCTCTCTCTCTGACCCCTAGCTCTCTCTCTCTCTCTGACCCCTAGCTCTCTCACCTCTGACCCCTAGCTCTCTCACCTCTGACCCCTAGCTCTCTCTTCCTCTGACCCGCAGCTCCGGAGGCTCCTGACAAGCCCACCATCTCCACGGCGACGGAGACCTCTGCGTACGTGACTTGGATCCCGCGCGGTAACCGTGGTTTCCCCATCCAGTCATTCCGGGTGGAGTTTAAGAAGAAGGGAGGAGAGTGGGAGGCGGCCGTGGCCAACATCCCGCCCTCCAGGCTGTCTGTGGAGATCACCAGCCTGGAGAAAGGTCACTCTTCATCATCCTCCTCTTCACTTCACTAGCAGTATCACTACACACTCTGACTCTACTAACATGACTGTCTATCTTAACTAGCAATATCACTACACACTCTGACTCTACTAACATGACTGTCTATCTTCACTAGCAGTATCAATACACACTCTGACTCTTCTAACATGACTGTCTATCTTAACTAGCAATATCACTACACACTCTGACTCTACTAACATGACTGTCTATCTTAACTAGCAGTATCACTACACACTCTGACTCTACTAACATGACTGTCTATCTTCACTAGCAATATCACTACACACTCTGACTCTACTAACATGACTGTCTATCTTCACTAGCAGTATCACTACACACTCTGACTCTACTAACATGACTGTCTATCTTCACTAGCAGTATCACTACACACTCTGACTCTTCTAACATGACTGTCTATCTTCACTAGCAGTATCACTACACACTCTGACTCTACTAACATGACTGTCTATCTTCACTAGCAGTATCACTACACACTCTGACTCTGTTACTGTCCATTCTCTTCTTCCTCGTGTGTATTACCATCAACAGTACGCCATTATCCTGTTACTGCGACCGATCGTGATCACAATCCGCCCCAGATATAGATAGTTGACCAGCCGTATGTCCGCCGTATCCCCGTAGGCACGTCCTATAAGTTCCGTGTGGTGGCGGTGAACGTGATTGGTGCCAGCCCCCCCAGCGCCCCCTCCAAGCTGTACACGGTGCTGGGCAGCGGCCGGCCCAACGAGCGGCCCATAGACGGACCCTACATCACCTACAACGAGGCCATCAACGAGACCACCATCATCCTCAAATGGACGGTGAGCTGGAGGGAACGGGTGATAGTGTGTGGTGTGTGTGCTTATGTGTGTGTCTTTGTGTGTGTGTGTGTGTGTGTGTGTGTGTGTGTGTGTGTGTGTGT
Source organism: Borostomias antarcticus (assembly GCF_949987555.1). Classification (NCBI taxonomy): domain Eukaryota; kingdom Metazoa; phylum Chordata; class Actinopteri; order Stomiiformes; family Stomiidae; genus Borostomias; species Borostomias antarcticus. The sequence goes on along the minus strand of NC_140242.1, from coordinate 351,900 downwards.
GTGTGAGAGAGAGAGAGAGAGAGAGAGAGAGAGTGCGAGAGAGACGGAAGAGAAAGAGAGAGTATGTATGCATGTACAATGTGCAGTGAGGCAATGTGCAGGCCCTCTCATCGTTGTTGGAGAGCAGACCTACCACAGCTGTATCATCAGCAAACTTGAGGATGCAGCTGAATGGTCGGTGGCTACGCAGTCGTGTGTGTTCAGGGAGGACAGCAGGGGGGTCAGGACAGCCCGGGGGCTCCAGTGTTGAGGAGGGTGAGGGAGGAGGAGGTGTGGCTGCCCACCTGGGGGGTCCAGTGTTGAGGAGGGTGAGGGAGGAGGAGGTGTGGCTGCCCACCTGGGGGGTCCAGTGTTGAGGAGGGTGAGGGAGGAGGAGGTGTGGCTGCCCACCTGGGGGGTCCAGTGTTGAGGAGGGTGAGGGAGGAGGAGGTGTGGCTGGAGGTCAAGGGTCGCCCTCACAGGGGAGGTGTTCATCCAGGTCCCTGACCTTAGGGGCGGTTATGGGGTTGAAAGCTGAACTGTAGTCAGTGAACAGCAGCCTCACATCATTCCCCTTCTCTCTGTCCATCTGTATGACGCTCCCTTTTCTCTGACCAGTACTCACCTGTCAACAACACGCCCATCTACGGCTTCTACATCTTCTACCGACCCACGGACAGCGACAACGACAGCGACTATAAGAAGGATGTGGTGGAGGGGGACCGCTACTGGCACTCCATCACAGACCTGCAGCCAGAGACGGCCTACGACATCAAGATGCAGTGCTTCAACGAGGGAGGGGAGAGCGAGTTTGGCAACGTGGTGATCTTAGAAACGAAAGGTGAGATTCTGTCGTCAGCACCGTGCCACTCACACAGAAACGGAACGAACACACACACACACACACACACACACACACACACACACACACACACACACACACACACGCACAGCCGCTTTTCCACCTGTGCTTGATACACTGTTATTCCTCTAACTGATATGAAGGCAGGACTAACCCCCCCCTCCCTCCCCCCAGCCCGGCCCAACCAGCGCCCCCCCCCCGTCAGAGACGTCCTCCCAGAGACCGGAACACTCCGGGGGCCCGGTGCCCCGCCCCAGCGACCTCCCGTACCTCATAGTGGGCGTGGTCCTGGGAGCGCTGGTCTTCATCATCGTAGCCTTCATCCCCTTCTGTCTGTGGAGGGCCTGGGCCAAGCAGAGTGAGTCATGATGATGATGATGATGATGATGATGATGATGATGATGATGACCATACTCAGTCTATTCTGTAGCCTCTGTTTAACCTGTTTGTGTCAGGATCCTCCCTCTTAACTATTATATTTTTAGTTTGCTTCTCTTGCACTAGATTATACTCTTAGTCACTTGTTTTAGAAAGGAGGTGCACTTGTGAGTTCTGGTGAGTAGTATCACACTGACTACCTACGGTAAATGCAACTACTGTAAGTCACTTTGGATAAAAGTGTCAGCTAAATGACTGTAATGTAATGTTTTATCTGTCCCAGAGCAAACATCAGACCTGTGTTTCCCTGCCGTGGCGGCGCCTGTCTCCTCCTGCCACTACACCATGGTGCCTCTCCAGGGCCTGGCCCCGCCCCCGCACGCCGTCTACCCTCCCAACGGGGAATACACCCCCAACGGGAAGCCCCATCACCCCACGCCCGGCCTCCCAGGACTGCACCAGGTAACACACACACACACACACACACCCAGCCTCCCAGGACTGCACCAGGTAACACACACACATCCCACTGCACCAGGTAACACACACACACACCCCACGCCCAGCCTCCCAGGACTGCACCAGGTAACACACACACATCCCACTGCACCAGGTAACACACACACACACACACACCCAGCCTCCCAGGACTGCACCAGGTAACACACACACATCCCACTGCACCAGGTAACACACACACATCCCACTGCACCAGGTAACACACACGTCTAGGAACTGAATCTGGAAATGATTTGGCCTGATTCTAATGTGTATTTTAGACCCAGATTGTATTTAGTGTCCAAGACAAGGTGTGTGTGTGTGTGTGTGTGTGTGTGTGTGTGTGTGTGTGTGTGTGTGTGTGTGTGTGTGTGTGTGTGAGTCATGGCTTCCTCCTCTGTTTCCAGGAGGATGTGGAGTGTGACATGGAGTGTGACACGCTGCTCCGACAGACTCTGTCTAACGGACACATCCCAGTCTACCACTACTCTAACAGGTACAAACCCACATGACATGTATCAACGTTTACGTGTGTGCGCATAAGCTGGTGTATGTGTGTGTGTGTGCGTGTGCGTGTGTGTGTATCAATAAACATTGACTACGTTTACAAGCGTATACATGACCCAATATTCGGTTTGGAAAAGGAATAAACCAGGGGTCTTATTCGTTTTTTTAATATTCGGAATATGCCCATATTCCGTTTATTCAAACGGTTTATTGATGTTTACATGGTCGCGCGCAACCGGAATATTGGCAATATTCCGTTTAAGAAAGGTTTAAGAAAGGTTTAAGAAAGGTTTAAGAAAGGTTTAAGAAAGGTTTAAGAAAGGTTTATGAAAGGTTTAAGAAAGGTTTAAGAAAGGTTTAAGAAAGGTTTAAGAAAGGTTTAAGAAAGGTTTAAGAAAGGTTTATGAAAGGTTAATTGAGTGCATGTCTCACGTCCCTGATGTCCCTCAGCGGTCCTGAGCACTACAGAGAGGACGGCTGCCTTCCTGACCAGTCCAGCCTCCAGCTCCTCAACACCTCCCACGGGCCAATCAGCTGTCAGGAACTGGGAGAAGACGCCCACTTTTACGACAGAGATGCGGCGCAGGGTGATGACATCAGTGGGGGTACGAGCCTGTCAGAGATGCTAGTATAAGTAGAAGGGGCTGTGACTGTTCTCCTTATAGGCCATGTCCAGATCTGAATCTGTCCATGATGCTACTGGTGGTCAAGCTGCTCTCTTAACGCTGAATGTGTGTCTGTCTTGCAGATGGACCCTACATTACCTACAATGAAGCCATCGATGAGAACACCATCTTCCTGAAGTGGACGGTGAGTTGGAGAGGGAAGGGAACGAGTGTGAGAGTGTGAGAGTGTGAGAGTGTGAGAGTGTGAGAGTGTGAGAGTGTGAGAGTGTGAGAGTGTGAGAGAGAGAGAGAGAGAGAGAGAGAGAGAGAGAGAGAGAGAGAGAGAGAGAGAGAGAGAGAGAGAGAGAGAGAGAGAGAGAGAGAGAGAGAGAGAGAGAGAGAGAGAGAGAGAGAGAGAGAGAGAGAGAGAGGTAGGTTTTCATGTTTTCAACAGTGCTGTGTGATGAATAATCTTACGATGTTCATGCTTGTTTAAGTGTGCTTTGTAAGTCTGAGTGACATTAATGTAATATAACGGTTTTACAGGTCGCACTTGTAAATGAGCCCCTTGGCCTGTTTAAATAAAGGCTTAATAAAAATTTAAAAAACGGTACAACATTTTCATATCATGATTATAGTGACCAAAAGTATCATGGTTATCAGTATTATCGCGGTATTATAAAATGTGCTGAACATTTTTCAAAAACTACTGATACACACAATTAAATCATTTCAACACGTTTTATATTGAAAACCACAAATAAAATTAGCAGCACTATGCACTTTTTGTTTGCATAAACATTAAAATAATGCATCTTCGAGACTGTTGCTGGCTTTGATTGATGCTGGACAGTATTTAAAGAGTTTTAATGATAATCTGATCACGATAAATGTAATCAAATTTAATTGCGGTTATCGTTACACCTCTAAGTGACATATTGTTAAAACTCCATTGTTCTGTTTTCTCTGACCAGTACTCACCTGTCAACAACACGCCCATCTACGGCTTCTACATCTTCTACCGACCCACGGACAGCGACGACGACAGCGACTATAAGAAGGATGTGGTGGAGGGGGACCGCTACTGGCACTCCATCACAGACCTGCAGCCAGAGACGGCCTACGACATCAAGATGCAGTGCTTCAACGAGGGAGGGGAGAGCGAGTTTGGCAACGTGGTGATCTTAGAAACGAAAGGTGAGATTCTGTTCATCTTAAAACACTGAGCCACTCGCACACAAGCCTTTCCACTATGTTCAAACACGGTTTACTGCACGTCTTCTCAGAACGCACATGCATGTTTATGTACTATATCTATATTTCAAATCTAAAGGTAATTGTTTTCTCCCCCTCTCTCCATAAAGGGATGCCTTGCTGTCCTCTTTTATCACTGGAAGAGGACGATCATTCCCCCACCACCACAACAACCACAACAACAACAACAACAACAGCCACAACACCTCAATCCCAAGATGCACCGCAGCAGGAAGTGGATGCCCTCCAGAGTTGAAAGCCACCAGAGGACAAAGGGACGACAGACTCAGAGGACACGCCCTCAAACAAAACAAACAAAAAGACAAGAGAAAATATTTATTTTTGTATCAGATATTTATATATTTATGCTTTTGTACATAAAAAATGTTTTTGCTGTATATAAGGCCATGTTTATATTGAAAACAACATATATGTCCTCTCAACAAAACGTGGAGAAAGGGACCATCTGTTACCAAGTCCTCTAATCTTGCTCCAGGTTCACCTCAACCTGTGAGGATACGTCCATGCCTCTAGTCTCTGAGGAGTCTTCAACAGCACACTCAGTAGTATGCACTCCATTAAAGAGTGACCCGCCTACTGAGATATAAAGTCTTCAACAGCACACTCAGTAGTATGCACTCCATTAAAGAGTGGCCCGCCTACTGAGATATAAAGTCATCAACAGCACACTCAGTAGTATGCACTCCGTTAAAGAGTGACCCGCCTACTGAGATATAAAGTCTTCAACAGCACACTCAGTAGTATGCACTCCATTAAAGAGTGGCCCGCCTACTGAGATATAAAGTCAACAGCACACTCAGTAGTATGCACTCCATTAAAGAGTGACCCGCCTACTGAGATATAAAGTCTTCAACAGCACACTCAGTAGTATGCACTCCGTTAAAGAGTGACCCGCCTACTGAGATATAAAGTCAACAGCACACTCAGTAGTATGCACTCCGTTAAAGAGTGGCCCGCCTACCGAAATGCAACCAACTGATCATGTGTCGTATGATATTAGTTATCTGTAGTGTTGGAGGATATTTCAGATACTCTCCAGGTACTCAGATGCCAGAGATACTCAGAGATACCCTCCTCCAGGTCCCTACGGAATACCACAATGGTCTATCATGAAGCAGGATCGCTTTGCCAGTTTGCCAACTTTATGAAATGTACCCAAATATATTCCATCCCCAAAAAATGGCATAATGGAAGGTGGATAAGCCTTCCTTTATCAAATTAAATGGCAAACTGGACAGCCACATACATAATGTCTCTTCCTACCCAACACATTAATGATTCATCCATGTCAGCTGACTAGAGGCCATTATACTGTCATATCGGTGCATATCAACCTGTTCATGGTGCTGTGTTGGATTCTTGATCCACCTTCCATCCTCAAGGTCCAGCCGTCTCGTTTTGTATAGAAGTAACAAACATATTATACATTCTTCATCATTAACAATGTATTAACCACTGTACGCAACATAAAGGCATTCTGCTTCAGTAGTTACCAGGACAGAACAGAGTTTATATTGTATAGTTATTTATTTTTTTAATCACAATGCTGAATGGGAGAGATTCTGGAAGAGACCCGTTACTCTTGTCATACATAAGCTGATTTTTATTTTAGACAAATACTTTCTGAAATAGCTTCTGTTTTGCTGGTCACCAAAGGACGGCCAAGTGAGGGACTGAGGACTGGTGTGTCAGTGCTTTTCTTCCCCCACAGACTGGTGCGTCAGTATTATCATTCCCCTCCAGGCGTCGGAGATCAAAATGAAGGAGTTCCTGAATCTGTACCCCTACTTTTATTAGTGTAGCCATTGTCATGGTTACAGACTGGAGCACTATTGCATGTAAATAAAGCTTATGACATCATAACCATTTTGTTGTGCCTCCTTCCTCCCTTCAAGGTTTAGTCAACATGGCCGCTATAACACTTGTGTGTCAGAAGAATAGATAAAGAATATACAACCATTTAGAATATATTATCAAAAACTTTAATTATCAACTTTGTATTTACAAATACATACATATAACTAGCTATTGTAAGAAACGTATTTACAAAATGTATCTGAACAAAAGATTATATACAGTCCACCCTGATTTAAGTTAATAAATTACATTTGTGGATTTTGTGCAGATGTTTTTTCAGTGAAGAAAAATAAAGATTTGTGTTCAGTCACACTGTCAGAACTTGCTACAGTATGCATCAAAGACAGAGATTCAAAGAGCCAATGAGAAGACAGCTTATTGGACCACTGCAACACAATACTGCCAAGCATCATTTGTTAATATGTTGACAGCATTACCAGACAGGGAAAAGCCCTTCTCCTGAATGTCCAGCTGTGGTCCAGACCGTCGGGATCGCTCTTGGTTTCATGGTTGCCATCTCACCATGAAGAGATAAATAAATGCATCGCGATGTCATCAGCAGGGGGGAAAGGCTGAAAGAGCTCATCCACACAACCCAAACACAACCCAAACACAACCCAAACACAACCCAAACACAACCCAAACACAACCCAACACAACCCAAACACAACCCAAACACAACCCAAACACAACCCAAACATGTCACATGAGCTGTGACCCTGTTATCCACAAAGACCTTGAACAACAACAGCTCCAATCTGCCTGATCAGCTGTTCCACTAGGACCCCCAGACATGGAACCTGAACTAGTCACAGAACCGCTCAACGGGAATTCTTCAGAAGGAAAAAACCCCCGGAAAACCAGAAGCGAGACCAGTATGAGGTGAAACCAGAAGAGAGACCAGTATGAGGTGAAACCAGAACAGACCAGTATGTGGTGAAACCAGAAGAGAGACCAGTATGAGGTGAAACCAGAAGAGAGACCAGTATGAGGTGAAACCAGAACAGAGACCAGTATGAGGTGAAACCAGAAGAGAGACCAGTATGAGGTGAAACCAGAAGAGAGACCAGTATGTGGTGAAACCAGAAGAGAGACCAGTATGTGGTGAAACCAGAACAGACCAGTATGAGGTGAAACCAGAAGAGAGACCAGTATGAGGTGAAACCAGAAGAGAGACCAGTATGTGGTGAAACCAGAACAGAGACCAGTATGAGGTGAAACCAGAAGAGAGACCAGTATGTGGTGAAACCAGAACAGAGACCAGTATGAGGTGAAACCAGAAGAGAGACCAGTATGTGGTGAAACCAGAACAGAGACCAGTATGAGGTGAACCTACACGGCGGAGCTGCCGTCGTGGCCCAGGATGTGGCTGATGTTGTGGGCGGGCCGGTTGGGCTGCTTGCCCGGGTCGGCGGAGGAGGACGCGGCGTTGGAGAGCGACAGCAGCGGCGACATGGGCATGGCGGCGCCGTCGGCGGGCATCGCCGTGGCGATCTCCGGGAACAGCGAGGTGAGGCTGAAGTTGGACAGGTGCGGCGTGATGCCCGAGGAGTTGGCGATGGGCATGGGGGGCATGTCGGGGAGCAGCGGGAAGCTGGCCTGGGCGAACCCCACGGGGCGCGGCGGAGACAGGATGGAGCCGAAGCGGTTGTTGAGGGGGGCGGAGCCAGCCTTGTCGGCGCCGGGGCTGGTGAACATCTGGTTGGAGAAGTACTGGAGGGGGATGTCGCTGGGCAGGCTGGGGTGGGCGGCGGGCGAGTAGGAGGGGTAGAAGGAGGGCAGGGTGTTCTGGGGCTCCACGGGGAGCAGGGCGGGGGTGCGGGATGAGCCGGGCTGGCTGACGGGCGGGATGAAGGTGGAGTTGGCGTTGATGGGCGGAGGAGGCGGGTTCATCCCGCCGTCGGCGATGAAGGGGAAGCCGAAGTTCTGCGCCAGGTGCTGGTCGGGCACCAGGTTGTTGTCCCCGCCAACCTGGGCGCCGTCCGCCATGAAGCGGACGATGCTGCCGCGGCGCACCGCCTCGCCGCCGCCACCCGCCTGCGGCCGCCCCAGGAGTACGCCCCCGCCCGGGGGGAGGGGCAGGTGGCCCTCCGGGTGCTCGAACGGGTGGCCGGGCCGCAGTGCGCCGGGGCGGGGCCGGTCCCCGGGCCTCAGCTTGGCCGGTGGGCCCTCCTGGGCGAGGTGGCGGGAGCGCTGGGAAGGGGGCGGAGGCCTGGAGGAGGAGGGGGCGGAGGAGCGGCCGGGCTCGGAGCTGCTGTGCGGGGGTGGGAGGGGGGGAGGAGGGTGAGTGGGGAGGCCCGACCTCACCCCCGGACCTCCGTGCATGTTCCCCCCGCCCTGGGGGATGTGGCCCTTGTTGCCCTCGGCGAGCCTCATGCCCGGGGCCTGGCTGGGGCTGGAGGCCTTGGCCTGCATGTCCCCGGCCGAGGGCAGGCAGCTGTACTCCATGCTGACCGGCGGACAGCACTGCGTCGCCCTCTGGTGGCCGGCCTGCTCTGGCAGGTGTGGGGAGAGGAGGCTCTGCATGAAGCTCTGGTGGCAGCCCTCCTGCTCCCTGCTCAGCCCCGCCCCGATCTGCACGCCCCCCTGGGCGCCGGGGTGAGGTCCGCCGTAGCCCCCCCCGCCGCCACGAGGCCTCCCGTCCCCCGGGGGGCCCACCCCCATCCTGAACCCCCCCTGCTGCTGCCCCGGGAGGCCTCTCTGGGACGCGGGGACGGACTTGGGGGCCATGTCGCCACGGGACACCTGGACCTCGAACCCGCCCAGCTGATGCCCCCCCCCCCCCTCCTCCTCCTCCCCCCAGGGCTTTGAAGGGAGGGCACTCCGACACCCTCTGGACGTCGGCCGGTCCCGGGTGCTCCTGGCCCAGCCGGGGGTTGTGTCCGAGGTTGCCTTTGCCCCGCGTCGAGTCCAGGTAGCCGCGCAGGTCGGGCTGCTCCGGGGCAGTACCGCGCGTGGCCTGCAGGTGGAGCCCCATGCGCTGCTGCTGCTCGCCACTAGAGGAGCTCTTCCCGATGAGGGCCTCGGCGGAGTAGCTGGAGACGCGGTGGCGCTCCTGGCGTGAGGGGGCGCAGGCCAGGTCGGAGGGCCGCGACCCCGGGATGTTGCTGGGCTGGGAGATCAGCTGCTGCTCCAGGGTCCTGGAACTCATCAGCCGCTGCATGGCGCTGTGGTCCTGACCCGCCTGGACAAGGTGGAGGAGAGAACAGCAGAGAGGTGAGGAGAGACCAGCGTTGAGTCTTTACGTCTCAGGACATTGTGCTCACGGCTGTTCCTACAGTTCAGACTGAGTTGGGGAAAGAGGCCTGTGTGTTTTCTGCAGCGTCTGCATGGAATTAACTTAAACTCCAAGATCCTTGTCACTCTGAACGAATTTAAAGGTGAAAACGATAGAAACAGACTCTATTGATACTTGTAATCGTTTTAATTGAAATAGGATTACAGCTTCCCTGCACTTTTACTGTATGGCATTTTTGAGCTGATCTATTGTTTTAATGTGAGTGTGAAACTACTGCCGCCCTTCTTGGCCGGGTCGCTCTGGAAAAAGAGATTTGAATCTCAACAGGTCTAAAGATGGTTAAATAAAGGTTCATGAGAAAAGTCGCAAAACACACAGGCTAAATACTATTTCAGTACATCTTAATATGATGCCAACTTTGACCTTTTTAATCTCGCCTTTATCATGTAGTTTTTACCTAGAATAAAAATCTTATTAATTTTATTTATTTAATTATATTTTTTTATTTTTTTTTACTGTTTCTTATTTTCTATTCTCTTTTATCATATATGATCTGTCCTGTTAAATACCATCTACTAATAAACCATGTTTTTATTTATTCTGTAAAGCACTGTCTTACATTTTCTTGTATGAACATGTGCTAATTAAATCTTATCAATTTTAATGTTTTAATTCTCATTTTTTATGTTTTACTGTATCCTATTTTCTATTCTCTTTTATCATATATGATCCATCCTTTTAAATACCATCTACTAATAAACAGTTTGTATTTATTCTGTAAAGCACTGTGTGCTCCATTTGCTTGTAAGAACATGTGCTATATAAATAAACTTGACTTTGACAGTGAAACCCATGTGAATGAGAGCGAGACCTTGAGGTGTTCCTGCGGGGCCAGGTGGCTGCTGTGGTGGGCCCTGGGGCCGGGCGCAGGGGCCTCGAGGTGGTCCTGCTGGGCCAGGTGGCTGCTGTGGTGGGCCCTGGGGCCGGGCGCAGGGGCCTCGCAGCTCTTCTCCTGGTGACGGGCCCCGAAGTGCTGCAGGTGCTGCTGGAGGTGCTGGTGTCTGGAGAGAGAGCTCTGCTGCTGGGGGTGCTGCTGCTGGGGGTGCTGCTGCTGCTGTTGTTGATGTTGCGTCTGGGACTGTTGTTGTTGTTGTTGTTGATGTTGTGTCTGCTGCTGCTGTTGGTGCTGTTGATGTTGTGATTGCTGCTGTTGATGCTGTGATTGCTGCTGTTGATGCTGCGACTGTTGGAGTGTTTGTTGTTGATGTTGTTGTTGTTGTTGTTGTTGTTGAGACTGCTGCTGCGCGTGCTGTTGTTGGTGTTGTGGCTGCGTCTGCTGCTGTTGTTGTTGTTGATGCTGTTGGTGCTGGACCCCAGCCTTCTCCAGGTGATGCTGCTTCTGCTGCAGCCCCACAGGCGGGCCGCTCTGACCCCCCCGAACAAGCCCCCTCTTCTTCTGCTGCGCGTGCTGGGCGTGCTGCTGCTCCTGCTGGAGCGCCCTCTGGTGGAGGCTGTGCAGCTGTGCGGCGTCGGGCTGGCCGAGGTGGTGCTGGAGCTGGTACAGGTGGTGCCTCTGGTCCTGCTGCTGCTGCTGTTTCAGGTAGGGGTTCCCCCCCACCAGGTGCTGCCCAGGCTGGGGCGTGGTGTGCTGGGGATGCCCCTGGGGCAGGTGGAGCACCCCCGGCTGGCTCTGCTCCTGCTGCTGCTGGGCCGCCCCCTGGGGGGCGCAGTGGGCGTCGGCGGGCCGGAGGACGGTGCCCATGAAGGAGTTGCCGGAGAACAGGGCGCCCACGCCGTCCGGGTTGATCCGAGCCATGACGGCCGAGGAGGAGCTCGGGGGAAGCTGGCTCGCCATTAACATCCCGCTCTGGCCGCGGTCCGGGGCCTTGGCCTCCATGCGGCCCGTGCCTCCTCCTCCGGCCGTGGCGGACGGACAGGCCTTGGGGCGCTTGTTGCCGGCGGGAAGCATGGAGTCGTCCTGGGCCGGCCGCTTGGACGCGTCCTTGACATGGCGCTCGCCTCCCGCGCCGACTCCGCCGGGAGTTCTGAGCAGGGCGCTCTTCAGGGGGGCGTACTCGCCTAGTTGGCCGCTACCGCCGGAGCAGGGGGGCAGGCCGGCGGCGGCGGAGGAGGGGGGCTGGGACAGCAGGGCGGCGGGGGAGGGGGCGGAGCCCTGCCGGCCGGCCAGACGTGGGGAGCCAGGGTAGGGCTGCTGCTGGCTGGAGCTGGACCTGATGAGGTTGTTGACGCTGAGGGTGGCGACGGTCCCAGACTGAGCCTGGCTCTGGGTGTGGCTGTGGGACTGGGACTGGGAGTAGGGGGCGCCCTGCGGGTGTCTGGCGCCTGCCTCTCCCGCCTGGCTCCTGACGTTCACCTGGGTGGGGACCGGAGGAGGAGGAGGCTTGGCAATGGCAGCCTCCATGGGGACCTTGGCGACCTTGGCCTGTTGCCCAGCGACTCTGTCTTTGCTGCCGGGGGCTTGATGCGACTTGGGGGGTTCCCAGGGAGGGGCGGCTGGGGTGGGGGCGTGGGGGGCGTTGGCGGAGGCGGGGCCGTCCTGCTCCAACATGGCCAGGGCCAGGATCTCCGCCTGCTCAGATGTGAAGGCGAACGCACCGAAGGAGGCGCCGGCGCTGACGCCGTGGCCCTGGGGCAGCATGGAGGCCACGGAGAAGCCCCTCCCACCGCCGCCCGCCGTGCCGGCAGACATGGGCGAGTCCGTCTGTCTGTTGCCGGACGTTAGGGGCTGTTCCATCACCTGGTGGTCTAGCGGGTACGCCTGGTGCGGTGGCTGGGGGGGGGCAGAGGTATTTCTCGCGGGTGCGTCGGTCCTCGGTCCGACATGCCCCTCCCCTCTCTGAGGCTCCCTCTCTCTCCCGGAGACGTCGGTCAGTCTGAGCACGGCGGCGTGGGAGACGGAAGAGGCGGCGGCGGTGGCGTCCGGGCGCTGGGTTGAGGCGGGCGGGTTCGCCTGGGCCCGTTTCCTAAACTCGGAAGGCGAGGTGGTGGGCGGGGCAGTGACAGAGGGGGACGAGAGAGAGAGAGGCGGAGCTGGGTGGGGGAGGGGCTGAGCGTGACACGCTGAGGGGGTGAGCTGGGTGGACGGGAGAGACAGTCCAGATGCGGTCTCAGGCGAGCCGGTCGCGCTGGCGAGGAGGGTCCGACACGCTGCCGTCGTCGTCACCGTCGCGCCGGGGGCGTGTCCGCTCTCTGTGGAACAGGCGACCGCGGATCTGCCGCCCTGCTGAGGACCGGCAGGGGAGCCGGACGCCCTCGCCGTCGTCCTGCTCTGCGGCACGGTGAGCTTGTGGGGAGCGGCGGTCAGCGCTGTGGGTGCTTCACTCTGAGAGGACGCAGCCGGACCTGCCACGGGCTTAACTGCGGTCGGACCGACGGCGGCGACTTCAGCTACGACACTCCCGCCGACGCCCTCGCTGTGAGTTGAGTTGGCGCCGGTGGCTACTGATGTGCTGTGAGAGAGAGGTGTGGTACCAGTACAGGAAGCCCTGTTCTCTGTGGGGGGGTCCTTGGATGCGGCCGGTTCTCTCAGCGTATAGAGGCTGATGATGTTCAGTGTATTGTGTGTAGAGTTGACGGCGCTGTCCGTGGCTGTGCTGTGCGCGGGGGCGGCGCTGTCCGTGGCTGTGCTGTGCGCGGGGGCCTCGCTGCTAGCGGCGCCATGAGCTACGGCGCCAACAGGCGGAGAGTCCGCAGCCACGCTAGCCAAGGGCGTGTCTTGAGATGGGGTCAACTGCGCCGTCTGACCCTCTCTCGTAGCCAACGGCGGCTTGGCGGCGATGGCGACGGCGCCGCGTCCCTTCTTGGGCTCTTTCCTCCTCGTCGGCTTGGCCCGCTTCGCGGCGGCTCGTTTAGGCGCGAGGACGGCGCCGGGCTTCCTGCGCGAGGCCCTCCCCCCGGCGCCAGGCGCCCCCCGTCCCCCCCGCGGCTTGGCGGGCGTGCCACCGGGACATGCCGGCTGTCTGGCGGGGAAAGTGTCCGATACGGAGACGGCAGGCTGCTGCTGGACCACGGAATACGACGGAGGAGGAGGAGGAGGAGGGGGAGGGGCCACGGCCAGCTGGAGGCCACAGCCCTGGCTGGAGATGGCGTGGGGCGGCAGGCCCTGGCTGGAGATGGCGTGGGGCGGCAGGCCCTGGCTGGAGATGGCGTGGGGCGGCAGGCCCTGGGAGATGCTCTGGTTCAGGCTGCTGAGCGCACCCAGGCTCTTGAGCGCCACGTTGGTGGTGGGCTCCTCCCTGGTGGTGGGCTGCACCAGCTGCAGGGTGCTCTGGGCGCTCTGGGAGGAGCCGCCCTTGTCGGAGGTCTTCATGGGCTGCAGGGCGAACACCTGGCCGTTCACGGTGATGGTCTGGGGGGCGGGGGCAGCGGCGGCGGGGGGGGCGGCGGTCACGGGCTTGGACGCCTGGGCCGGCGGCGCCGCGGGTCGCGGTAGGATGTGAACCAGCTGCTTCCCCCCGACCGTGTGGAGGCCGGCGGTGGTTGAGGTCGTGCAGCCGGTCGAGACGATCTGACCGGGGATGCCGACGCAGCCAGGCACGGCGCCGGGCACCACACCCCCCTGATGGTTCTGAGGGCCGGGCTTTGCCTGATTGGGCGCCTGGATGATTACGATGTGCTGGCAAGGCGTCTGATTGGCCAAATCCTCCCGGGCGCCGGCCTGGGCGGGGCAGGGATTGGCCTGCTGCAGGATGACCACGCTGGGGCTGTTGGTGCTCTGCGGAGCGGTGGCAGGGTTGACCTGCAGCACCTGCATGGTCTGGAGCAAGGGCAGGACGGCAGCCTGGGGCGGGGGCAGGGGCGGGGCCTGGGGGTTGAGCGCTGTCTGAGGAGGACGGGGGACGGCGGGCTGGGGCACTATGGCCGCCTGGGGGAGGACAGTACACTGGGGCTGGGGGGCCAGGACAGGCTGGACCTGCGGCTGGGGTGGGGCCAGTAGGGCGGGCTGGACAGAGGGGAGGGCCTGGATGTGGGCGTGCTGTAGGGGCAGCGGAGGCCTCACCTGGATGTGGATGGGCTGGACGGCGGGTTTGGCGCCCATGGGGCACACGGTCACCTGCTGCACGGTCTGACCAGCGGCGGCGCCGGCCTCCGGGGCCGGCAGACCCTGGTAGACGGGCTGCACCGTGTTCCCAGTCAGCTGCAAGGTGGTCCAGGTGGTCTGCGTGCTGCCGGCCGCTCCGGCGCCCAGGAGGCCCGCGCTGGAGGGGACGACGGCGTAGCTCAGGGTCCTGGGCGCGGCCGTGGTCACGGCCTGGGGGAGGACTGCGTAGCGAGGGAGCTGGGTGGCCGAGCAGGCCACGGCGGCGGCGGGGAGAGACGGCGCCAGGGAGGTGGGCGGGAGCAGGGCAGCGGTGGTGACAGCGGTGGGGAGAGGGCAGAGGCCCTGGACAGTGATGTAGGACACCGAAGGGTCAGCCTCCACCACCCTGACCGCCGCGGAGTACGAACACGGGAGGGTGGAACCAGGAAGTAGCGCTGGGGCAGAGGAGGGGGAGGAGTTAACCTGCTGCAGAGCCCCGTTGGCCATGATGTCGGAGGGCGGCGGAACAACGACAGCCTCTGCTGGCTGTTTCCCGTCATCAGAGGCGGAGCTTGGCTCCTTCCCCGCAGGGCGTGGCGTGTTCCCGTTGGAGTATATGATGATCCCTTTTGTGGGCTGGTGGGTGGGCGTCACCTTGGCCACTTTGGCACAGCGCATCTTGCCCTTCCAGTGGATGCTGGGGTCATCCAGGAAGTTGATGTCGTGCGCTTTGAGGAGCTCGATGTAGTGACCACTCTCCTTCCTCAGTTCCTCCATCTGGCGACGCAGACGACGGATCTCCTCCGCTGAAGAGAGACGACAGTTAATCACACACACACAACAAACACACACACACACAACAAAAACATGCAACAAACACACACACAACACACAGACACGCTAATAAGAGAGATAACAATTAATTACACAGACACACACAACATATAGAAGAACAAAGAGGACTAGAAAAGGTTGATTTTCTGAAGAAATGCATGCTTGCTGAAAACAGGAATAATATGTAGCTTAATAGATAGCTTTAATAGAACTGAATAGTAGGCTCCTAATAAAGCAAGTATCTTAAAAATAGATTTTAATTAAAAGTATGACTGGTATCTAAATGACTATATGGCATGAAAAGTATAAATGTTATCTAAATATGAGCATCAATAAGTTTGAATGTAGTATCTAGCTGAGTCAAGTAAGTGAATCTCACATTATCAACCAGTCATTCTGACTTCTACGGTTCTACAAGTTCAATAGTTCAAAAAGTGCAAAATTGTATCAAAATGAGTGTTTAGCAGTAATAAACTTGTCATTCTGAGTTTTTCAATTGTTTGAATGGAGTCTGTAGAGCAACCAGAGGCTGAAAGAGCATCTCCCATAGACATGCATTGAGTTTGAGTCAAAATAGTTCTCAGCAGAAACTGCTGTGCTCAAGAGTGGATGTGAATGAACAAACCCAGAATGAGCCTGGTTGTAACCAAGGCAGCCGAGGATGCAACACTGCTAGCTACCGCATCCCTTAGGGAACTGCAGTGCTGTCTTCAACATCAGTAAGACAGTTCTAAATCAGGAGGTGCTGCCCCCTAGGGGCTATGCTCCTATTGGTATGGTCCCCCACGAAGGCTCGTATTGGTCTGGTCCCCTGCGAAGGCTCCTATTGGTATGGTCCCCTGCGAAGGCTCCTATTGGTATGGTCCCCCACGAAGGCTCGTATTGGTATGGTTCCCTGAAGGCTCCTATTGGTATGGTCCCCCGCGAAGGCTCCTATTGGTCTGGTCCCCTGCGAAAGCTCCTATTGGTATGGTCCCCCGCGAAGGGTCCTATTGGTATGGTCCCCCGCGAAGGGTCCTATTGGTATGGTCCCCCGCAAACTGAATATGTATACATACACTCGCTTCCTCCAGTCAGGATGGAGCAGCCCATATGAGCCACTGGTGTCCGCTATCTTATCCTCTTTCTCAACTCAGCTAAGACTGATCTGTTGTCGGCGGCGTAAAAAATTTAGAGATTCTTTGTGGCAGTGTTTTTCACAACTCTGAGTCTCAAATGACTCCCGAGCCATCAACCCTAACAGCCCTGGTCCTACGGCCCTACCCTGAGACTCCCCAGCCATCAACCCTAACAGCCCTGGTCCTACGGCCCTACCCTGAGAGCAGCCATCAACCCTAACAGCCCTGGTCCTACGGCCCTACCCTGAGAGCAGCCATCAACCCTAACAGCCCTGGTCCTACGGCCCTACCCTGAGACTCCCCAGCCATCAACCCTAACAGCCCTGGTCCTACGGCCCTACCCTGAGACTCCCCAGCCATCAACCCTAACAGCCCTGGTCCTACGGCCCTACCCTGAGAGCAGCTCCCCCACAGCCATCAACCCTAACAGCCCTGGTCCTACGGCCCTACCCTGAGAGCAGCCATCAACCCTAACAGCCCTGGTCCTACGGCCCTACCCTGAGAGCAGCCATCAACCCTAACAGCCCTGGTCCTACGGCCCTACCCTGAGAGCAGCCATCAACCCTAACAGCCCTGGTCCTACGGCCCTACCCTGAGAGCAGCCATCAACCCTAACAGCCCTGGTCCTACGGCCCTACCCTGAGAGCAGCCATCAACCCTAACAGCCCTGGTCCTACGGCCCTACCCTGAGACTCCCCAGCCATCAACCCTAACAGCCCTGGTACGGCCCTACCCTGAGAGCAGCCATCAACCCTAACAGCCCTGGTCCTACGGCCCTACCCTGAGAGCAGCCATCAACCCTAACAGCCCTGGTCCTACGGCCCTACCCTGAGAGCAGCCATCAACCCTAACAGCCCTGGTCCTACGGCCCTACCCTGAGAGCAGCCATCAACCCTAACAGCCGTGGTCCTACGGCCCTACCCTGAGAGCAGCCATCAACCCTAACAGCCCTGGTCCTACGGCCCTACCCTGAGAGCAGCCATCAACCCTAACAGCCCTGGTCCTACGGCCCTACCCTGAGAGCAGCCATCAACCCTAACGGCCCTACCCTGAGACTCCCCAGCCATCAACCCTAACAGCCCTGGTCCTACGGCCCTACCCTGAGACTCCCCAGCCATCAACCCTAACAGCCCTGGTCCTACGGCCCTACCCTGAGACTCCCCAGCCATCAACCCTAACAGCCCTGGTCCTACGGCCCTACCCTGAGAGCAGCCATCAACCCTAACAGCCCTGGTTCTACGGCCCTACCCTGAGAGCAGCCATCAACCCTAACAGCCCTGGTCCTACGGCCCTACCCTGAGAGCAGCCATCAACCCTAACAGCCCTGGTCCTACGGCCCTACCCTGAGAGCACCCATCAACCCTAACAGCCCTGGTCCTACGGCCCTACCCTGACAGCAGCCATCAACCCTAACAGCCCTGGTCCTACGGCCCTACCCTGAGAGCAGCCATCAACCCTAACAGCCCTGGTCCTACGGCCCTACCCTGAGACTCCCCAGCCATCAACCCTAACAGCCCTGGTCCTACGGCCCTACCCTGAGAGCAGCCATCAACTCTAACAGCCCTGGTCCTACGGCCCTACCCTGAGAGCAGCCATCAACCCTAACAGCCCTGGTCCTACGGCCCTACCCTGAGAGCAGCCATCAACCCTAACAGCCCTGGTCCTACGGCCCTACCCTGAGAGCAGCCATCAACCCTAACAGCCCTGGTCCTACGGCCCTACCCTGAGACTCCCCAGCCATCAACCCTAACAGCCCTGGTCCTACGGCCCTACCCTGAGACTCCCCAGCCATCAACCCTAACAGCCCTGGTCCTACGGCCCTACCCTGAGAGCAGCTCCCCCACAGCCATCAACCCTAACAGCCCTGGTTCTACGGCCCTACCCTGAGAGCAGCCATCAACCCTAACAGCCCTGGTCCTACGGCCCTACCCTGAGAGCAGCCATCAACCCTAACAGCCCTGGTCCTACGGCCCTACCCTGAGAGCAGCCATCAACCCTAACAGCCCTGGTCCTACGGCCCTACCCTGAGACTCCCCAGCCATCAACCCTAACAGCCCTGGTCCTACGGCCCTACCCTGAGAGCAGCCATCAACTCTAA
The DNA here is from genome assembly GCF_949987555.1 of Borostomias antarcticus. Classification (NCBI taxonomy): domain Eukaryota; kingdom Metazoa; phylum Chordata; class Actinopteri; order Stomiiformes; family Stomiidae; genus Borostomias; species Borostomias antarcticus. The sequence goes on along the minus strand of NC_140242.1, from coordinate 333,610 downwards.
CAGCCCTGGTCCTACGGCCCTACCCTGAGAGCAGCCATCAACCCTAACAGCCCTGGCCCTACGGCCCTACCCTGAGAGCAGCCATCAACCCTAACAGCCCTGGTCCTACGGCCCTACCCTGAGACTCCCCAGCCATCAACCCTAACAGCCCTGGTCCTACGGCCCTACCCTGAGACTCCCCAGCCATCAACCCTAACAGCCCTGGTCCTACGGCCCTACCCTGAGAGCAGCTCCCCCACAGCCATCAACCCTAACAGCCCTGGTTCTACGGCCCTACCCTGAGAGCAGCCATCAACCCTAACAGCCCTGGTCCTACGGCCCTACCCTGAGAGCAGCCATCAACCCTAACAGCCCTGGTCCTACGGCCCTACCCTGAGAGCAGCCATCAACCCTAACAGCCCTGGTCCTACGGCCCTACCCTGAGACTCCCCAGCCATCAACCCTAACAGCCCTGGTCCTACGGCCCTACCCTGAGAGCAGCCATCAACTCTAACAGCCCTGGTCCTACGGCCCTACCCTGAGAGCAGCCATCAACCCTAACAGCCCTGGTCCTACGGCCCTACCCTGAGAGCAGCCATCAACCCTAACAGCCCTGGTCCTACGGCCCTACCCTGAGAGCAGCCATCAACCCTAACAGCCCTGGTCCTACGGCCCTACCCTGAGAGCAGCCATCAACCCTAACAGCCCTGGTCCTACGGCCCTACCCTGAGAGCAGCCATCAACCCTAACAGCCCATGTCCTACGGCCCTACCCTGAGAGCAGCCATCAACCCTAACAGCCCTGGTCCTACGGCCCTACCATGACTCCCCAGCCATCAACCCTAACAGCCCTGGTCCTACGGCCCTGAGAGCAGCAATCAACCCTAACAGCCCTGGTCCTACGGCCCTACCCTGAGAGCAGCCATCAACCCTAACAGCCCTGGTCCTATGGCCCTACCCTGAGAGCAGCCATCAACCCTAACAGCCCTGGTCCTACGGCCCTACCCTGAGAGCAGCCATCAACCCTAACAGCCCTGGTCCTATGGCCCTACCCTGAGAGCAGCCATCAACCCTAACAGCCCTGGTCCTACGGCCCTACCCTGAGACTCCCCAGCCATCAACCCTAACAGCCCTGGTTCTACGGCCCTACCCTGAGAGCAGCCATCAACCCTAACAGCCCTGGTCCTACGGCCCTACCCTGAGAGCAGCCATCAACCCTAACAGCCCTGGTTCTACGGCCCTACCCTGAGAGCAGCCATCAACCCTAACAGCCCTGGTCCTACGGCCCTACCCTGAGAGCAGCCATCAACCCTAACAGCCCTGGTCCTACGGCCCTACCCTGAGAGCAGCCATCAACCCTAACAGCCCTGGTCCTACGGCCCTACCCTGAGAGCAGCCATCAACCCTAACAGCCCTGGTCCTACGGCCCTACCCTGAGAGCAGCCATCAACCCTAACAGCCCTGGTCCTACGGCCCTACCCTGAGACTCCCCAGCCATCAACCCTAACAGCCCTGGTCCTACGGCCCTACCCTGAGACTCCCCAGCCATCAACCCTAACAGCCCTGGTCCTACGGCCCTACCCTGAGAGCAGCCATCAACCCTAACAGCCCTGGTCCTACGGCCCTACCCTGAGAGCAGCCATCAACCCTAACGGCCCTACCCTGAGACTCCCCAGCCATCAACCCTAACAGCCCTGGTCCTACGGCCCTACCCTGAGACTCCCCAGCCATCAACCCTAACAGCCCTGGTCCTACGGCCCTACCCTGAGACTCCCCAGCCATCAACCCTAACAGCCCTGGTCCTACGGCCCTACCCTGAGAGCAGCCATCAACCCTAACAGCCCTGGTCCTACGGCCCTACCCTGAGAGCAGCCATCAACCCTAACAGCCCTGGTCCTACGGCCCTACCCTGAGAGCAGCCATCAACCCTAACAGCCCTGGTCCTACGGCCCTACCCTGAGAGCAGCCATCAACCCTAACAGCCCTGGTCCTACGGCCCTACCCTGAGAGCAGCCATCAACCCTAACATCCCTGGTCCTACGGCCCTACCCTGAGACTCCCCAGCCATCAACCCTAACAGCCCTGGTCCTACGGCCCTACCCTGAGACTCCCCAGCCATCAACCCTAACAGCCCTGGTTCTACGGCCCTACCCTGAGAGCAGCCATCAACCCTAACAGCCCTGGTCCTACGGCCCTACCCTGAGAGCAGCCATCAACCCTAACAGCCCTGGTCCTACGGCCCTACCCTGAGAGCAGCCATTAACCCTAACAGCCCTGGTCCTACGGCCCTACCCTGACAGCAGCCATCAACCCTAACAGCCCTGGTCCTACGGCCCTACCCTGAGACTCCCCAGCCATCAACCCTAACAGCCCTGGTCCTACGGCCCTACCCTGAGACTCCCCAGCCATCAACCCTAACAGCCCTGGTCCTACGGCCCTACCCTGAGAGCAGCCATCAACCCTAACAGCCCTGGTCCTACGGCCCTACCCTGAGACTCCCCAGCCATCAACCCTAACAGCCCTGGTCCTACGGCCCTACCCTGAGAGCAGCCATCAACCCTAACAGCCCTGGTCCTACGGCCCTACCCTGAGAGCAGCCATCAACCCTAACAGCCCTGGTCCTACGGCCCTACCCTGAGACTCCCCAGCCATCAACCCTAACAGCCCTGGTCCTACGGCCCTACCCTGAGACTCCCCAGCCATCAACCCTAACAGCCCTGGTCCTATGGCCCTACCCTGAGAGCAGCTCCCCCACAGCCATCAACCCTAACAGCCCTGGTTCTACGGCCCTACCCTGAGAGCAGCCATCAACCCTAACAGCCCTGGTCCTACGGCCCTACCCTGAGAGCAGCCATCAACCCTAACAGCCCTGGTCCTATGGCCCTACCCTGAGAGCAGCCATCAACCCTAACAGCCCTGGTCCTACGGCCCTACCCTGAGAGCAGCCATCAACCCTAACAGCCCTGGTCCTACGGCCCTACCCTGAGAGCAGCCATCAACCCTAACAGCCCTGGTCCTACGGCCCTACCCTGAGAGCAGCCATCAACCCTAACAGCCCTGGTCCTACGGCCCTACCCTGAGACTCCCCAGCCATCAACCCTAACAGCCCTGGTTCTACGGCCCTACCCTGAGAGCAGCCATCAACCCTAACAGCCCTGGTCCTACGGCCCTACCCTGAGAGCAGCCATCAACCCTAACAGCCCTGGTCCTACGGCCCTACCCTGAGAGCAGCCATCAACCCTAACAGCCCTGGTCCTATGGCCCTACCCTGAGAGCAGCCATCAACCCTAACAGCCCTGGTTCTACGGCCCTACCCTGAGACTCCCCAGCCATCAACCCTAAAAGCCCTGGTCCTACGGCCCTACCCTGAGACTCCCCAGCCATCAACCCTAACAGCCCTGGTCCTATGGCCCTACCCTGAGAGCAGCTCCCCCACAGCCATCAACCCTAACAGCCCTGGTTCTACGGCCCTACCCTGAGAGCAGCCATCAACCCTAACAGCCCTGGTCCTACGGCCCTACCCTGAGAGCAGCCATCAACCCTAACAGCCCTGGTCCTATGGCCCTACCCTGAGAGCAGCCATCAACCCTAACAGCCCTGGTCCTACGGCCCTACCCTGAGAGCAGCCATCAACCCTAACAGCCCTGGTCCTACGGCCCTACCCTGAGAGCAGCCATCAACCCTAACAGCCCTGGTCCTACGGCCCTACCCTGAGACTCCCCAGCCATCAACCCTAACAGCCCTGGTCCTACGGCCCTACCCTGAGACTCCCCAGCCATCAACCCTAACAGCCCTGGTCCTACGGCCCTACCCTGAGAGCAGCTCCCCCACAGCCATCAACCCTAACAGCCCTGGTTCTACGGCCCTACCCTGAGAGCAGCCATCAACCCTAACAGCCCTGGTCCTACGGCCCTACCCTGAGAGCAGCCATCAACCCTAACAGCCCTGGTCCTACGGCCCTACCCTGAGAGCAGCCATCAACCCTAACAGCCCTGGTCCTACGGCCCTACCCTGAGAGCAGCCATCAACCCTAACAGCCCTGGTCCTACGGCCCTACCCTGAGAGCAGCCATCAACCCTAACAGCCCTGGTCCTACGGCCCTACCCTGAGACTCCCCAGCCATCAACCCTAACAGCCCTGGTCCTACGGCCCTACCCTGAGACTCCCCAGCCATCAACCCTAACAGCCCTGGTCCTATGGCCCTACCCTGAGAGCAGCTCCCCCACAGCCATCAACCCTAACAGCCCTGGTTCTACGGCCCTACCCTGAGAGCAGCCATCAACCCTAACAGCCCTGGTCCTACGGCCCTACCCTGAGAGCAGCCATCAACCCTAACAGCCCTGGTCCTATGGCCCTACCCTGAGAGCAGCCATCAACCCTAACAGCCCTGGTCCTACGGCCCTACCCTGAGAGCAGCCATCAACCCTAACAGCCCTGGTCCTACGGCCCTACCCTGAGAGCAGCCATCAACCCTAACAGCCCTGGTCCTACGGCCCTACCCTGAGACTCCCCAGCCATCAACCCTAACAGCCCTGGTCCTACGGCCCTACCCTGAGACTCCCCAGCCATCAACCCTAACAGCCCTGGTCCTACGGCCCTACCCTGAGAGCAGCTCCCCCACAGCCATCAACCCTAACAGCCCTGGTCCTACGGCCCTACCCTGAGAGCAGCTCCCCCACAGCCATCAACCCTAACAGCCCTGGTCCTACGGCCCTACCCTGAGAGCAGCCATCAACCCTAACAGCCCTGGTCCTACGGCCCTACCCTGAGAGCAGCCATCAACCCTAACAGCCCTGGTCCTACGGCCCTACCCTGAGAGCAGCCATCAACCCTAACAGCCCTGGTCCTACGGCCCTACCCTGAGAGCAGCCATCAACCCTAACAGCCCTGGTCCTACAGCCCTACCCTGAGAGCAGTTCCCTGAGACCGTGAGAGCAGCCATCAACCCTAACAGCCCTGGTCCTACGGCCCTACCCTGAGAGCAGCTCCCTGAGACCCTGAGAGCAGCCATCAACCCTAACAGCCCTGGTCCTACGGCCCTACCATGACTCCCGAGCCATCAACCCTAACAGCCCTGGTCCTACGGCCCTACCCTGAGAGCAGCCATCAACCCTAACAGCCCTGGTCCTACGGCCCTACCCTGAGAGCAGCCATCAACCCTAACAGCCCTGGTCCTACGGCCCTACCCTGAGACTCCCCAGCCATCAACCCTAACAGCCCTGGTCCTACGGCCCTACCCTGAGACTCCCCAGCCATCAACCCTAACAGCCCTGGTCCTACGGCCCTACCCTGAGAGCAGCTCCCCCACAGCCATCAACCCTAACAGCCCTGGTTCTACGGCCCTACCCTGAGAGCAGCCATCAACCCTAACAGCCCTGGTCCTACGGCCCTACCCTGAGAGCAGCCATCAACCCTAACAGCCCTGGTCCTACGGCCCTACCCTGAGAGCAGCCATCAACCCTAACAGCCCTGGTCCTACGGCCCTACCCTGAGAGCAGCCATCAACCCTAACAGCCCTGGTCCTACGGCCCTACCATGACTCCCCAGCCATCAACCCTAACAGCCCTGGTCCTACTGCCCTACCCTGAGAGCAGCTCCCTGAGACCCTGAGAGCAGCTCCCCCACAGCCAGGGGGCGCTCCTGTTTGATTTATACCTCCTGTTTGATTTATACCTCCTGTTTGATTCATACCTCATGTTGATTTATACATCGTGTTTGATTTATTCTTCATGTTTTGATTTATACCCTAACCTTCATTTGACAGGACAGCACTCTGAGACCAAATAAGATTAAACCACCAGCTTCTCGTTTCTGAAAAACTACACATTTTCATCTTGACCGTTACCCTGTCTATTCCCTGTCTGTTCCCATTGTAAAGAATGTTGCGCCAGACTAAAATGTTGTTCCATCTCAATACTTGAGCAATCAGTAAAACTATGGTCTCTATGTGTCAGGGAAGGTTCATGTTAGACATACCGCAAACAGGGCTAAATGTCCAAAATACCATACTATGCCTTTAAATATACTCACATGTCCTGTGAGTATATTTAACACTATGTATATTTTGCACTCTATATTTTCCTGCTTTTTTGTCTTTTGCCAATCACATGCCTGCCCATAGCATTACATGTATAAAGTAGAAGAAGGTAGAAGTAGTAGCTTATAAGATGAGCAAGTATTGATCAAAAGATCAAAAGTGTATTTTGTCCAGACTTCCATTCATATTTTGCCTCTTTGAGCTGCCGTAGTGTAAAAAGTATAAGTGATATCAACATTTTTAAAAGTCATAGCAGCTATAAGTATGTAGTATCGTCATAGCAGCTATAAGTATGTAGTATAGTCATAGCAGCTATAAGTATGTAGTATAGTCATAGCAGCTATAAGTATGTAGTATAGTCTTTGAGCTGCACACTAAAAACACACCCACAATAAGGACTAATAAATGCTTAAAGGTGCATACCTTGCCCTTTATCACTGCCTTCAAGAAGCATCGTGTCATTTTGTTTCTTCAACTCAGTTATGTAGCGGTAGGCCTGGTCCAGGATCATGTTCTTGCTCTGAAGAGAGAGAGGGACCAAACAACGTGTGTGCTGTGTGTTGTACAGTATGTATATGTGACTACATGTATGTGTTGTATGTGTGTATGTGACTTTTTATGTATGTGACTATATGTATGTATGTATTTGACTATATCAATGTGTGTATGTGACTATATGTATGTGTGTTGTGTGAGTGTACATGTATGTGACTATATGTATGTGTGTGACTATATGTATGTGTGTTGTATGAGTGTATGTGACTGTATGTGTGTTGTATGTGTGTATGTATGTGTGTTGTATGAGTGTATGTGACTATGTATGTGTGTATGTGACTATATGTATGTGTGCATGTGACTGAATGAGTGACTTACCTGTTTGAGCGCCTGAGAACATGGCAGCAGATTCCCGATGCGGTTTATCCCAGCATTGATCTTGTCTTTTCGATGTCTCTCCACTAAGGGAGAAAAAAAACAACAACAACAACAACAGTAGGCCACGTCAACAAAAATGCAGCTTAATAAACATTTAACGAAACACAACTGTCAACCATGCAGAGAACAGCAAACCAACAACACCTTACCTGCATTGTGAATTTCTTTATTTTTCCTCCTTCTGTAAAAGAAAGTGCCATGGGTTGGAGAGTCATGTTGTATAGCTTGAGTGTGTGAGGGAATATGCAAGAAGAATCTACATTTCTTTAAAATGATCTCTCTCCAAGACATAAGAGTGATCTGGAGTGATGTGATCTGTCCTCACCTGGGTTTGAGGCCGAGGTCCTGGGTCTCAGTCACTTCGGGCATCCTGCCTCACACTGCTGCCTGTGTTGACAGGACCAGTCATCCCTGAGGACCAGTGAACCTCAGATCTCTACCATGGCTGACCTAGGACCAGCACAGCCACAGATCAACAACTAACATCATTAGGTTTAGACACTAGAAAACCAACATCAGACACCTGAACTGTTCCTTGGCTGGCAGAGCTAGCCCTAACCCTAACCCTAGCTCTCCAGCTACACACACCTACCATGGGTCTGATATCACGTTAGCTAGGGTTAGGGTTAGCTAGGGTTAGGGTTAGCTAGGGTTAGGGTTAGCTAGGGTTAGGGTTAGCTAGGGCTACAGGTTCACCAGCCGAGAGAAGCCCCTTCAAAATACAGATACCTATTAACTGTCATAACACTAAACATGGAGTATGTTGATAGTGAAGTGCTTGGTGGTCTGTGGGTGAGGGTTAGGGTTAGACCTGGTCTAGGTTAGGGTCAGGGTTAGGGTCAGGGTTAGACCTGGTCTAGGTTAGGGTTAGACCTGGTCTAGGTTAGGGTGAGCTCTCTGGTGCTACGGTCCTGGGATCCTGTGAGCTAGCAGCTAGCTAGGCTAACCAGACCTGACCACAACAAGGTACTCTTAACACCTTCTATATAAGATCCTCTTTCCGTACAGTGATTTATTTATTTTTTCTCTAGATGAAAGACAGATATGTTCTGCGTACCTGCGGGTCCCCGGGTTGGGTTCGGGTTCGGGGGTCCTGGGCTGGTTCATGTGAAGTTAGGGTTTCCTCTGCTCTCCTCTGCTCTCTCAACCGAACTACCCAGCATCAGGAGAGGGGCGGGAGCTCCAGGGAACCACCAATAGCAAGCAAGAAGAGAGGGGCGGGAGCTCCAGGGAACCACCAATAGCAAGCAAGAAGCTGGCGCTATAAGCGAATTAAATCGGAAATGTAGTGACAAAAATTAGGATGTCAACCAAATACTGTAAAGTTCAAGCAAAATGGACATGTAGTTGTTTCAGACTGGGCTATCTGAAGATCCTCTCAGCCATTTAACCACTGTCCTCTCTCTCCAACAGCAGTAAGCTGCCCCTAGACAGGAGTTATTGTGGTTAGTGGGGCCATAATGCATACGATCAGTGTGCTACATATCACAGCAAGAAAGATTAACAAAACAAAACAATGCAAATAGTATCTTTTATTTAGAGGTTAAAAAGTCTTACAATATAGAGCTCCAGAAAAGATAAAATTCTTCAAAGAATGAAAAAAAAAAATCATGCTTTTACTAAGAATGGAGAGGGCACAAGTCTCCTGGCATGCATGGGTCAAGGCTTCCCCTGGCTGGCAGGTCTGCTCTGAGGAGCCATACTCAACACTCAACACTTCCCACCTTCCTACTGTGGACTAAATAATGAAGGACGCTGGATGCTGACAGGAACATTACTAGTCCAGCGCATGTATAAGACTGGGCTGGCTGGCTTCCTAAGAAATGGCCACTAAAGTTGCCAATATAACCAGACACGTTCAGACACACAAACTCACTCATGCACAGACCCAGCAGAGGGGCTCTCTCTCTTAATACAGTCAGCTCATAAGAGAAAGAGAGACATGCTTCTGATTGTGATCTGTCACTAAGGTGACTATTACTCCAGCATTCCATACCGAACTGAGTGTAGGTTGACATTTAATAAAAAATGTCAACCATCATTACAGCAAAGCCAGTTCTTACGAGTGATTCCTTTAATGTTGGGCCAGCTGACAAAATGACATCACTTGCAGTATCTGTTCCAAAGCCAGGAGAAGCCCAGAGCCAATCAGCATCTCAAAGCCAGGAGAAGCCCAGAGCCAATCAGCATCTCAAAGCCAGGAGAAGCCCAGAGCCAATCAGCATCTCAATGGAAAAAAAATAACAGAAACGGTGAAGGGGATTTAAATTAATGGGCTGAGAAACCAACCCCTCCCTCAATACCCTCCCCCCACACACCCTCCCCCCACACACCTTCAGACCATTCAGCCTTCCTCATGCCCATTCAGTTGGCGGCGCTATTCTCCTCTTCCCTCTCTCGACTGGTGTCAGAGAACGACATCGAGGAGGGCATTGCATCACAGCGCAAGGGTCACACTTAACATGTTGCCAGAAGCAGAAACAGGACATCTCATCCACCTTTGGAGCGCGTTCGTCAAGTCCCAGGCTCAGGTGGTGAGGGAGATGGAGTTTGGAGTGTTCCGTGTGTCGCTACAACTTGAGGCGTCACTCGAAGGTTGCCAGCTGCGGACCTCTGTTGTTAATGGCGGTCTCACTATAAAAGACCCTCCTTCTTCAGTTCCTTTGTTTGATTTTTTGTCCAAACAGCAAAGATAAGTCCCCCTACCTTTATCGCTTTAAAACATCTCAAACACAAACAGTATGCTTTTGTAAACACCGAACTCCCCCCCTCCCCCCCTCAAAACTGTCAAATCTGCAGCTTCTTCTACAGGAACACTTCTGAATTCTGAACATTGTGTCATTTTCAAATCTCTAAACAAAGACGAGGGGATTGGGGGTGGGTGCTAAATGGGTTCCCTCCCCCCTTGAAATAAATGCAGCCATGTTTTTTGTACTTTGAATTAGTTTTTCTCCTTTGAAGAAAAGTGGTGAATGTGTCGACCCTGGGACATCTGTCACAGTTCCGTTTTTGGGGGAGGTGGGGACCGACCATGCTCTTTCCCGAGGCTGTGCCCTTACTCTGCCTTCTGCAGCTCTCCCCCAGGGGGCGCACATGGGCTGCGCAGGCTCTTCTGCAGCACGTGGGCATCTGCCGGCTCTATCCTCTTGTAGTAGTTCTTTTTCGTCTCGATGATCTCAAAGCCAAACTTCTGATAGAAGTCAATGGCCGACTCGTTGCTGATCTGCACATGACTGAAAGGGAGATAGAATGACTAAGGTGGTGAAGAGTCACATTGAAACAGGACTAAGGTGGTGAAGAGTCACATTGAAACAGATCAGGGGATTGTATGCATTTCTGTCCTGGAATACACTTCATTTGGGTCTGTGTCACGTCACGATAAGCACGACTTCTAAGTGATTTCACAGGCTTGGAAACTTACAGGTAAATGTTGTCAAAGGTGCCATCTTTCTCACAGATGTTTAGCACGTGGTTCAGCATTTTCGTTCCTAAGCAAAATGACATGACAAGAAAGAAAGGCTTGAGTTTGGTAAAAGGTCAAACATAACACAGAAATATAATTCACATGCATTACTCACATAGTGCTATACAAGGAGATAAAGACCAATAGCCCGTAAAAGAAGCAAACTGTCTGGATGTTTAAAGCTGTTGTAACTTTGTGTAGGCAGTTCAGGCCATTTTACGTACTGGCCAGTTTTTCAAAACACTAGCCTAATGCAACCATCAAATCAAGCTTTATTTGTATAGCGCATTTCATACACAGAGGCAACACAATGCGCTTTACAGAGAGCAATGGGGGGATAAACATAGGTCCTACCCCTACATACTGCAGAGGGAAGCAAAAAAGCAGCCATATGCAGCTGTACCTATGCCTAGTCTGCGGTAGGGCGCTAGGCAGCCGAGGGTCATGATGTACAGCCTCTTCTGGTTCTGGGAGTGGTCCACTCTGCAGCACACGGCCCCCACCGCGATGTCATTGAAGTATGCTGCAACAAATGGTGAGACAAGTTTAGGCAAGTAACATTATAACTACTATTCCCAAGGATGACATCATTTTTGCTAACAGTGGGCCTCATTCACCAATTATCTTCCTAGGGTTTTTCTTAACTTTGTCCTTAAGAGACTCCTAAGAACAGTCTTAAGAAAAGTCTATGTCAGATTCATGAACATGCCAAACCGCATAATTGTTCGCACCGGTGTTGTTCTTATCGCATTGAAAGTGTTCGCGCCAGTTGTTCCTAATTAGCATAAGTCAACGCTCCGCCCATCCCCATAAAAGGGCATGAGACTGTAGGGCCGTGAGCACACGTTAGAAGAATAATTAGATAATAATAATAATTATTATTAGATAATAATCATTTGATAATAATCAGAGAAGCTTTGAGCACAGAGTACAGATGTGGAAGGCCCTTTTGGGGCGCAACATATAGACTAAGCAGACATGCAAATAAAACTTTTAATGAGTACAAAATAGATGTTTTACTTTGCTCCATTATTAAAATTAATAATTATCTGTGTGATAATACATCTCTTCAAAATTAAGTTTCTGTGTGTGCAAAACCTCTCTGTGTGCTCAAAATATACCAATATACCAAAATTTACCATTTATATACCAAAATATATAAACTTCACGCGCACAGAATTTTTAAACAAAAGTAACACCATAGAGCACCATAAAATAACACTATAGAGCACCATAAAATAACACCATAGAGCACCATAAAATAACACCATAGAGCACCATAAAATAACACCATAGAGCACCAGAAAATAACACCATAGAGCACCATAAAATAACACCATAGAGCACCATAAAATAACACCATAGAGCACCATAAAATAACACCATAGAGCACCATAAAATAACACCATAGAGCACCATAAAATAACACCATAGAGCACCATAAAATGTAGACTACTTTAGTCTACTGGCAGCTAGCGTTGTTAGATGGCTTTGAGTGCTTCACTGAATCAAACCTGTGTAAGGTGACAACCATAACCTGGCTACTAGCTTGCTATTTCAATTTGAGGATTTATTGGGACAAAGAAATGATCCATCTATAAATGTAAATGTGTTGTTATATTGGCTACCTGCAGCTTTCACTCACATTTAGCCTTCCCTCACTTGATTCATTAGGCCCTGAGTTTTTCAAGTTGAAAACTTAGAACCAGCATACCTGTACCTGAGCAGGGCTCATAAGACAGATGCCCCACAAGATTGGATTGCAATGTCAATGAGAGCAGGCTATAACCAAACACCCCAGCGTTAGCTAAACTCCTGCAAGGCAAATGAGCTGCGTGATCCACCCACAACAGAAGTTCCTTCTTATTCTTTCCAATATTCAAGTATCATTTATTTATCAACTTATTCAGCGCTTCCGCTGCCCTCATTTGGCCATATAGTCATAAATAAATGATCTCAGTCCATTAACACAAAAATTGGCGGTGGAATTCATTTCAAAATATATTTTAAAACTTTTTTGTCCCCAAATGTTATTTATTTCGAAAGCACGTACTGGAGGGCTTCCACTTAAGTATTTTCTTTGTTGAATGCGCAGGTCTGGCTGGCGTTTTGGGCAGCATCTGTGTTTAATTGTGTAGAGCCCAGAGTTATCTGAGCTGGACCAGTGCTTTTTAAAATAATGAAAAATATTATAAAAAATATTATAAATAATACAAATATTCATGTTATTTAAATGCTAGGATATTATACAACTGAAGAAGAATTAAGAGAATTAAGGAAAGATTAGGGTAGAATTAAGGACACGCATGGAACCAATATAATAACCAATTATTTCAGACAGTCAGCACTCAAATGTGCATATGATTGCTCTTGAGTGTTCATAGATTGTTATTACCTATGAACAAATCCCAAAAAAGAAAACTTTGGTGAATGTCAGAATCTTTGTGAAAACAGCTCAAAAAGAGCTTCCTAAGAAATGTTGGTGAATGAGGCCCAATCTCTTTTAACAGCAGATACACTAATGAATGGGGTATACAATGTAACATGCATTACAAAGGCATAAACACAGTTATGGATTGGGCAAAGACTCAGCATAGTCTGACAGTGTAGTTTCCAACTTTGAATACTAAATTAGACTTTTTAAAACCTTTCTCAGCCCAGCCCTGTTTGAGGAGTGGCTGGTGGGTCTGTCCCTCACCTAGCTTGGCGAGCTCTCCCACCTCCAGCACATCTTACCTAGCTTGGCGAGCTCTCCCACCTCCAGCACATCTTACCTAGCTTGGCGAGCTCTCCCACCTCCAGCACATCTTACCTAGCTTGGCGAGCTCTCCCACCTCCAGCACATCTTTGTAGAACTTGTCGTTGTAGCTGACAGGGAAGATGACCTGGTTCAGACGCTTCAGCTGCTTAATGTTGTGGGGCGTCACGTCCCCCAGCTCGATCCGGCTACTGGAGCAAGAACAACCGGTCAAACAGCTGGAGAGGGAGGGACAGACTATACTCTCCCTCATACTAGTATACACAACTGACTGAGACAAACAGACCATTAAAGCTGCTAGATGAGGCACCATTATCAGTCACAAATTCTCCAAGTGTTATGTGACTATCTAACATTGTTTAAACTGCCCTACAGACAGTAGTTCATTCCCTAATAGCTGAGTGAGCCAGTCCTCCTGTCTGTAAAACATGGACACACGTGGCCGACCAGGCCAGATTAGTCAGATGCTCCCCGGCATCCATTCCTGCCAACTGAGGCTAAATGCATTATTCAGAATACCAAACTCATAGATATTAATCTGCACCTGAAACACAAGACACACATAGATATTTGATATGAAAAGTGTGTTCCATGTTCAATTTTGAGGAAGGGCTTGCAAGCAGCAGACACTGACAACTATCACTTGATTGTGGACTTCATGGCATGCTGTCCAGGTACAACTCACAATATCTGACACACGGAGGGTGTGAGCTTGGTGACTGGAACTTAACTGTCTGCCTCCACTTGACCTCAGCGGAGGAACGCGACTAGGTATTTATAGGGAGAGTCCTCGTGCAAAACCAGATAGGTATTTATTTATAGGGAGACTGACTCTTCATGCTAAACCAAAGAGGTATTTATTTATAGGGAGACTGACTCTTCCTGCTAAACCAAAGAGGTATTTATTTATAGGGAGACTGACTCTTCATGCTAAACCAAAGAGGTATTTATTTATAGGGAGACTGACTCTTCATGCTAAACCAAAGAGGTATTTATTTTTAGGGAGACTGACTCTTCCTGCTAAACCAAAGAGGTATTTATTTATAGGGAGACTGACTCTTCCTGCTAAACCAAAGAGGTATTTATTTATAGGGAGACTGACTCTTCCTGCTAAACCTCGCCGCCGCCACAACAGCTGCTGGTCACGTGTCTCTGCCGGGTCGTCCGGACGGTGGTCGGTATTATAGTGTGACAGCAGACCAGGGCTGTCTGGTGATGGTATTATAGTGTGACAGCAGACCAGGGCTGTCTGGTGATGGTATTATAGTGTGACAGCAGACCAGGGCTGTCTGGTGATGGTATTATAGTGTGACAGCAGACCAGGGCTGTCTGGTGATGGTATTATAGTGTGACAGCAGACCAGGGCTGTCTGGTGATGGTATTATAGTGTGACAGCAGACCAGGGCTGTCTGGTGATGGTATTATAGTGTGACAGCAGACCAGGGCTGTCTGGTAATACATTTTTATAGTGTGACAGCTAGGGCTGTAGTATTGTATCGATACAACGATGCATCGCGGTACGTAGTCTCGCGATACTGTATCGATCTTTCAGCCCGGAGTATCGATACAGCCGGGCGCTGTAAAATGTAAAAAAAAAAAAAAAAAAAAAAAAAAAAAAAAATTATTTAAATTTTTAAATCCAGTTTAAAAAGCATATTCTACAATATTAAGTTAAAAAAGCATACATATAAATAATTTTGAAAAACCATAAATACTACAATGTTGACAGTTTAAAAAGCATGGATATCAAATGTAAAATATTTATTAGCTAGCTCTCTGTCCAGTCATTGAGTTTGAGTTATCTATATAGTGCATTTGAGCCATTCAGTTTTCAGTCTTGAACACTTAAAATCTTCAGTAAATGATGTGTGTATCGCAATACGTATCGTATCGTATCGTATTGTATCGTGACCTCTGTATCGTGATACGTATCGAATCGTGACCTGTGTATCGTGATGCGTATCGTATCGCGAAATCCAAGATGATATACAGCCCTAGTGACAGCAGACCAGGGCTGTCTGGTAATACAGACTCTTTAATCCCCGACAGACATTTGCTTTCTGAATCTATCAATGTGATTTGATCTCAGTGCGTCTGAGGACAGTCTCGCTAAGCTAACGTTAGTGAATTGACCGTTAGACCGACTATTTATCAGCCAACGTTAGCTGACTAGTTTGACCCAATCTGACCCTTCCACTACCGTCGGCGTGCCTGATAAAGTCATGATAAAGGAAGGATAACATGATAAAGACATGATAAAGGAAGGAAGGCTCAAATGATAAAGACATGATAAAGGAAGGAAGGCTCAAATGATAAAGACATGATAAAGGAAGGCTAACATGTCAACGCCTGTTGTCTGGTCCGGTGGCTGCACTGCATCTGTAGTAGCTAGTGCTAGTAGTGTCTAGGGTTAGGGTTAGGGGTTAGGGTTAGGGTTAGGGATAGGGTTAGTGTTAGGGATAGGGTTAGGGATAGGGTTAGGGATAGGGATAGGGATAGGGTTAGGGGTTAGGGTTAGGGATAGGGTTAGGGTTAGGGTTAGGGTTAGTGTTAGGGATAGGGTTAGGGTTAGGGATAGGGATAGGGTTAGGGATAGGGTTAGTGTTAGGGATAGGGTTAGGGATAGGGTTAGGGATAGGGATAGGGATAGGGTTAGGGGTTAGGGTTAGGGTTAGGGATAGGGATAGGGTTAGGGTTAGGGTTAGGGTTAGGGTTAGGGTTAGTGTTAGGGATAGGGTTAGGGTTAGGGATAGGGATAGGGTTAGTGTTAGGGTTAGCTAACTCACTATGAGTGGATTAATCCTATGAGACGGACTGACACGAACACTAACCAATCATAAAAGTGAAGTTAGCCCAGACTAGTAACTTCCCGTTAGCCATCTGCTGGGTCCTGCTAGCTGAGGTTAGCTGAGGTGAGCTAGCCAACTCCAGGCAAGCTGGCTCACTAAAGTAGCTCGCTAGCTAACTCACGCTCATGGGTTAGGGTTAGGGTTACACACACAGGGAACGTGTGTGTAACTCACGTTCATGCTAGCTACTGTCAAACCCTACCGTTAACCTGGGCAGCCGACTCACGTTCCCGTCCCGGTCCTGACTAACCTCTCTCTGGGTCGCGTGCTGGGTGTAGGGTCAGGGTTAGTGTTAACCCAGGTCGCGCTGCTGTCGTTGGCAGATTGATTTGGGTCAAACCGCGCAGAGGGTGTATCTTGTGTTAGCATGTTAGCATGTGAGCTAGTTTAGCATGTTAGCATGCCCCCCCCTCACAGCCCCCCTCCCTGCTGAAGAGAGAACAGGGAAACTTCAGCTCCTCGTGCTCGTCTGGCTTTACTCACCCTTTCATCGTAAACGGCCTTTATTCCTTAGTTCCCAGGTGATTGTGGTTGTGGGTAGTTAAGGGTTCGGGTGGTTCTGACCGAGTTTGGGTCCGGGTTCCTCCCGCTGTACCCTCCACATGTAGCTCAGGGCTAGCTGCTACAGGGCTAGCTGCTCAGATTAGCACTGCTCCACGGCCCGTGAACTCTGACCCGCATGCGCATGCGTACAAACTCAGCTTTCCCCCCCAACAAGTTAGGATTTTTCAGAGTTGATTATTATGTTGCATTAATCAACAATATACATTAAATATATCAAATAAAATATTTAACGCTCTTGAATAATATAAAAAATATTTCGGTTTACACGATACCCCACAGTTCAACGAGGCGCCATTTTGGCGCAAGAAGCAGGTCGAGATAAACATGTGAAACTAATGTTCTACTTTTCCTTAAACATGTGACAGACAAACCTGTGGGCCTGGGCCAGCGGCACTGAGAATAAGCAAGGCAAAACGTATTTAATGATTTAACTACATTACATTTTTTAACTGCTTGCGTTTGCATATAAAAATGTTGTCATTTTTATATGTCGAGAGAAAGTTAGTACACGACTTTACAATGAACATCTTGGACCACACGGTGATTTGAGCCAAAATGAGGCCGCGCGCACGCGCAGTGTGGTGAAGAAACATCTCGATGAATGAAGTCAGCTGATCGCTTCTCTCCCATCGCATCACCTCTCTCTCTCTCAGAGGCAGAACAGAAGATCACTACTGGACGGCGGGTTCACTGTTATAAGGTAGTGTCTTCTCTGTTATAAGGTAGTGTCTTCTCTGTTATAAGGTAGTGTCTTCTCTGTTATAAGGCAGTGTCTTTCTGTTATAAGGTAGTGTCTTCTCTGTTATAAGGTAGTGTCTTCTCTGTTATAAGGTAGTGTCTTCTCTGTTATAAGGCAGTGTCTTTCTGTTATAAGGTAGTGTCTTCTCTGTTATAAGGTAGTGTCTTCTCTGTTATAAGGTAGTGTCTTCTCTGTTATAAGGTAGTGTCTTTCTGTTATAAGGTAGTGTCTTCTCTGTTATAAGGTAGTGTCTTCTCTGTTATAAGGTAGTGTCTTTCTGTTATAAGGTAGTGTCTTCTCAGTTATAAGGTAGTGTCTTCTCTGTTATAAGGCAGTGTCTTTCTGTTATAAGGTAGTGTCTTCTCTGTTATAAGGTAGTGTCTTCTCTGTTATAAGGTAGTGTCTTCTCTGTTATAAGGTAGTGTCTTCTCTGTTATAAGGTAGTGTGTTTCTGTTATAAGGTAGTGTCTTCTCTGTTATAAGGCAGTGTCTTTCTCTACAGCTAGACTGTCATTACATAGAACACAACGTTCTTGGGTGTCTTTTTTCATGGTAGCTTATTCATTAATCGAAATGCACCAAAATGGACGGCTAGCCTACTGACAGACGACCTAGTGCTCATGTTAACATGTTGCGTTTATTCTATCCAAGCTCCAGCGTAAGATAATTGCGTATTATCGTCTAATTGTTCTGCTGACATTATTTAAATGTTCGTTAGCCTAGTTTTGAAAAACATTTCGCTGCAGCAGTGTTGATCACCATTGGTTAATCTCAAATGTATTAACATTTTCGCTGTGTGAAATATACCTTTATGGCGATGGGGGTTAGCTTTCAATTGATATTCCAACTTGAGTATATTATTGTATGTATTTTGTGAAGTAGACTATTCCTGCTCGATAGCCTGGAGAAGCATGAGTACCGTTATCGCGTGAGTAGAGTACCGTTATCGCGTGAGTAGGCTGTATGTTCCGAGGCTGACGGTCATGTGATCAACTAGACATCACACTCATCCAGTATGGTTTTCACCAAATATTGATATCATCACCAATTTTCTCTGTCTATTTCGTGATAATGACGTGAGTTTGATTAAGGTGACCTGACGATGGAGCTGCAGTCTTAACTCAATGCAATTTACACCTAAACGCTGCTGTGCACCTGCCAGAACCCGGCCTCATCACTTCCATGTTACATTTCTAGGGGCCACTTTCAATTAACCAGAGGTCTCGTCTCAAAGTCTCCTCTCTAAGTCTATGCTGATGTCTGCATAATGACAGGGTAAAAATATAGGGACAGGACTTGTATCTAGCCTGTTTGTCTGCTCTGTGGCAACAATTAAGGCAGCGTCTCCTGTGTCAATGTTAGGATGGAGGAACAGGACTCTCAACATGATTATAGTACATATGTGTGTTTGTCTTTAAAACACGGTGTGTTTGTCTTTAAAACACGGTGCGTTTGTCTTTAAAACACGGTGTGTTTGTCTTTGTCGTGCTTGATAGCCACAGAGAGTTCCCAGTATGACTTCAACTTTTCCATTTCCTTAAACAGCCCCATAACAGTCATGTGCTTGGGTCATGTGATGGGGTCATGTGATGGGGTCATGTGATGGGGTTGTGCAAAATTCCCACTGCATTCTAAACCCATTGATAAATGGATGTGAATTGTAAGTAGGCTATTAGAATCATACATGTATGTTATTATGCTAAAACCCTGGCCTAGGTAACCGTGATGCATTTTAGATATTTAGCAGACACTTTTATCCAGAGGAGCAGTTAGGGTTCCCTGCCTTTCCTTGCACAACAATTTCTCACCTAGTCGGCTTGGGTATTTGAACCAGCAACCTTTCAGTTACTGGTCCACCTGCAACCTTTCAGTTACTGGTTAGATAGTCACATAACCTTTCAGTTACTGGTCCACCTGTAACCTGGTCCACCTGTAACCTTTCAGTTACTGGTCCACCTGTAACCTGGTCCACCTGTAACCTTTCAGTTACTGGTCCACCTGGTTCACCTGTTATTTCCAAATAGGCCGACATTTTACCAAATAGCCTAACATCCATGTTTAAGGATAGATTAACTGATATGAAAACCATGAAAACCATGATTATAGAATACATGATTATAGAATACAATACAGACATCTTCAGGCCTCCACCAGCTGTTGCTGTCAGGGCAGTTTGGGGCGAGCTGTCTTTTATTTCTGCATGGGATGACCGGTCTACCACGGAAAGGATGTCCTTATGTTACTGGGAAGGACAAAAGGACAAACCCTAGAATAGAGGAGTGTGTGTGCGTGTGTGTGTGTGTGTGTGTGTGTGTGTGTGTGTGTGTGTGTGAGGGGAAATGAGTGATGAGGGCTGTGAATCATCATGAGGCTGTAGCCCTGTAGCTGTGTCTTTAACGGCTGAGCACCGTGAGGAGGGGTTTAGTCACAGATTGGTCAGCTGAGCACCGTGAGGAGGGGTTTAGTCACAGATTGGTCAGCTGAGCACCCGTGAGGAGGGGTTTAGTCACAGACTGGTCAGCTGAGCACCGTGAGGAGGGGTTTAGTCACAGATTGGTCAGCTGTGCACCCGTGAGGAGGGGTTTAGTCACAGATTGGTCAGCTGAGCACCCGTGAGGAGGGGTTTAGTCACAGATTGGTCAGCTGAGCACCCGTGAGGAGGGGTTTAGTCACAGATTGGTCAGCTGAGCACCGTGAGGAGGGGTTTAGTCACAGACTGGTCAGCTGAGCACCGTGAGGAGGGGTTTAGTCACAGACTGGTCAGCTGAGCACCCGTGAGGAGGGGTTTAGTCACAGACTGGTCAGCTGTGAGGAGGGGTTTAGTCACAGACTGGTCAGCTGAGCGCCCGTGAGGAGGGGTTTAGTCACAGACTGGTCAGCTGAGCACCGTGAGGAGGGGTTTAGTCACAGACTGGTCAGCTGAGCACCCGTGAGGAGGGGTTTAGTCACAGACTGGTCAGCTGTGAGGAGGGGTTTAGTCACAGACTGGTCAGCTGAGCGCCCGTGAGGAGGGGTTTAGTCACAGACTGGTCAGCTGAGCACCGTGAGGAGGGGTTTAGTCACAGACTGGTCAGCTGAGCACCGTGAGGAGGGGTTTAGTCACAGACTGGTCAGCTGAGCACCCGTGAGGAGGGGTTTAGTCACAGACTGGTCAGCTGTGCACCCGTGAGGAGGGGTTTAGTCACAGATTGGTCAGCTGTGCACCCGTGAGGAGGGGTTTAGTCACAGATTGGTCAGCTGTGCACCCGCGCGCTAGCAGACGGGGTTTTGGATCCTTGGTTTGGCTTAGTCATCGTTGTGACTGTGTGTTGTATGTGCACGTGTGTGTACTGTATGTGCGTGTGTGTGCTGTATGTGTGTGTGTGCTGTATGTGTGTGTGTGTGCTGTATGTGTGTGTGTGTACTGTATGTGCATGTGTGTGCTGTATGTGTGTGTGTGCTGTATGTGCGTGTGTGTGCTGTATGTGTGTGTGTGCTGTATGTGTGTGTGTTTGCTGTATGTGTGTGTGTGTACTGTATGTGCATGTGTGTGCTGTATGTGTGTGTGTGCTGTATGTGCGTGTGTGTGCTGTATGTGCGTGTGTGTGCTGTATGTGTGTGTGTGCTGTATGTGCGTGTGTGTGCTGTATGTGTGTGTGTGCTGTATGTGCGTGTGTGTGCTGTATGTGTGTGTGTGCTGTATGTCAGCCTGCTGCTGCATCGCGCTTCCTGTCTACCCAGCCTGAAGGCAGAGAAGGGGGGTTAAGGGGTTAAGAAGTGTGTGTGTGTGTGTGTGTGTGTGTGTGTGTGCGCGTGCGTGCGTGCGTGTGTGTGTGGGGTTAAGGGACTGAGTGAAGAAGGGTGGAATATGAGTGTCATAGTTTAATGCTGTGATACTGATGGCGAGTGCTGGATGTTGGATAGATATGAACTAGCGATCAAATAAGAGATAATGGCAGGTTCATGTTCTTGCACTCCACGGTGAAACGATGGAAAAGTAGAAAAAAGCAACACAGTCAAAAACCAAGAAAAGTGGAGAGATACAGAGCAGCCTCTCAGGCTGACACCCAGAGAGGCACCGGGACACATCACTGCTGGGTTGAGTGAGGTAGGATGGGATAGGGATAGGATTATATCGGGGTAAGTGTTGAGTGAGGTAGGAGGGGATAGGGATAGGATTATATCGGGGTAAGTGTTGAGTGAGGTAGGAGGGGATAGGGAGAGGATTATATCGGGGTAAGTGTTGAGTGAGGTAGGATGGGATAGGGATAGGATTATATCGGGGTAAGTGTTGAGTGAGGTAGGATGGGATAGGGATAGGATTATATCGGGGTAAGTGTTGAGTGAGGTAGGATGGGATAGGGAGAGGATTATATCGGGGTAAGTGTTGAGTGAGGTAGGATGGGATAGGATTATATCGGGGTAAGTGTTGAGTGAGGTAGGAGGGGATAGGGAGAGGATTATATCGGGGTAAGTGTTGAGTGAGGTAGGAGGGGATAGGGAGAGGATTATATCGGGGTAAGTGTTGAGTGAGGTAGGAGGGGATAGGGATAGGATTATATCGGGGTAAGTGTTGTGTGAGGTAGGAGGGGATAGGGAGAGGATTATATCGGGGTAAGTGTTGAGTGAGGTAGGAGGGGATAGGGAGAGGATTATATCGGGGTAAGTGTTGAGTGAGGTAGGAGGGGATAGGGAGAGGATTATATCGGGGTAAGTGTTGAGTGAGGTAGGAGGGGATAGGGATAGGATTATATCGGGGTAAGTGTTGAGTGAGGTAGGAGGGGATAGGGAGAGGATTATATCGGGGTAAGTGTTGAGTGAGGTAGGATGGGATAGGGAGAGGATTATATCGGGGTAAGTGTTGTGGGAGGTGGGATCGGGGGCCTGGCCTACATACTGTATCTACTGTAAGTAGGTTGGGGAGCAATAACAACCAGCTGTGGCAGCAGAATGACGGGTCAGGTTGATGGCTGGGTCAGTACAGTCCCTGCATGTCACAGATACAAAGAGCCATAAAAACATTGATCAGCAGCATTCTGTGTATTTTAAAACTAGTTGTATCGACAAGGACAACATGGTCACTGATACAGTATGTGAGGAGTGGACACAATGCAGCCTAACCAATAGATCAGTCATCACCTGTGCTGTATTTTGATTTGCCATTGTGAAAATCTTTGGTTAGACTGAAGTCCTCCCTCCCTGCTCTGTCTCACACTGCCCCTCTCTCTTAACTCTGTTCTCCTCAGTCGTGTGTTCTCCTCAGTCGTGTGTTCTCCTCAGTCGTGTGTTCTCCCCAGTCGTGTGTTCTCCCCAGTCGTGTGTTCTCCTCAGTCGTGTGTTCTCCTCAGTCGTGTGTTCTCCTCAGTCGTGTGTTCTCCTCAGTCGTGTGTTCTCCTCAGTCGTGTGTTCTCCTCAGTCGTGTGTTCTCCTCAGTCGTGTGTTCTCCTCAGTCGTGTGTTCTCCTCAGTCGTGTGTTCTCCTCAGTCGTGTGTTCTCCTCAGTCGTGTGTTCTCCTCAGTCGTGTGTTCTCCTCAGTCGTGTGTTCTCCCCAGTCGTGTGTTCTCCTCAGTCGTGTGTTCTCCTCAGTCGTGTGTTCTCCTCAGTCGTGTGTTCTCCTCAGTCGTGTGTTCTCCTCAGTCGTGTGTTCTCCTCAGTCGTGTGTTCTCCTCAGTCGTGTGTTCTCCTCAGTCGTGTGTTCTCAGTCGTGTGTTCTCCTCAGTCGTGTGTTCTCCTCAGTCGTGTGTTCTCCTCAGTCGTGTGTTCTCCTCAGTCGTGTGTTCTCCTCAGTCGTGTGTTCTCCTCAGTCGTGTGTTCTCCTCAGTCGTGTGTTCTCCCCAGTCGTGTGTTCTCCTCAGTCGTGTGTTCTCCTCAGTCGTGTGTTCTCCTCAGTCGTGTGTTCTCCTCAGTCGTGTGTTCTCCTCAGTCGTGTGTTCTCCTCAGTCGTGTGTAGCCTGTCCTCCCTCCCTGTCCTCCCTCCCTGCTCTGTCTCACACTGCCCCTCTCTCTTAACTCTGTTCTCCTCAGTCGTGTGTAGCCCATCAGGATGGACCTGTCCAAGCTGCCCAGAATCAGGGATGAGGAGAGGGAGAGCGAGTTTGGATACGTCCATGGAGTCTCCGGCCCAGGTCAGACACTTTCCCTCCCCTCTCATACCTTGTCACCTTGGACTCTCAGTATCCTAAACATTTCACTTGAATATGACATACAGCGGTAATAGGGAAACAGGATATGACATACAGTTGTATTCCTGAGACAGTTTTTTCAGCTTCATGTTTTATTCTCTGAAAAAAAGAAAGAAAGAATAAAGAAATACTGTTGTAACCAGGACCCTGGACCTCTGTCTCAGTGTGACTGTTGTTTGACCTCTCAATGACCTCTAGTGGTGACGGCCACAGCGATGGCGGGCGCGGCCATGTATGAGCTGGTGAGGGTGGGTCACAGTGAGCTGGTGGGAGAGATCATCCGTCTGGAGGGAGACATGGCCACCATCCAGGTCTACGAGGAGACCTGTATCCTTCAGAATGACTCAGACTGGCCGGCAGCCTCATCTGTGTGTACTGGCTACTGTTCCTGCAGTCCTGTGTGTAGACCAGGGGAGGACAGTCCTGTGTGTAGACCAGGGGAGGACAGTCCTGTGTGTAGACCAGGGGAGGACAGTCCTGTGTGTAGACCAGGGGAGGACAGTCCTGTGTGTAGACCAGGGGAGGACAGTCCTGTGTGTAGACCAGGGGAGGACAGTCCTGTGTGTAGACCAGGGGAGGACAGTCCTGTGTGTAGACCAGGGGAGGACAGTCCTGTGTGTAGACCAGGGGAGGACAGTCCTGTGTGTAGACCAGGGGAGGACAGTCCTGTGTGTAGACCAGGGGAGGACAGTCCTGTGTGTAGACCAGGGGAGGACAGTCCTGTGTGTAGACCAGGGGAGGACAGTCCTGTGTGTAGACCAGGGGAGGACAGTCCTGTGTGTAGACCAGGGGAGGACAGTCCTGTGTGTAGACCAGGGGAGGACAGTCCTGTGTGTAGACCAGGGGAGGACAGTCCTGTGTGTAGACCAGGGGAGGACAGTCCTGTGTGTAGACCAGGGGAGGACAGTCCTGTGTGTAGACTTCACACACGAGAGGCATGCACATGTCAGCGGGTCAAACTTGAAAGTAGCTGGTGAAACTCAGTCCTCAAAGGAGTGTTCCTATTGGCGCAACTGTCAGCCTCTCAAGCGGGAGACCCGGGTTCTAATCCCGCTCTGGGCATGCAGGTTCTAATCCCGCTCTGGGCATGCAGGTTCTAATCCCGCTCTGGGCATGCAGGTTCTAATCCCGCCCTGGGCATGCAGGTTCTAATCCCGCCCTGGGCATGCAGGTTCTAATCCCGCCCTGGGCATGCAGGTTCTAATCCCGCCCTGGGCATGCAGGTTCTAATCCCGCCCTGGGCATGCAGGTTCTAATCCCGCCCTGGGCATGCAGGTTCTAATCCCGCCCTGGGCATGCAGGTTCTAATCCCGCCCTGGGCATGCAGGTTCTAATCCCGCCCTGGGCATGCAGGTTCTAATCCCGCCCTGGGCATGCAGGTTCTAATCCCGCCCTGGGCATGCAGAAACATGTTAGACACACACACAGGATCTCCAGAGTCGGCAGTGACCAGTTCTCTGTCCAGTGGCACTAAAAGGATGTCATCGGTGCGATTTAAGGCCAATCTATGGCCAGTAACAATGTACCAAAGCTAATGCCTGTATCATCTCAGGCACAGTTCATTCACATGTCTGTCGGGCTGTTAGCAAGCAGGGAGAGTAGCAAGCAGGGAGAGTAGCAAGCAGGGGAGAGTAGCAAGCAGGGGAGAGTAGCAAGCAGGGGAGAGTAGCAAGCATGGGGGAGTAGCAAGCAGGGAGAGTAGCAAGCAGGGAGAGTAGCAAGCAGGGGAGAGTAGCAAGTAGGGAGAGTAGCAAGCAGGGAGAGTAGCAAGCAGGGAGAGTAGCAAGCAGGGAGAGTAGCAAGCAGGGAGAGTAGCAAGCAGGGGAGAGTAGCAAGCAGGGGAGAGTAGCAAGCACAGGAGAGTAGCAAGCAGGGGAGAGTAGCAAGCAGGGAGAGTAGCAAGCAGGGAGAGTAGCAAGCAGGGAGAGTAGCAAGCAGGGAGAGTAGCAAGCACAGGAGAGTAGCAAGCAGGGAGAGTAGCAAGCATGGGGGAGTAGCAAGCAGGGGAGAGTAGCAAGCACAGGAGAGTAGCAAGCACAGGAGAGTAGCAAGCACAGGAGAGTAGCAAGCAGGGGAGAGTAGCAAGCACAGGAGAGTAGCAAGCACAGGAGAGTAGCAAGCACAGGAGAGTAGCAAGCAGGGGAGAGTAGCAAGCACAGGAGAGTAGCAAGCAGGGAGAGTAGCAAGCACAGGAGAGTAGCAAGCACAGGAGAGTAGCAAGCAGGGAGAGTAGCAAGCAGGGAGAGTAGCAAGCAGGGAGAGTAGCAAGCACAGGAGAGTAGCAAGCAGGGAGAGTAGCAAGCAGGGAGAGTAGCAAGCAGGGAGAGTAGCAAGCAGGGAGAGTAGCAAGCAGGGAGAGTAGCAAGCAGGGAGAGTAGCAAGCAGGGAGAGTAGCAAGCAGGGAGAGTAGCAAGCACAGGAGAGTAGCAAGCAGGGGAGAGTAGCAAGCACAGGAGAGTAGCAAGCAGGGGAGAGTAGCAAGCAGGGAGAGTAGCAAGCAGGGAGAGTAGCAAGCAGGGAGAGTAGCAAGCAGGGGAGAGTAGCAAGCAGGGAGAGTAGCAAGCAGGGAGAGTAGCAAGCAGGGAGAGTAGCAAGCAGGGGAGAGTAGCAAGCAGGGAGAGTAGCAAGCAGGGGAGAGTAGCAAGCAGGGGAGAGTAGCAAGCAGGGGGGAGTAGCAAGCAGGGAGAGTAGCAAGCAGGGAGAGTAGCAAGCAGGGAGAGTAGCAAGCACAGGAGAGTAGCAAGCAGGGAGAGTAGCAAGCACAGGAGAGTAGCAAGCAGGGGAGAGTAGCAAGCAGGGAGAGTAGCAAGCAGGGAGAGTAGCAAGCAGGGGAGAGTAGCAAGCACAGGAGAGTAGCAAGCACAGGAGAGTAGCAAGCACAGGAGAGTAGCAAGCAGGGGAGAGTAGCAAGCACAGGAGAGTAGCAAGCACAGGAGAGTAGCAAGCAGGGGAGAGTAGCAAGCAGGGAGAGTAGCAAGCACAGGAGAGTAGCAAGCAGGGGAGAGTAGCAAGCACAGGAGAGTAGCAAGCACAGGAGAGTAGCAAGCAGGGAGAGTAGCAAGCACAGGAGAGTAGCAAGCAGGGGAGAGTAGCAAGCAGGGAGAGTAGCAAGCAGGGAGAGTAGCAAGCAGGGAGAGTAGCAAGCAGGGAGAGTAGCAAGCAGGGAGAGTAGCAAGCACAGGAGAGTAGCAAGCAGGGGAGAGTAGCAAGCACAGGAGAGTAGCAAGCAGGGAGAGTAGCAAGCACAGGAGAGTAGCAAGCACAGGAGAGTAGCAAGCACAGGAGAGTAGCAAGCAGGGAGAGTAGCAAGCACAGGAGAGTAGCAAGCACAGGAGAGTAGCAAGCAGGGGAGAGTAGCAAGCAGGGAGAGTAGCAAGCAGGGGAGAGTAGCAAGCATGGGGGAGTAGCAAGCAGGGGAGAGTAGCAAGCACAGGAGAGTAGCAAGCACAGGAGAGTAGCAAGCACAGGAGAGTAGCAAGCAGGGGAGAGTAGCAAGCACAGGAGAGTAGCAAGCACAGGAGAGTAGCAAGCACAGGAGAGTAGCAAGCAGGGGAGAGTAGCAAGCACAGGAGAGTAGCAAGCAGGGAGAGTAGCAAGCACAGGAGAGTAGCAAGCAGGGAGAGTAGCAAGCAGGGAGAGTAGCAAGCAGGGAGAGTAGCAAGCAGGGAGAGTAGCAAGCAGGGAGAGTAGCAAGCAGGGGGGAGTAGCAAGCAGGGAGAGTAGCAAGCAGGGAGAGTAGCAAGCAGGGGAGAGTAGCAAGCAGGGAGAGTAGCAAGCAGGGAGAGTAGCAAGCAGGGAGAGTAGCAAGCAGGGGAGAGTAGCAAGCAGGGAGAGTAGCAAGCAGGGGAGAGTAGCAAGCAGGGGAGAGTAGCAAGCAGGGGGGAGTAGCAAGCAGGGAGAGTAGCAAGCAGGGAGAGTAGCAAGCAGGGAGAGTAGCAAGCACAGGAGAGTAGCAAGCAGGGGAGAGTAGCAAGCAGGGAGAGTAGCAAGCAGGGAGAGTAGCAAGCACAGGAGAGTAGCAAGCAGGGGAGAGTAGCAAGCACAGGAGAGTAGCAAGCACAGGAGAGTAGCAAGCACAGGAGAGTAGCAAGCAGGGGAGAGTAGCAAGCACAGGAGAGTAGCAAGCAGGGAGAGTAGCAAGCACAGGAGAGTAGCAAGCAGGGGAGAGTAGCAAGCAGGGAGAGTAGCAAGCAGGGAGAGTAGCAAGCAGGGAGAGTAGCAAGCAGGGAGAGTAGCAAGCAGGGAGAGTAGCAAGCACAGGAGAGTAGCAAGCAGGGGAGAGTAGCAAGCACAGGAGAGTAGCAAGCAGGGAGAGTAGCAAGCACAGGAGAGTAGCAAGCACAGGAGAGTAGCAAGCACAGGAGAGTAGCAAGCAGGGAGAGTAGCAAGCACAGGAGAGTAGCAAGCACAGGAGAGTAGCAAGCAGGGGAGAGTAGCAAGCACAGGGGAGTAGCAAGCACAGGAGAGTAGCAAGCAGGGAGAGTAGCAAGCAGGGAGAGTAGCAAGCAGGGAGAGTAGCAAGCAGGGAGAGTAGCAAGCACAGGAGAGTAGCAAGCAGGGGAGAGTAGCAAGCATGGGGGAGTAGCAAGCAGGGAGAGTAGCAAGCAGGGAGAGTAGCAAGCACAGGAGAGTAGCAAGCAGGGAGAGTAGCAAGCAGGGAGAGTAGCAAGCACAGGAGAGTAGCAAGCAGGGAGAGTAGCAAGCAGGGAGAGTAGCAAGCAGGGGGGAGTAGCAAGCAGGGAGAGTAGCAAGCAGGGAGAGTAGCAAGCACAGGAGAGTAGCAAGCAGGGAGAGTAGCAAGCAGGGAGAGTAGCAAGCAGGGAGAGTAGCAAGCAGGGGAGAGTAGCAAGCACAGGAGAGTAGCAAGCAGGGAGAGTAGCAAGCAGGGAGAGTAGCAAGCACAGGAGAGTAGCAAGCAGGGAGAGTAGCAAGCAGGGAGAGTAGCAAGCAGGGAGAGTAGCAAGCAGGGGAGAGTAGCAAGCAGGGAGAGTAGCAAGCAGGGAGAGTAGCAAGCAGGGAGAGTAGCAAGCAGGGAGAGTAGCAAGCAGGGAGAGTAGCAAGCAGGGAGAGTAGCAAGCAGGGAGAGTAGTAAGCAGGGAGAGTAGCAAGCAGGGAGAGTAGCAAGCAGGGAGAGTAGCAAGCAGGGAGAGTAGCAAGCAGGGAGAGTAGCAAGCAGGGAGAGTAGCAAGCAGGGAGAGTAGCAAGCAGGGAGAGTAGTAAGCAGGGGAGAGTAGCAAGCAGGGAGAGTAGCAAGCAGGGAGAGTAGCAAGCAGGGGAGAGTAGCAAGCAGGGAGAGTAGCAAGCAGGGAGAGTAGCAAGCAGGGAGAGTAGCAAGCAGGGGGGAGTAGCAAGCAGGGAGAGTAGCAAGCAGGGAGAGTAGTAAGCAGGGAGAGTAGCAAGCAGGGAGAGTAGCAAGCAGGGAGAGTAGCAAGCAGGGAGAGTAGCAAGCAGGGGGAGTAGCAAGCACAGGAGAGTAGCAAGCAGGGAGAGTAGCAAGCAGGGAGAGTAGCAAGCAGGGGGAGTAGCAAGCAGGGAGAGTAGCAAGCAGGGAGAGTAGCAAGCAGGGAGAGTAGCAAGCAGGGAGAGTAGCAAGCAGGGGAGAGTAGCAAGCAGGGAGAGTAGCAAGCAGGGAGAGTAGCAAGCAGGGAGAGTAGCAAGCAGGGGAGAGTAGCAAGCAGGGAGAGTAGCAAGCAGGGAGAGTAGCAAG
>NC_140242.1:294421-299421 GCF_949987555.1 Borostomias antarcticus | reverse complement strand
GAGCTTCACCCACTGGTGTTATGTTGTTGGTTCACAATGCTCCTCGGATGGAACCACTTCCCCTGTAGTGAAGTCGTTCTTGCTTCTGTGTGTTCATGAGCTTTTAAGTCCTAGTGTGGGAACAACATGGACGTTGTATTTTATTTTTCAGAGCATTCAAACAACACGCTGATGGCCGTTTCCAGTCTTTACGTGAACTAAAACCACTAAAATATTGCTTTATCTGACTTATTATCTGGGTTAATTCTAATTAATAACTTTTCTAACTAATCTAGGTCACTCTACGTGGACAGCAACTAACGGCTACAATCTAATATCATATGGCTTACCTTACAAACTACATGTGAGCAAAAAATTCATATGCAATACATGAATTAATAAAAAAAGTTTGTTACCATCAACCAAACATTTACTACGCCTACGACGTCTCAAGTCATGTACCAAAGTGTGGGCAGCCTGTCAGTCAGTACTTAGTAACACCTCCTCCTTTCCCCTACTGGGGACTGAAGACCGCCCCCTTTCCCCTACTGGGGACTGAAGACCACCCCCTTTCCCCTACTGGGGACTGAAGACCACCCCCTTTCCCCTACTGGGGACTGAAGACCACCCCCTTTCCCCTACTGGGGACTGAAGACCACCCCCTTTCCCCTACTGGGGACTGAAGACCACCCCCTTTCCCCTACTGGGACTGAAGACCACCCCCTTTCCCCTACTGGGGACTGAGTGTCAGGTGTGAACAACATTTCTCAGTCTTCCAGATCGGCCTTGACTTCAACAGTTCCCCCTAACTTCTATTTCTTAATGATGTTTCTGACAGTGGAAATTCCACGCTGGAAGCGTTGAGATATCTTCTTATAGCCTTCTCCTGCTTACGAGTCCATTATCTTTATTTTCAAGTCCTCAGTCAGCTGCTTAGAGGAGCCGATGGCTGTTGAGAGTAAGAGCAACAGCCTGAAAGCCACAGGGAGTATTTAGTAAGCTGTGGAATTGTCTTCACCTGGCTTAGTTCTTAATTTCCTAACTAGTCAATCAAGTTTTTAGATGTTAAAAAAGTATTAATGGATCAAGGATGCCTAAACTTTTGCTCATGACACATTTACTGTTTTTTTCACTGTTAAATTCAGCAAATAATGAGTATTTGTGTATTTAAATATGCTTCACAAATGCTTAAGTTTCCTACAGAGATTGTTAAATCAACAAAACATGCAGTTCCACCAGGGGTGCCCAGACTTTTGCATGCCACTGTACATGTGTGCTTACTAACTGCGTGTGTGTTTGTGCAGGGATCACGCTGTCCGAGTACTTCCGGGACATGGGCTACAACGTGAGCATGATGGCCGACTCAACCTCTCGATGGGCCGAGGCGCTCAGGGAGATCTCAGGTCGACTGGCGGAGATGCCTGCTGGTGAGTGGGCCGCTCACTACTGGACCACTTCTCACACACTTTATTCTAGAAAGCATTTGTTAGGTAAAGGCTCTCTGGCGGGACCTTCCTGAGGGTATGTGTGTGTGTGTGTGTGTGTGTGTGTGTGTGTGTGTGTGTGTGTGTGTGTGTGTGTGTGTGCGTGCCTGTGCGTGTGTGTGCGTGTGCGTGTGCGTGTGTGTGTGTGTCTCTCTCTCTCTCTACAGACAGCGGCTATCCTGCGTACCTGGGAGCCCGGCTGGCGTCCTTCTACGAGCGCGCTGGGAGGGTGAAATGTCTGGGCAACCCTGAGAGAGAGGGCAGCGTCAGCATCGTAGGGGCGTAAGTGCATTTCTTTACCACCAGGGGGGGGCGTTGAACTCTCCAGCTCAGTCTTCACAGGCACAGAGACGGAGAGGAGGAAAGCCTTGTTCTCACTGCAGATGTCAAGTCTTTCTGAAACCCCTTCTGTTCTTCAAATATGTTTTGTAATACTTAAAAAGTAATTATAACTTAAAGTAATGTATATATACATTTATAATAATAATAATAGTAATGTATATATACATTTATAATAATAATACATTTATTTCCAGATTCTATCCTGATTTTCACACATTTTGGTAGCCAATTGACCCATAATGTCCAATCACCCACTACTAGGATCAATCAATCACCCACTACTAGGATTAATAATCACCCACTACTAGGATCAATCAATCACCCACTACTAGGATCAATCAATCACCCACTACTAGGATCAATAATCACCCACTACTAGGATCAATCAATCACCCACTACTAGGATCAATCAATCACCCACTACTAGGATCAATAATCACCCACTACTAGGATCAATCAATCACCCACTACTAGGATCAATCAATCACCCACTACTAGGATCAATAATCACCCACTACTAGGATCAATCAATCACCCACTACTAGGATCAATCAATCACCCACTACTAGGATCAATAATCACCCACTACTAGGATCAATCAATCATCCACTACTAGGATCAATAATCACCCACTACTAGGATCCATCAATCACCCACTACTAGGATCAATCAATCACCCACTACTAGGATCAATAATCACCCACTACTAGGATCAATCAATCACCCACTACTAGGATCAATCAATCACCCACTACTAGGATCAATCAATCACCCACTACTAGGATCAATAATCACCCACTACTAGGATCAATAATCACCCACTACTAGGATCAATCAATCACCCACTACTAGGATTAATAATCACCCACTACTAGGATCAATAATCACCCACTACTAGGATCAATCAATCACCCACTACTAGGATCAATCAATCACCCACTACTAGGATCAATCAATCACCCACTACTAGGATTAATAATCACCCACTACTAGGATCAATCAATCACCCACTACTAGGATCAATCAATCACCCACTACTAGGATCAATAATCACCCACTACTAGGATTAATCAATCACCCACTACTAGGATCAATAATCACCCACTACTAGGATTAATAATCACCCACTACTAGGATCAATCAATCACCCACTACTAGGATCAATCAATCACCCACTACTAGGATCAATCAATCACCCACTACTAGGATCAATAATCACCCACTACTAGGATCAATCAATCACCCACTACTAGGATCAATCAATCACCCACTACTAGGATCAATAATCACCCACTACTAGGATTGGTTGCGCCACCCAGCCGGTGGGCCATGTGAAGGAGAGAGAGAGACGGCTCCTTGACTTCCTCTGGGGTCCATCCAGCCATACATGCAGAATAATAATGATGATGATGATGATGATGATTGTTTTGGCCTTTTCTAATGTTCCACTTACGCCAATCCAACTAGATGCATACGGAGGTCAACGCGTCACCATATCGCCCATAATCACATTTCACTTACTTTCTTTGCCGTCTTCAGTTCTTTCTTGGAGCTTCTAGCTTGTATGAGTGTGTGTGTGTGTGTGTGTTTGTTTGTGCATGGGTGTGATGCGTGTGTTTGTTTGTGCATGGGTGTGATGCGTGTTTGTTTGTGCATGGGTGTGATGCGTGTGTTTGTTTGTGCATGGGTGTGATGCGTGTGTTTGTTTGTGCATGGGTGTGATGCGTGTGTTTGTTTGTGCATGGGTGTGATGCGTGTTTGTTTGTGCATGGGTGTGATGCGTGTTTGTTTGTGCATGGGTGTGATGCGTGTTTGTTTGTGCATGGGTGTGATGCGTGTTTGTTTGTGCATGGGTGTGATGCGTGTTTGTTTGTGCATGGGTGTGATGCGTGTGTTTGTTTGTGCATGGGTGTGATGCGTGTGTTTGTTTGTGCATGGGTGTGATGCGTGTGTTTGTTTGTGCATGGGTGTGATGCGTGTTTGTTTGTGCATGGGTGTGATGCGTGTGTTTGTTTGTGCATGGGTGTGATGCGTGTTTTTTTGTGCATGGGTGTGATGCGTGTTTTTTTGTGCATGGGTGTGATGCATGTTTGTTTGTGCATGGGTGTGATGTGTGTTTGTTTGTGCATGGGTGTGATGTGTGTTTGTTTGTGCATGGGTGTGATGCATGTTTGTTTGTGCATGGGTGTGATGTGTGTTTGTTTGTGCATGGGTGTGATGTGTGTTTGTTTGTGCATGGGTGTGATGCGTGTTTGTTTGTGCATGGGTGTGATGTGTGTTTGTTTGTGCATGGGTGTGATGCGTGTGTTCACATCCAAACAAATTCAGGATCAAAAACAATAGCCTACTTTCTGTAGGCCTACTTCAAAATGTATCTTCAAGAAAATGTAAATAAATCCAAAGGTCGGTAGCTGTGCAGTATAGCTGTACGGATTACAAAGGTTTCCTAACCCTACACCTGACCCTAACCCTACCCCTAACCCTAACCCTACCCCTAACCCTAACCCTACACCTGACCCTACCCCTAACCCTAACCCTAACCCTAACCCTAAACTCTATGGTGTTCTTGCTAAACTGGGTTGCGAAAAGTAATCTCTCTACCAGCACACCTGGCTCAGGTGTCCATGTGAGGACTCCATTTCCTGTCCTTGGCTTCTTTCCCAGATGTCCACCAGGTGGAGTCATTGTTCATTTAATACAAGTTGATATAAATCGTCTTCATTTCCTAATTGGCTCCAACAATGATGATGATGATGATGATGATGATGATGATCATAATAATGATAAATGTTATTTATATAATAGCCCTTTTCAAACACAGATTGCACAGGGCGCCTTATAACAATCTTAACCATGGACAAAATCCCAGATCATATGGTATTGCTACCTCACCACCTTGATTAATAATACTAATACTCACCATGCCCCTCCTTGATTAATAATACTAATACTCACCATGCCCCTCCTTGATTAATAATACTAATACTCACCATGCCCCTCCTTGATTAATAATACTAATACTCACCATGCCCCTCCTTGATTAATAATACTAATACTCACCATGCCCCTCCTTGATTAATAATACTAATACTCACCACGCCCCTCCTTGATTAATAATACTAATACTCACCATGCCCCTCCTTGATTAATAATACTAATACTCACCATGCCCCTCCTTGATTAATAATACTAATA
>NC_140242.1:279421-289421 GCF_949987555.1 Borostomias antarcticus | reverse complement strand
GTTTCTCTGTGTGACTGTGTTTCTCTGTGTGACTGTTTCTCTGTGTAACTGTTTCTCTGTGTGACTGTGTTTCTCTGTGTGACTGTTTCTCTGCGTGGCTGTTTCTCTGCGTGACTGTTTCTCTATGTGACTGTTTCTCTGCGTGACTGACTGTTTCTCTATGTGACTGTTTCTCTGCGTGACTGTGTGACTGTTTCTCTGTGTGACTGTTTCTCTGCATGGCTGTTTCTCTGCGTGACTGTTTCTCTGCGTGACTGTGTGACTGTTTCTCTATGTGACTGTTTCTCTGTGTGACTGTTTCTCTGCATGGCTGTTTCTCTGCGTGACTGTGTGACTGTTTCTCTATGTGACTGTTTCTCTGTGTGACTGTTTCTCTGCATGGCTGTTTCTCTGCGTGACTGTGTGACTGTTTCTCTATGTGACTGTTTCTCTGCGTGACTGTGTGACTGTTTCTCTGTGTGACTGTTTCTCTGTGTGACTGTTTCTCTGTGTGACTGTTTCATTGTGACTGTTTCTCTGTGTGACTGTTTCTCTGTGTGACTGTTTCTCTATGTGACTGTTTCTCTGTGTGACTGTGTCTCTCTGTGCTGTTCTAGGACCCAGTCAAGGACGGCGAGAGCAGGATCAAGGCAGACTACGCCCAGTTGCTGGAAGACATGCAGAACTCCTTCCGCACCCTGGAGGACTGACCCTTCACCCCTCACCTTGCACCTTTGACCCAGGGGGCAGTGCATGTCTGCGTTGCCATCCTCTCTACAGACAGATAGATACGTTATTCATCAGATAAATCACCAGTCAGTCACCTCCAATGCAGTCTCACATTCCATTTTCTTGTGTTTATTTATGCTGACCTTCTACTGTGTGTGTGTGTGTGTGTGTGGGAGCGAGAGAGACTGTGTGTGTGTGTGTGTGTGTGTGTGTGTGTGTGTGTGTGTGTGTGTGTGTACAGTACATAATAAGAGATATAAGAGAGAGAGATTTACTGCATTCATGTTTTATGGTACCTCACATACTCGTGTTTGTGGTTGTGTGTGCTGGTGTGTGAGAAACCTCATCCCGCTGTCATCCATGCTCATCATCCCTGCTCACCCCTCTTCTGCCCCCCTTCACTTCACTGCCTCGTCACTGTTCCTGAAGACTGGTTGATGCACTTATCATTCATCTTCCCTCTGTACAGAAAATAGTACTGTAAAGAAACGTGATGGTTTAAGGGAGGGACTGTATTTATTGCAAACGTCTGACATGACACCTGTTTTAGTTTTTTCAGTGTTGTGCTACGCTGTGCTGTCGTGTGTTCTGGTGTGTGTGAAGTGGGGCTCTGTCCTCAACTCAACCTCCAAAAGCTCATTTGTGTTTTATGTCTCAAAGAATACAATGTCTCAAAAATAAAAGGTGTGTGTATCTGTGTCTGTGAGAGACAGAGGGGGAGTGAGAGAGGGAGTGTTGAGCGTGAATTCTTCTTTCAGTGCGGCTGGATGAACTGGTATCACTGCGCTACGTCACCCATACCTGAGCTGGTATCACTGCGCTACGTCACCCATACCTGAGCTGGTATCACTGCGCTACGTCACCCATACCTGAGCTGGTATCACTGCGCTACGTCACCCATACCTGAGCTGGTATCACTGCGCTACATGTCACCCATACCTGAGCTGGTATCACTGCGCTACGTCACCCATACCTGAGCTGGTATCCCTGCGCTACATGTCACCCATACCTGAGCTAGTATCCCTGCGCTACATGTCACCCATACCTGAGCTGGTATCTCTGCGCTACATGTCACCCATACCTGAGCTAGTATCCCTGCGCTAAATGTCACCCATACCTGAGCTGGTATCGCTGCGCTACGTCACCCATACCTGAGCTGGTATCGCTGCGCTACATGTCACCCATACCTGAGCTAGTATCCCTACGCTAAATGTCACCCATACCTGAGCTGGTATCGCTGCGCTACGTCACCCATACCTGAGCTGGTATCGCTGCGCTACATGTCACCCATACCTGAGCTGGTATCCCTGCGCTACATGTCACCCATACCTGAGCTGGTATCACTGCGCTACATGTCACCCATACCTGAGCTGGTATCACTGCGCTACATGTCACCCATACCTGAGCTGGTATCGCTGCGCTACATGTCACCCATACCTGAGCTGGTATCTCTGCGCTACACGTCACCCATACCTGAGCTGGTATCCCTGCGCTACATGTCACCCATACCTGAGCTGGTATCCCTGCGCTACATGTCACCCATACCTGAGCTGGTAGCACTGCGCTACATGTCACCCATACCTGAGCTGGTATCACTGCGCTACGTCACCCATACCTGAGCTGGTATCGCTGCGCTACATGTCACCCATACCTGAACTGGTATCCCTGCGCTACATGTCACCCATACCTGGGACGTCTGTGGTCTCAGGAGCCCCACCCTCATCCCGCCTGTACAGCTCATGCTCCAAAT
Source organism: Borostomias antarcticus (assembly GCF_949987555.1). NCBI lineage: Eukaryota > Metazoa > Chordata > Actinopteri > Stomiiformes > Stomiidae > Borostomias > Borostomias antarcticus. Next base: position 286,963 of record NC_140242.1, on the reverse strand, counting down.
TACACACTGCGTCTGTTCATATCCTCTTTCTATCACTATCACACTGACTAGTTATTGCTCCCCATTCACTCCACCCCTCTGCTTTTAGAGTCAGTGTAATCAGTTTTAGTTTATTGTAATCAGTTTTAGTTTATTGTAGACTGCACTGAATTAGTAGACACATGAGACCGTCCTGATCTGCGCTCACATTGTTTCCTCCGTGGGAAGGTACATGGGTGGAACACAAATTCATAGGTTATTTTAGACATGCTCTACTGTCATCAGTTTGCAAGTATGCAAATACTAACAGGGTGGGCCTAAGCGAAGTGCAGTTAACCGCTTCACAGGTATGCTGCTCCCTCATGAGCCGCTTCACAGGTGCTGCTCCCTCATGAGCCACTTCACAGGTGTGCTGCTCCCTCATGAGCCACTTCACAGGTGTGCTGCTCCCTCATGAGCCACTTCACAGGTGTGCTGCTCCCTCATGAGCCACTTCACAGGTGCTGCTCCCTCATGAGCCACTCAGGTGGAGAGATTCCCTGGTCGCGCCAGTAATGACGCCTAAACGTGTTCAGATCGCACATGATGAAACAGACCTGAGAGGAACTGATATCAGTGGTAATTTAGAAAATGACTCATCCCCGAACTCGCTTATGATCCACCGGATATAACACGTCTGCGGTCTGGTCTTCTGCCCGGAACAAAAGGTACACCGTCTCTTTTTAAGTCATTTAGCACATCGATGCCTCCTTTAAACAGAATTGGATTTATTTCGTAACTTCTGCATCTACATGGAAACTTGTAGCGGAAGTACTCTAACCATTGCCCAGGGTATGTTGGATTAAGCAGATTGCTGATAATGTACATGATTCAACATCCTCTGGACAATGACTACTTCCCTCCTAGGTGATCAAAGCACATAGGTGAAAGAATGAGAGAAGCCCAATTCAGATCCAGATTCCTTTATTATTACATCTTGTAGGGTACTTACTTTTGGTACTTACTTACTAATCATCTTCGTTTCTTGAGGAACATAAGACTGATCTGTTTCTGGTCCTGTCCTGTGCAGCATGTTGTGCATCGATCGCCCCAAGTTAGGTTAGCCGTTTTCTGTTCCGAGGTCAGGTCAAGCCTACAGGTACAAGGGAGTAAAGTTTCCAGCATTTTGAAATTATTTCAAAGTGAAAAGTACTTTATAAATATATAGCGAATTATTATTATTATTAGGCTATTATTATTATCAGAATCAGAATTCGTTTATTGCCATGTAGTTTTTCAACAGAATTTGCTTTGGTCAATGGTGCATAACATGGAGACAACATTGGACAGGGTGCAGGGAGGCAGGACAGTGCAAAGAGAAGTTCAAAATACGAATGCAAAATACAATGTCATTTATTATTGTTGTTGTTGTTAATAATAATATTAATAATAATAATAATAACAACAATAATAAATGCTAGAACTACTACGGACCGGGCAATCTCCATACACCCACCGGCGAAGACTGTGTCTCTAGCCCAATCAGGCTGAATTGTGGGGTCCGTGGCGTGGACAGTGGCGTGGTGGCGAGACTCCGCCCCCTCAGGTCAGAGCCGGTTGGGGGCAGTGCAATGACCTCCGGGCAATCTCCATGCACCCACCATTGAAGACCGTGTGTCTCTAGCCCACTCAGGGGCTTAGTTGTGGGTTCTGTGGCGTGGATAGTGGTGTGGTGGGGAGACTCCGCCCCCTCAGGTCAGAGTGGGTCAGGGTCAGTGTACCCCTCTTTGGGCCACCTACCTGCCCCCACAGGTGAAGATCGTGTGTCTCACTCAGAGACCAAGTTTTGGGGCACGTGGCGTGCCGTGGTGGCGAGGCTCCGCCCCCTTAGGTCATAGCCAGTCGGGGACGGTGTACCCCTCTCCGGGCTACCCACCAGCCCCCACCGGTGAAGACAGTGGGTGCGTTAAGTAGCTGCGCGCTCACTCTTGGAATGCTCACTTTGAGCGCTGAGCGGTTTTTAAAACCACTTAAAGGAGTAGTAAAGGGAAAATGCATGTTTAGCCCTGTTTTAAGGTAAGAGCTTCTTGTCTTTGAAATCGAGAGTTTAACATGTTTTTGAATGATTTTTCAAGGTGCCCACCCACATCCATTGTATGACCTAAACGGTGGTAGAGCAATTATCAGACTTTCTCAAAAGTGCTAGTTTTGTCAACGTTTTGATCTGAACCATTGTATATGATCATAAGTAACATTAAAACAGGGCTAAACATGCATTTTCCCTTTACTAATCCTTTAACGGTCTGCTCTAACCGAGCACTGAGTTGCTAGGAGACGAGAACTTTTCACCTGTTGTCAATCATGTGTGATTAGCGAGCAGCGTCCCAACGACGCCCAAGCCAAAACGTGCCCCTTGTTTTTTTTTGCTCAGGTGATAATGATGATGACGTGGTGTTTGGCTCAAACAGATCATAGTTCAAAACTGCTCACTTGTGCTCTGAGCAGATCAGTCTGAGCGTAACTGAGCAACCCGTTAAGTGAATTCTGATCACTGATCGCTGACTGAGCGCTCAGCTACTTAACGCACCCTGTGTGTCTCTAGCCCACTCAGGGGCTGAATAGTGGGTTCCGTGGCGTGAATAGTGGCGTGGTGGTGAGGCTTCGTCCTCTTAGGTCATAGCCAGTCGGGGACGTTGTACCCCTCTCCGGGCTACCCACCAGCCCCCACCGGTGAAAACCGTGTGTCTCTAGCCCACTCAGGGGCTGAATAGTGGGTTCCGTGGCGTGAATAGTGGCGTGGTGGAGAGGTTCCGCTCCTTTTGGTTATAGCCAGTCAGGAACGGTGTCTGGGCTACCCACCGGCCCCCAACAGTGAAGATCATGTGTCTCTATTCCACTTTGGCTGAGTTCTGTGCTACCACATTAGTTATAAAAGGGTGCCTGTACCTTTAAGAGAGGCTGCACAGTGCACATGCACACAAATTCAAAAAAGCAACAGAAAGAAAGAATGAATGAAAGAAAGAACATAAAAAGGTGTGTGGACCTTTAAGATACCTTCAAGCTCTCTCCTGTGAACTGTCACCATAGCAACCACAGCGCAGCAGCACAGCTCTACAGCACCAAAGCACAGAACACACAGAATTTGCTGACTCACTCGCCATACGTTTCAATAGGGAGCGCAGTTGCCGAACAAATCATCATACAGCGAATACTATAAGTCACACAGCTTAGATACTTACATTGGATGAATCAGCACAGTTGTGTGAACATTTTAATATATAATATGTGTGTGAGCTGTCAAAACTGTAGGAGTGCCAGCAGTTTACAAAATGTGTAAATATTTTCAAAGCAACAGCTGCCACCACTCTAAAAACATAAAGCGACTGAACATTCCACCAGCAGTTTCAATGGCACAAAAATTACTATTAAAAGTTAAATTACTAAAAAACTATAAAAAATATCAAAAATCTGAATGCATCCGAAAAATAGCTAATCGTCATGAACATTTTAAAGTTTGAATGAAGTTTATACCACAAAGTATGTAGAAGTAGTTAACCAGCAAAAAACTTGGGAGAACTAAAGAAAGAAAGAAAGAAATAGTGGGAATATCACAAATTGGGCTAGCTTCTACAAGCTAGCCCAACTAATAATACAAGTCTTAGGTTCTGGCTCCTCAACCTGTCAGTCGGCCAATGGGGATTGTAAATCGCGGGCGCTGATCGGGAGGTCGTGGCCTACTCACTTTTTGGCCAATTTCATGTATTAAATCGGCCTCTGATGTTTCTTTCTTCAGCCAATACAGTTTAACAGAGTTGAAGTGGTTACATCATTGAATTGTAGGCCTAAGTAGGCCTATTCTGTCAACCAATGAGTCCATTATTCATGACAGTGGCGATGAATACACTCTCAATCAGCCTATTTCTTCAGGGAATAATCTAAATATAACTTTATATTTCACATTAAATCAATGAACAAAGTGACAAAGACCTGAGGGTCGAAACGTTGTTGGAATAAACACCACTTTTTTGCACTCACGATTGCCTCGGTCTCAATGTGCGGGTTCTATTAACTCAATGTAAATCAATGGTTCTGGGTGGGGTACCCTGGCTACAGTCTATTCTGGGTGGCCAGGCAGGATAAACCAGTTGGGTCCTCGCTATGACCCGGGCTGCTCAGGCATTGTGCTGCCAAGTCTCCCTGTTTGGTGACATTCATGGAGCTTCACAAGACAGCCAGAGCAGAAGCACCGACGACGCAGTATTGTTGGGCACTCATCCATGAACCGTTTCCCTCTCTAACGTGAAGGAAAGTAGTTGTTGGTCAGAAGCGAGGCCGAGGCTCCGAATATGGACCAGGAGTCGGGCTCAGGGATGGGGAGTGACGTCACAGACGAGGTCGCCTCCGTGGGGGAGTTCAGGTGGAGTTCAGACGAACAGGAGGTAAAGATGTCCCTCTTCTTGCATGTCACATGTCAACACAAACACATTCTCATGTGAACAATATCAACACGATGCAGTCACCGTGTCTCTAGCAGAAGTAGGCTATTTCAATTAGGCCTACTTTCAAATGCATGTTTTAAAAGTATTTGCAATGTTCATTTACAATTCTTGTATCTGAATATTTTAAAGTAGAGTAGGCCTACTTAGTACACTTACAAAAGTATTGTAATATATTGTAATACATAGTTTGTTCAAGTATTTGAAAAGCAGTATTTTTCAGTTGAGTGCTTCATGTGTATTTGCAAATACATATTTTATATGCTCAATAGCTCCAATTTCAGCTTGCTGAATAAAACAGTGATAGCAAAGACACATTGTGTAACCTTGCTCTTGTGTGATTAGAGTGAGTTGGTAACGCCGGCCAACCAATAAGACCAGTTGGAGAGACAGAACATTGTTTACTCCTCCACATACATGTATCATATATTCAAGTGTATCTTTTATCTAAATACGGGGCAGGCTTTGACTGATATTGAGAAATGTAATACCTAATACTATTTGATGCAATAGTTGGATTTTCTTAAGTATATATTGCAGTTTAACTAGGCCTACTCACATGCAAGTAGTTGCTTTGTGGCTGGTTATTTGCAAATACTGAAATACAAGGCCAATTATTTTCAAAACCAACTGTCAGTGAATATCTGTTATTAGCCCGGGTCTGGTGGTCTTGTGTGCACCCTGCAAACATGCTGGACCACCATCACTTTAACTCCGCTGACTTCAGGCTGTCACAGTCCTGTACCCTCACCTCCTCACCTCCTCACCTCCTCACCTCCTCACCTCCTCACCTCAACTCCTCCTCCACTGTAGGCAACTCACTGCCCTCTGGTGGAGCAGACATGATGTTACAGTGATGAGATCTCTGGAGGAGCAGACATGATGTTACAGTGATGAGATCTCTGGAGGAGCAGACATGATGTTACAGTGAGGAGATCTCTGGAGGAGCAGACATGATGTTACAGTGATGAGATCTCTGGAGGAGCAGACATGATGTTACAGTGATGAGATCTCTGGAGGAGCAGACATGATGTTACAGTGAGGAGATCTCTGGAGGAGCAGACATGATGTTACAGTGAGGAGATCTCTGGAGGAGCAGACATGATGTTACAGTGATGAGATCTCTGGAGGAGCAGACATGATGTTACAGTGATGAGATCTCTGGAGGAGCAGACATGGTGTTACAGTGAGGAGATCTCTGGAGGAGCAGACATGATGTTACAGTGATGAGATCTCTGGAGGAGCAGACATGGTGTTACAGTGATGAGATCTCTGGAGGAGCAGACATGATGTTACAGTGAGGAGATCTCTGGAGGAGCAGACATGATGTTACAGTGATGAGATCTCTGGAGGAGCAGACATGATGTTACAGTGATGAGATCTCTGGAGGAGCAGACATGATGTTACAGTGATGTGATCCATATTTAGTTTCTCGTTGACTTAGTTAATTTCCAGGTGTCACAACAATATCAATGAAATTATATGGATCCGCAGGTGATATTGTTGATGTGAACTGTTTTTTTTTTGCTTCCCTCTGGAATATGTAGGGGGGACCTATGTCCATTCCCCCATTGCTCTCTGTAAAGTGCATTGTGTTGCCTCTGTGTGTATGAAATGCGCTTTACAAATAAAGTTTGAGTTGATTAGATTAGATTTGATATTGTAGATGTCCAATTAGCGACATTTAGCCAATATGGAATTCAAACACACGATTATTTATCTGTGTCTTTGTGTCGTCCAGGACTCGGACCCCCAGGGCCAGTGTCTTGCTGCCCCCCAGGCCCCGCCTCCCACCTACAAACAGAGATGTGATGAGTTCAGGAAGCTGTTTAGAGACGTGCCTGAGCCCGAGAGACTCATAGTGGGTGAGTTCAGAACACGGGTGTGTCTTGATATCTCACGCTCGCTCCCTCTTTTCGCTTCCTTTTCTGGGCCTGCTCTGATTTAATGACAAAGCCTCATCATGTCAGAAATGCCTATAGGGCTCTTCTTCAGCCGATGTGCTTGTACCCCGTCCAAATCAGTGCAGATGAAAGGATGGTGATGAGTAGAGAAAGCAGGTAGAGGGAGAGAGGGAGGGAGAGAGAAAGGGAGGGAGGAAGAGAGGGAGGGAGGGAGGGAGTGTTGAGGTCATTTCTCATGATACAATAGATTGGGGGACTCCTGAACATCGGCTAATCCATATCTTAAAGTTGTGTCTTCTCTTTATGACACACTTGGAAGCACATATCATCCATCTGCTCATATCAACTGCACTCATCTACATAATCAACTGCTACTCTGTCTGGTCACACCTGTATTTCATTATATTACATTGCATTTGGAAGACGCTTTCATCCAAAGCGACTTACAATAATTGCATTTAACATAGGTAGTCAGTGTACTACTATTCACCAGAACTCCCAAGTGCATCTCCTTTCTGAACAAGTGACTAAGAGCAGAATCTAGTGCTAAAGCCAAAGTGCAAGACTAGCAAAATATAGTGCATGAGTAGCAAAACCGGTTTGTTCACTCGCTTGGTACACGTTGTCTCACCTGCCCTGTTTCCTCAGACTACCCATGTGCTCTTCAGAGAGACATCCTGCTACAGGGACGCCTCTACCTGTCTGAGAACTGGCTCTGCTTCTTCAGCAATGTGTTCAGGAGGACGACGGTGAGATAAAATCACGGAAGGAGGGTGTGGGGTATCAAGGGTGAACCGAGTGAGCGAGGAAGGAGGGTGTGGGGTTAGGGTTAGGGTTAGGGTTAGGAGGGTGTGGGGTATCAAGGGTGAACCGAGTGAGCGAGGAAGGGTGCAAGTCTAATGGGGTGTCACTTATCAGTATCGCTGCCACCCTCACTTGCCGCGTGCTGGGTTCAGTCTTGGATTCGTCCGGACTTACAAAAACACATGACCACTGCCCATGAACACTGCTTTAGCCAGGGCTAACCCTAACCCTAACCCTAACCCTTACACTGACTGTGTGCCACTGCTTTAGCCAGCTACACTGACCGTGTGCCACCGAAAAGCTAGCGTTCAATGGAACAGGTGGACGGTACTTATACTGAGGAGTGTGTTTAGTTAACTCAAATTAGTTATATACTGCAC
>NC_140242.1:261921-276921 GCF_949987555.1 Borostomias antarcticus | reverse complement strand
AGTACATCCTTACATCTGATAAGAGAGAGTACATCCTTACATCTGATAAAAGAGAGAGTACATCCTTACATCTGATAAGAGGGAGTACATCCTTACACAAACCACTTGCACAAGATTATTACTTACTTCTGTTCGTGCCTTAAGCCGTTATCACTGTGCTACATTAACCTGTGTGTTTTTATATCTCCATCTTTTAGTTTTTCTTCACTTCCTTCTCCGCCAGAGAGAAGAGTTACCAGGGTGTGTTCCGCATGTGGCAGAACACTCTGATGGACAAGGTAACGCACCAATCAGCTGAGCTCATCTCACCTCAGTAGCGTGTTCTAGGGTTAGAGCTAGGACTATGACCAGTATAATTATGATTATACCACGGTTATCACAAATATGAAGGAAAATGGATTTTTATCAACTCGTATGGGGCACCACTCTGTTATGTACAGAGAAACAGATAACCTTTATCAATAGTCAAAGGTCTTTAAAGAAAACAATTATAATACAAATCACCATTCCCCCATCGCCCTCCGCGGTTCACACACCCACCCAACAAAAGTGAATCAAACAAGTCCCGTCTCCTCCTATCCTCTCCTGTCTCCTCTCCTCTTGTCTCCTTCCTCTCCCCTGTCTCCTCTTCTCATCTCCTGGCTTATCTGTTTATCAAATACCTTGGCATTGGTCAGTGACTGGATGTCTACAAAAATGCTGCATTTAACTGCTTGATGCTTTGTTTTTCCTGGTTCTCACTGACTGTGCTGTTCTGTGACCGGCTCAGCTGTACACCTCCAGGCTGACTTTAACCCTAACCCTTAACCCTTAACCCTTAACCCTAACCCTTTACCCTAACCCTTTACCCTTTACCCTTAACCCTAACCATAACCCTTTACCCTTAACCCTAACCCTAACCCTTAACCCTAACCCGATCTAGCTGCCTTATCTAATCAGCCCTGGAAACACGTCCCAGTCCCCTGGCCTCAGGCAGTCTGATCGGTCAGGTTCACCTAGGACAGGGTGGAATGGAGTGATAGGCTACCTGTCTGTGCTTCCTAGGACAGGGTGGAATGGAGTGATAGGCTACCTGTCTGTGCTTCCAACCTTAGAGTGGGGTAATTAAAGTTTCCCTGTTTTAATGATCGCACCCTCATGATTTGGATAGAACTCTTGGCAACCGTGCTACGCTGTGGCTGATACCCTGTAGGGCTGATACCCTGGGACTGAGAACCAAGGGAACCAACACAAACAACTCCATACAAAAACACAGCGTCAATCGGGAATGAAAGTAAAGTTCAATGACCCCTTTCAAGGTGTGGCTAAGGATGGATCATTTGCATAATATAGATCGGTCTCGGTGTTGAGGAAACGCTCTAGTTTCACTACGTTTACGCACTAGGGCGGCTGCTCTTCTTCCAAGTACATTCGGTTTTCTAAGCCAGCAACCCCGACTTTTAGTATTCTATTCATATGATCTCTTATCTACCTGTAATACCGAGGGTGGAGCACTGTTTTTCTAATCGTGTTGCTGAACGCGAAGGACTTCCTGCTTGCTTGGTGACAGCGCAGCGCAGCGCAGGTTCAGTCCACAGTCCGGGACAGCAGAGACACACATACCCACAAGTAAGTAGCCTAAGTTCGGCCTAAACCAAACAGTTTGGGGATAGCCTAACTTGTATTGACCGACTACTACGGAATTAGTTGGCAAAATGAACTGTAGTTGTGAGAATTGAAAATATTGTAGTAAAATCAAATCAAACATTATTTGTATAGCGCATTTTATACACAGAGGCAAAACAATGCGCTTTACAGAGAGCAACGGGCGGAATAGTTCATATCAGACGTGTTCCCGGTGGACGCCAGGTGAGAAACTGGCATTATTAAAGTGAGATGTTGCTCGGTAGGCCAGGCTGGGTCAAGATATTGACCTATCAAAAATTAGGCTCTAATCCTTCAGCAGACGGTGATTTGTCTGATTGCATCATGTGATAACAGTGAGAGGAGCGGAGGTCCGGGCTGTTTAAGGAGGAGATGGGATCTGAGTGGGAGGTCATGTGAGATCTAATAATTGACTACCTGTGGCGTTAGTGCTGGGTGCACCTGTGCTTGGTTTGTTAATGCTAACGTGCTATTAATATGATTATTCTATCAGAATCCCTTGCATAGGCTAAGAACGTCACCACACAGAAGCCCATAAGTTCAACTCCTAAGCCTCCACACACACACACACACACACACACACGAACACACACACACACACACACACACACACACGAACACACACACACGAACACACACACACACAACTTGTTTTTTTTGTTTCTTGTTGGTTCTATGGTTTACATTATAATCTATTCGGTGAGGTGTTTTTATAAACCCGCTTGGGTTTCTAGCCTCTCCGGCACCTCCTTTCTTGTTTCATATTGTTTTATTTTATTTTATTGTGTTTGTTTTTACGGAGCAAGTAAAGTCCTTCCTTTCCTCTCCTCCCGTAGCCCCTGACGAGTGTGGAGCTGTGGCAGATGGTCAAGCAGCATTATGGGAATGACCTGGGCCTGAGCAGTGAAGAGATGCATTATGGGAATGGCCTGAGCAGTGAAGAGATGGACACCTTACAGGCAGCAGCAGAATCAGTTACACAGACCAGGTAAGGAACAAACAAACATGCACGCACACACGTACCCCCGTGTGTCTCTCCCGTGTCTCTCCCTGGTCTCTCCCTGGTCTCTCCCTGGTCTCTCCCTGGTCTCTCCCTGCTCAAATACCCAGGATACCTGGATATCAGTCTCCCGTCTGTCTGTGTTACAGCCGGACCATGAAGCCCTGTGTTGAGGAGAACTCTGGCCGGCTGGAGAGGATGCCTTCTCTGCGCGTCCAGCAGGGGGAGCCGGGGCCCATGGAGACGTCCACCCCCCAGGGAGAGGACCTGCCCTCTCTGCCCAGCCCGCTGAGCCCCGGCTCGGGCAACGTGGTACGAGCTGCCGGCTCGGTGTGCAGTAATGTAGTTGGAGTGGGCGTGTGTTCATGACAGTGTCTCATTTTGTGGTGTGTGTGTGTTTGCATGTGTGCTTGCCTGTGTGTGTGTGTGTGCGTGTGCGTGAGTTTGCATGTTTGCTTGCCTGTGTGTGTGTGTGTGTGTTTGTTGTCTTGTTTCCGGGGGCATCTAACAGGAGGAGCCTCGGGGCACACCGTCCCAGCAGCGTAGAACCGCCGTGTCCCTGGACAGGTCCGGCCCGGAGCGGGCCTCCAAGCACTCGGCCCTCTCTCTGGACCTCAACGCAAACCTGGACCGCTTCTCTGAGCAGAGCGGCTCGGAGAGCGCTGCTGAGGAAGGTGAGGATCACACCAGACTACCGCCGCTCACTCTGGGGCCAAACGCTAGAGCAGTCTTTCTCATGCTTCATCGTGTTTACACACTCTCTCTTTCTCCCTCCCCTCTCTCTCCCCCTCTCTTTCTCTCTCTCCCTTCCTCCCTCCCTCCCTCCCTCTCCCCCCGCCCCCCCCCCCCCAGTAGAGGACCGTACGTGTGTCCAGGAGCAGGGCCGGCTCTATGTGAACCGGATCTTCCACATCAGCGCTGACAAGATGTTTGAGCTGCTCTTTTCAGATTCTCCCTTCATACGCAGGTTCATGAAGGCCAGGAAGATCACGAGTGAGTCTCTCTTACTGGGCGTGTCCACTAGCCAGCCAATTCAATCATGTGATTGTGTGCCCTCGGCAGTTTGATTGCTTTTTTACTTTTTTTTTCCTGTCACCTGCCGCCATTATCAGTTGACTCAAATGTGGCTGTAGGATTGTTAATATGTCACTTTATTAAGTTTTACTGTCATTTCAGATGAGAAGGTAAGGATGTAGATTCTCAATATGTAGTCAGTTTATGGAAATAAGCCCTGACTTCCACGTTTGGGGAGATTGCTGGCCAGGGTCTGTTTGCCTCTTTCACCCTCTCCTGATTGGACACTTTCACCCTCTCCTGATTGGACACTTTCACCCTCTCTTGATTGGACACTTTCACCCTCTCCTGATTGGACACTTTCACCCTCTCCTGATTGGACACTTTGACCCTCTCCTGATTGGACACTTTCACCCTCTCCTGATTGGACACTTTCACCCTCTCCTGATTGGACACTTTCACCCTCTCCTGATTGGACACCTTCACCCTCTCCTGATTGGACACTTTCACCCTTTCTTGATTGGACACTTTCACCCTCTCCTGATTGGACACCGCCATGCGAAATTCGCCTGGAATCTGCATAGAACAGCCTCGCAGTCCATTTCATACAAATTAACTGTAAATCCGCGTCACCTTGCCAGAGTGATTCACCCGCCACTGGAAGACCATCACTTCAACCGCTCTCCATTAGTTTTGAATTGGAGGCGAGACACCGCTGGGTAGTGGACAAAGCCCCTTAGAGCTTCTAGTCTCTCCCTCTGTCTCTCTGCCTAGTCTCTCCCCGACCACACTCGCCCACTCATCCAAACCAGTGGGGAATACACTGAGGTCCAGTTTGCCAGACTCAGATTAAGATGGTTCTAGAAGTGATTAAAAAAACATATTACTGTATGGAGATTCCTAAATGAAAGGGTTTCTTTCTACTTAGTCTGGAGTTAAGCGCCACAAAACATGGGCATAGGGGCTGAGCGCACAAATATCATAGCTTCTTCCCGCAGCAAGAGCTTCTGGGAACTCTGATTACTTTCTACTAGACTAGGCTTAATGTGTGAAACCACCCCTTAGTATATACTAGTTATAATGATGTCAATAATGATGATATGTCTATGTGAACATACAGATGTTTTGTGTTTTGGTCATGTCTCGTTTTCCCTCAGACGCCAGGTTTAACCCGTGGCAGAGAGAAACGTCTGGCTCCATGAAAAGAGCTCTCAACTACACCATCACCATTAACAACCCCCTGATAGGGAAGTTCTCCACTGCCACCGAAAACCAGGTGTGTGTGTTTGTGTCTGTGTGTCCTTCTGGCTTTAGGTCAGTTGAGGACAGTGTCTGTCTGGGAGAATGTTTACAGGGATCTGCTGTATTGATGTTAAAGGGGCACAGTCACACTTGTTTCAGTTGATATTATATTTGAATTAAATATTCTGTCTGTAGGGCTTTTTAAAACCTTCGTCAGTGTAGCTGTTTCCACACGGAAGCATTTTGGGTGTGACAGTGGAATCAGTAGTCTCTCTCCAGACTCCAGTATGATGAGTCGCTGCCCCCCCGTCTGTGCCACTGCTCCGCCCCCCCGTCTGTGCCACTGCTCCGCCCCCCCGTCTGTGCCACTGCTCCGCCCCCCCGTCTGTGCCACTGCTCCGCCCCCCCGTCTGTGCCACTGCTCCGCCCCCCCGTCTGTGCCACTGCTCCGCCCCCCCGTCTGTGCCACTGCTCCGCCCCCCCGTCTTTGCCACTGCTCCGCCCCAGCTGCTTTTCTGAGGACGGGTCTCGGGGTCAAAGAGTGAAAAGGTTTCATCGCTCTCCTGTGACCTGTACTGCGTGAAGGTGCCTCCTGGTCTCTTCCGTCTCCTAGCAGTCAAATAAAGATGTGTGAAAGCTGCTGTGTGGTGGAAGGCACTACCAACAGGGTGAAGAACCCACTACTCTGTGTGTGGTGGAAGGCGCTACCAACAGGGTGAAGAACCCACTACTCTGTGTGTGGTGGAAGGCACTACCAACAGGGTGAAGAACCCACAACTCTGTGTGTGGTGGAAGCCACTACCAACAGGGTGAAGAACCCACAACTCTGTGTGTGGTGGAAGGCGCTACCAACAGGGTGAAGAACCCACTACTCTGTGTGTGGTGGAAGCGCTACCAACAGGGTGAAGAACCCACAACTCTGTGTGTGGTGGAAGGCGCTACCAACAGGGTGAAGAACCCACAACTCTGTGTGTGGTGGAAGGCGCTACCAACAGGGTGAATAACCCACAACTCTGTGTGTGGTGGAAGGCGCTACCAACAGGGTGAAGAACCCACTACTCTGTGTGTGGTGGAAGCGCTACCAACAGGGTGAAGAACCCACAACTCTGTGTGTGGTGGAAGGCGCTACCAACAGGGTGAAGAACCCACAACTCTATAAACCGTTACTGTGCTGCCTGGAGTTGAGGTTTGAAGTTTGAGGTTTTGTCAGCTGTCCAGCGGGGCTCCCTTTTGGTTTCCCTTTTGTTTACATTTTGAGAAACTCAACTCTCTCCTCATTGGCAAATCATCAAAATGCCACAACCTCTGTCCTGCCGTGCTGGCTGTCCCTTTTACACAGACGTCGATTCAACACTGTTTATACAGAACGGCTAGGACGATTAAAGGTGCAACATTCCCGCCTTGAACAGGCTGTGTAAAAAAAAAGAAAAAGGCCTTTTGTTGTTGTTGGATGAAGACGTGCGTTTTCAATATGATGATTGAGGATGTATGTTAGCGTGTGTGTTAGCGTGTGTATGTTAGCGTGTGTATGTTAGCGAGTGTACTTATGTATGTTCCTGTCTGTCAGACCCTTTACAAGGAGTCCCGGGAGGGTCAGCACTACCTGGTGGACGCTGAAATCACCACACACGACGTCCCGTACCACGACTACTTCTACACACACAACCGCTACTGCATCGTCCGCAACTCCAAGCGCAAGTGTCGCCTGAGGTGAGATAACACACAAAAAAACGCTTTTAATTCCGTGTTTGGATGGATGTATGCACGTTCCCCGGACACAGATTGACCCTGTCAGAATCCCTACGTATTTGTAGTCCAGGACGGTGAAAGCAGCGTGGAGTGGGCTGGATATGAAGCCGGTGTGATGCTGTGTCCTCAGGGTCTACACTGATGTTAAGTATAAGAAGCAGCCATGGGGTCTGGTCAAGTCCTTCATCACTAAGAACTCCTGGAGCGGCATAGAAGACTACTTCAGACACCTGGGTCAGTGGTGTGTGTGTGTGTGTGTGTGTGTGTGTGTGTGTGTGTGGGTGTGTGGGTGTGTGGGTGGGTGGGTGGGTGTGTGTGTGTGTGTGTGTGTGTGAGAGAGAGAGCCGTTTCCTCCCCGTCTCTGTTCATGGTTGAGCTTCTGCTCGGTGCTCCTTCAGCCTCTCCTAGATTAAATCTACCCCCCCCCCCCCTCTGCACGCCCTAACCCCTCCAGCAGATTAGATAAGAGGCTCGTATGAAAGCCTGGTCAACCCCCCTCTCTGCCTGACTCCCCTTGGGTATGTGGTCAGTGAGGTATATATGCCCTCTGTCTGCTCTGCCCAGCCTGGCTCCCCATAGGCTCTCTACAGACTCCTCCCCCCAGGGAGAACAGTCTCATCTGATTCGCGCTAGGGAAAGTGTGGGTGTGTGACATTATGCTAATGTCAGAGATCTGCTGGTCAAGGCCATCAATACACACTTCCTCAAGGTTATTCTCGCCATTCATTCACCAGTTAACCAGTTAACCAGGCTACTGTAGATGTATTCTTAATGTACTGTGTGACCTTGAAGCCAAATGTCATTAGTACTGATATCTACTGTACACGCACGCACACACAGTCTTATTGCTGTCTGTTATAACAGAGTCGGAGCTGCTGGAGGAGGAGGCGGAGCTAAACCAGGGAGGCGGGGACTCTGGTAAGGCTGGCGGCGTGCGGAGGAGGAGGCGGGCCTACAGCAGGACCCTGCAGGACCACATGAAACCCAGCAAGCAGTACGGCCCTCTCCCCGAGCAGCACCAGGAGGGGAACATGGGTACATACTGTCTTCACTTAAACACACTACCAGGAGATTTGACTTGATATAAAACACTCATTTTAATACTCTACTTTACCTACATTAGCAGACGCGGCAATCAGCGAGAAGATTGTCTGTTTCTTTATTCTGTAGATGTCTGCTCGGCTGCTCCAGAAAGGATGAAACTATTTATTTACCTCGTCGCTAGATTTCCTGACAAGTAGCGTCTTTTTGCTGGCCTCCAAAATGGATGCTGGGCTAGGCAAGAGCTATTTAGACAGGAAGCTGTGGTGCTCATGGGTAATGCAGTCGTCTTTCCAGGAAAACACTTCCGCTTCTGTCCACAGGTGCCGCTCAGCACAAACTGAAAACCCCTCGGTAGCTACAGTACAGTACAGTACAATGAGCCCCTCGGTAGTACAGTACAGTACAATGAGCCCCTCGGTAGTACAGTACAGTACAGTACAATGAGCCCCTCGGTAGTACAGTACAGTACAATGAGCCCCTCGGTAGTACAGTATAGTACAGTACAGTACAATGAGCCCCTCGGTAGTACAGTACAGTACAGTACAATGAGCCCCTCGGTAGTACAGTATAGTACAGTACAATGAGCCCCTCGGTAGTACAGTACAGTACAATGAGCCCCTCGGTAGTACAGTACAGTACAGTACAATAAGCCCCTCGGTAGTACAGTATAGTACAGTACAGTACAATGAGCCCCTCGGTAGTACAGTACAGTACAATGAGCCCCTCGGTAGTACAGTACAGTACAGTACAATGAGCCCCTCGGTAGTACAGTACAGTACAATGAGCCCCTCGGTAGTACAGTATAGTACAGTACAATGAGCCCCTCGGTAGTACAGTACAGTACAATGAGCCCCTCGGTAGTACAGTACAGTACAATGAGCCCCTCGGTAGTACAGTACAGTACAGTACAATAAGCCCCTCGGTAGTACAGTATAGTACAGTACAGTACAATGAGCCCCTCGGTAGTACAGTACAGTACAATGAGCCCCTCGGTAGTACAGTACAGTACAGTACAATAAGCCCCTCGGTAGTACAGTATAGTACAGTACAGTACAATGAGCCCCTCGGTAGTACAGTACAGTACAATGAGCCCCTCGGTAGCTACAGTACAGTACAGTACAATGAGCCCCTCGGTAGTACAGTACAGTACAGTACAATGAGCCCCTCGGTAGTACAGTATAGTACAGTACAGTACAATGAGCCCCTCGGTAGTACAGTACAGTACAATGAGCCCCTCGGTAGTACAGTACAGTACAGTACAATGAGCATGTTTTACATAGCGGAATCTCTATGTTGCCACTTTGAAGATCCCTCAATTTTCCGTCTTTGTCTGTTTACACTGAATCAAAGAAAGCCGGAATAATGTGTGATTTTAGACAGCATGCCAGCGTTGCAGAATTGAGAGGCGTGACCCTTTTTTACACGTAATCTCTCGCTAGCTACACGCCGACAGGCCTGGCTGCATTTATGGGCCCGAAACCTTCTTAGTAAATTGTCTGTTTATAAGTAGACTAATTCCTTGTCGTTTGAATGACAAAAATCTGTTCAGAAATACCCCCGAAGGAGAGCCACAGAAAACCCAATGCATTTATCAAATTCCTAACATGCAGCAGGCCGACAGAACAAACAAGAATTTGTGTTGCCTCCATTTCCCCTTGGTTTGTTTAAGTTTTAAGAAATAGTTTTTTCTCTCTTTTCATTGCCAAATCATCACACCCCGGTCCTGCAATGCCAGCTGCCCGTTTTACACAGACAAGGATTGGGCAGTGTTACTCCTCCATTAGTACTACCAGTGTTACTCCTCCATTAGTACTACCAGTGTTACTCCTCCATTAGTACTACCAGTGTTACTCCTCCATTGGTACTACCAGTGTTACTACCTCCATTAGTACTACCAGTGTTACTCCTCCATTAGTACTACCAGTGTTACTCCTCCATTGGTACTACCAGTGTTACTACCTCCATTAGTACTACCAGTGTTACTCCTCCATTGGTACTACCAGTGTTACTCCTCCATTAGTACTACCAGTGTTACTCCTCCATTGGTACTACCAGTGTTACTCCTCCATTAGTACTACCAGTGTTACTACCTCCATTAGTACTACCAGTGTTACTACCTCCATTAGTACTACCAGTGTTACTACCTCCATTAGTACTACCAGTGTTACTCCTCCATTAGTACTACCAGTGTTACTACCTCCATTAGTACTACCAGTGTTACAACCTCCATTAGTACTACCAGTGTTACTCCTCCATTAGTACTACCAGTGTTACTACCTCCATTAGTACTACCAGTGTTACTACCTCCATTAGTACTACCAGTGTTACTACCTCCATTAGTACTACCAGTGTTACTACCTCCATTAGTACTACCAGTGTTACTACCTCCATTAGTACTACCAGTGTTACTACCTCCATTAGTACTACCAGTGTTACTACCTCCATTAGTACTACCAGTGTTACTCCTCCATTAGTACTACCAGTGTTACTCCTCCATTAGTACTACCAGTGTTACTACCTCCATTAGTACTACCAGTGTTACTCCTGCATCGGTACTACCAGTGTTACTCCTCCATTAGTACTACCAGTGTTACTCCTCCATTAGTACTACCAGTGTTACTCCTCCATTGGTACTACCAGTGTTACTCCTCCATTAGTACTACCAGTGTTACTACCTCCATTAGTACTACCAGTGTAATTACCTCCATTGGTACTACCAGTGTTACTACCTCCATTAGTACTACCAGTGTTACTACCTCCATTGGTACTACCAGTGTTACTCCTCCATTAGTACTACCAGTGTTACTCCTCCCCATTCCATGACGGTGCCATTATCCACAACGGCCTGGCAGAATAAAGGCGTGGAAGGGCTGTGTAAAACACTCACATATAGATATCCATACATCTGACCTGTACTGTGTCCTCTGTAATTACTGTTCTCCAACGTTGTATTTCAGCGGCCATGGAGAAGGGTCCACACAGGTGGAACATCACCAATATCGTAGCTGGGATGAGTGTCATGTAAGTCACTGAAACCTTCGCACACACTCAAGACTATCAGTCAGCAGGATCTCGATTGTGTTGCTGTATCAGTATTTCTCTTTGCTTAATTCAGAGTGTATAGGTACCTAAACATACAGGTATATTAAAGGGGCACAGTGATGGTTGTTTCATTTGACATTAAATGCTTAAATTCTGTGTGTCGGCCTTTTTAAAATCACCATCATTGTAGCCGTTTCCCTAGATGGAAGACAGAATCTACAATTCTACAAACAGGCCTTACCCTAACCCTACACACAGAATATGAGTTGAATCCAAATAATATCAACTGAAACAAGCATGACTGTGCTCATTTTAATGTGTTTACCTTAGAGATGCTGCTGACTACTCTTACAGACTTGACACAAAGCTGTTCTTTACAGACTTGACACACCACACACCGCTGTTCTTTTATAGACTTGACACACCACACACAGCTGTTCTTTACAGACTTGACACACCACACAGCTGTTCTTTACAGACTTGACACACCACACCGCTGTTCTTTTATAGACTTGACACACCACACACAGCTGTTCTTTACAGACTTGACACACCACACACAACTGTTCTTTACAGACTTGACACACCACACCGCTGTTCTTTACAGACTTGACACACCACACACAGCTGTTCTTTACAGACTTGACACACCACACACAGCTGTTCTTTACAGACTTGACACACCACACACAGCTGTTCTTTACAGACTTGACACACCACACCGCTGTTCTTTACAGACTTGACACACAGCTGTTCTTTACAGACTTGACACACCACACACAGCTGTTCTTTACAGACTTGACACACCACACAGCTGTTCTTTACAGACTTGACACACAGCTGTTCTTTACAGACTTGACACACCACACACAGCTGTTCTTTACAGACTTGACACACCACACCGCTGTTCTTTACAGACTTGACACACAGCTGTTCTTTACAGACTTGACACACCACACACAGCTGTTCTTTACAGACTTGACACACCACACACAGCTGTTCTTTACAGACTTGACACACCACACACAACTGTTCTTTTACAGACTTGACACACCACACAGCTGTTCTTTTACAGACTTGACACACCACACACAGCTGTTCTTTGCATTGCGGTTGTTGTGATTTGAGCGCGGTCTTACAACGTAAGTGATGTGTGTGTCCACAAACAGCCTACTGATCCTGACAGTGCTGAACCTGGGTCTGTTCTTCAAGCTGTGGGCCATGGAGGACGTGGCTCAGCGCATGTACCTGAGCGCCAAGCACCGTCTGCGGGAGAGGAGCGACCACAGGTCAGCCTTGACCTCTGACCTCCACCCCTCTGACCTCCAGAGAGAAGAAGAGAATACGAAACTATAAATGAAAACTGTCGTCTGTCACGTCCCCCTCTCCTCCTCAGCCTGGCTCCTGACTACGGCTCCAGACTGCCGCCCCCCCAGAGGACGAGAGACGAGAGTCAGCTGCTGAGAGCCGTCCTACAGGACTCCATCAACCTGTTGGAGCAGGTGTGTCCTAGGGCTGTCAAATAAATACTCCAACTTCAACTAGCCGTCGACTTTGGGGAAAAAATGCATAATCAATCTACAAAATGTAGATACTGTAACATTAGTAGGCTACCGGAGAGCAGCGCGCGTCACACGGCCTCCCAGGTCCCGCCCCTTTTTAATGCCTCCGCCAGGCGATAGCGGGTCATTCCGTCCGTCCGTACGATGTTTGTTAATGCAATATCTTGGGAACGCATTGACGGAATTTCTTCCCCTTTGGTACAAATGTTCACTGGCACTCAAGGATGAACTGCTTACACCGTGTCCTAACTGCTTGCGACGCGAGCAACAGAACGCGACATCGCATGCTTGCTGTCCTAACTGAAACTGTTAAATTTCCTGTTCTGTTACGTCATTTGTCTATATTCCCAACTGAAGACAGTTAAAGAACGAACGTCTGTCAACGCGAGCGACAGGAGGAAAAGGGGAACAGGGCGAGCGTCAAAAGGGCAGTTAAAACGTTGCGCCGCTTCGTGCTGCGTCGCTCGCGTCCAGTTAGGACATAACAATAGAAAACAAAGCAATGGAACGCATTTTGTCGCTGACGCTCGCGTCACATGTAGTTAGGACACGGTGTTAGATCGTGGGGGTCAAAGGTCACTGTGACCTCACAAAAGGCGTTTTTGGCCTAGTGAACGCGATATCTCAGGAATGGCTTGACAGAATGTGTTCATATTTGGCCAAAATGTCCAATTGGACTGAATGAAGAACTGATTCGATTTTGGTGGTCAAATGTTTTGACAAGGTCAAAACATGACATGTTTTGTCCAAGGTCACTGTGACCTCACAAAATGTGTTTTTGGCCTGATGAACACAATATCTCGGAATTTGTTCATATTTGGGTAAAATGTCCAGTTGGACTTAATTAGATTAATTGGATTAGATTTTGGTATTCAAATGTCAAAGGTCAACTGAATGTTAACTGCAACTTGCATTGTTTGGCGGAGGCATTTAGCTGCTACGCGGTTTTTCTAGTCTTATCATGCCAAAACACATTACGTTAGTTTTCATTCTTTTCAACATGACCAAAAATCTGCAAAATCACTGTTTCTACAGTATTTATCTAGGTGGCGAGGAAATATCTTAATTTCTTAAAATCCAAGTGCATCTTCTCGGCAGCCGGCATGATTAGACTATAGGCAAGACCTGTAAACGTATGCAACATAAAAGTACTGAATACGATCAAGTGGACCAGCTCTATAGGCTATTCCTCTTTGTTTTATTTTCAGTTGGCTAGGCTATAGGCCTAATAAAAGGACCCCGTGTTGACTGGGTAGGCTATTAACGTTAGTTGAATACTTGAATCCTGTGAACACAAACTGACACGAAAGCTCAGTTGGTGCTTGTTCATGTCAATAGGTGGAGAGCGCCCTCTTGTGGTTATAAGTAATTCCATTGTATGCATCATTTTCTATGCAAAATGATATAATACCAAATAATCGAATATTAGATTTTCGGTAAATATTTGAGAGAAAGTCAAATATCATTTCTGAGCTTAGTTTGACAGCCCTAGTGTGTCTGCTCCCCTGCTTTCATTTGATTGTCCCCCACCTGATGAAATGGGAGTGGGAGGGGTTATTAATGGTTGCTGACCCTGCCTTCTCTGTCCCCACAGCTCCGTGGGTCCCTGGTCATACTCCAGCAGAACTTTGCAGTAGCCAACATGACAGCAACGCCACAGTGATGCCAGCACACCTGGTGACCACCCAATGCCCTTTGACCCTGGGCTGTGCCACTCAGGGGCTGCACAGACGATCCTTCCAGGACTGATTCTTGTATCCGGTGTGTTGCCGTGGTATCGTCCCCGGACCCACAAGCTGTGACATACCGTTGCTAAGGGCTACGAGGTGTCTGTGGATGTTTTTAATGCTGTGAGGCTCCTGGCGCTGTGCTAGGAAACGAGCATGGCTCACAGAGAGGGTTTACAATTCTCCGCCTCCTTTTCACTTCTGTTCAGTTTAGTAGTTCTGTGTTCCTTTCTTCAATGTACTGTAGGTGCTGGATTCACTTGTACTGTCGAGTTACTCAGAAAGCCAGTCAGCAGCTCTGCTGAGCTCTGAACAATCATTCCTTAAGCAACATCCTAAACAAAACTAAAGCAAAGAGTGTGATAGGTTAGTGATAGGATAATGTATGGTGACTAACTAATCACACCATGCACCTTTAAAAAACACCTAATATTACTTATTTAATAATTCCTCTAAAATCTTTACCATTTTGCAGGGGTGGCTTGTGTATTTTTAGATTTCATTCGAATTTAATTTTATTTCTTTTAATGAAGTTATATATTTTGCGTGTTCTTGTTTGTAAATATCTATTCCATGACTTATTATATATTCCCTTTTTGATGAACAGATTTTTAATTCCAGCTTTGAGTAGTTTGTGTTTTGCAGCTGGTTTGTAATATACTGCAGACCACTCGGATATCAGGTTAAGAGCATTTGAGCCAAACTTTGTGCAGAAATACAGATAAAGACGGGAACCTTTTTTATGCTGAGCAAGGTCAGTAATACTGCCCATTACAAAGTTCTAGTTCAGTGACTGGGTTGTATTATAAATCACATACACACCCCTCAAATTAAGCCATGGAGGCAAGTCCACAATCACAAGTGGAGTCCTCTCCTTCCCTCCTCCTCTCCTTCCCTCCTCCCTCAGCGGAAAGTCACTCCTCAGGAATCTGGGTTCACTGTGTCTCATACAAGCTTCAGACCATTCAGGCTTGTG
>NC_140242.1:107500-261721 GCF_949987555.1 Borostomias antarcticus | reverse complement strand
CTCCCTGTACCTGCAGGTCAAAGGTCTTGGATCAAACACGGTCGCAGAGCTAATGAGGATACAGAGCTGGGGAAACATGGGGTGACAGAGGATGAGGAGATGGGAGGGTTAGGGGTAGGGTAGGGTAGGGTAGGGGGAGGGGTAGGGGTAGGGTAGGGTAGGGGTAGGGGTAGGGGTAGGTTAGGGTTAGGGTTAGGGGTAGGGTAGGGTTAGGGTAGGGTAGGGTAGGGGTGGGGTAGGGTAGGGGTAGGGTAGGGGTAGGGTAGGGTTAGGGGTAGGGTAGGGTAGGGTTAGGGGTGGGGTAGGGTAGGGTAGGGTTAGGGGTAGGGGTAGGGGTAGGGTAGGGGTAGGGGTAGGGGTAGGGTAGGGTAGGGTTAGGGTTAGGGGTAGGGTAGGGTAGGGTTAGGGGTAGGGTAGGGTAGGGGTAGGGTAGGGTAGGGGTAGGGTAGGGGTAGGGTAGGGTTAGGGGTAGGGGTAGGGTAGGGTTAGGGGTGGGGTAGGGGTAGGGTAGGGTAGGGTAGGGTAGGGTAGGGGTAGGGGTAGGGTTAGGGGTAGGGTAGGGTAGGGTTAGGGTTCGGGGTAGGGTAGGGTAGGGTTAGGGGTAGGGGTAGGGGTAGGGTAGGGTAGGGTTAGGGGTGGGGTAGGGGAGGGTTAGGGGTAGGGGTAGGGGTAGGGTAGGGGTAGGGGTAGGGTAGGGGTAGGGTAGGGTAGGGGTAGGGGTAGGGTTCGGGGTAGGGTAGGGGTAGGGTTAGGGGTAGGGTAGGGGTAGGGTAAAGTTAGGGTTCGGGGTAGGGTAGGGCTAGGGTAGGGTAGGGTTAGGGGTAGGGTAGGGGTAGGGTAGGGTAGGGTAGGGTAGGGTGGGGTAGGGTAGGGGTAGGGGTAGGGTAGGGGTAGGGGTAGGAGGGGACACACATGAACGTGGATGACCAGACAACCTCCTAATATGAGCCCACTGAGTACTTAGAGAGAGAGACACTAACCTCTTGTCTTTCAGACTGATCTCAAATGGTGTGATCTTGGTTTGGTCGTCTGGGTCACCGTCTCTGTTCTCAGGGTGCTCTCCCGCTGACCCCGGCTCCTCAGGGTGCTCTCCCTCTGACCCCGGCTCCTCAGGGTGCTCTCCCGCTGACCCCGGCTCCTCATTCAGCTCCAGCACTGACAAAACATCACACCACACAATCACACCACGACACACACACACCAGTCACACCACGACACACACACACCAGTCACACCACGACACACACACACCAGTCACACCACGACACACACACACCAGTCACACCACGACACACACACACCAGTCACACCACGACACACACACACCAGTCACACCACGACACACACCAATCACACCACTCTGCCAGAACCATACCACTCAGCTCACATCCACATCCATACTACCAGAACCATACCACTCAGCTCATATCCACATCCATACTACCAGAACCCAAGTACACTTCACTTGTGACTGAATTTCGCTGTACCTGCACGCTTGGGGTTCGGGGCAAAGTTAAAGTTAAAGTTCAGGGCGCAGCCTCTCTCCGTCGCCTGGAAGGGGAAGAAGCTCTCAAACAGGTCCACCCCCGCCTGTACGCACGCCAGCACCTCGTCAGGCCGGCCCACGCCCTGCAGGAGCCTGACACACACACACACACACACACACACAACAAATATCAGTCACCTGGTCAGGCCGGCCCACGCCCTGCAGGAGCCTGACACACAGAGACAAAACTAATATCAGTGTACATATATGGAGCGTCCAAAACATTCAATACAAACACACATATCTCCTACACACAAGCACGCACGCACACACAAGCACGCACGCACACACACAAGCACGCACGCACAAACACACACACACATTGAAATTGCATGCTCATGAAATGGCAGGACACAAAACACGCACAAATTTGCAATAGCTGTAGCCAAGTACATCTATAGAGTAGGCTACAAGCATTTTAAATCTTGCTGAATCTTCTCTTTTGTCTAATTGATGGATTAGTAGTCTGACTCAACAGATGTAGGTTTTGGAAATAAGCCTTTTCATTTGTTTATTTAAATAAGCCTTTTCATTCGTTTATTTCTGCCCAATCAGTGGCGACAGATCTGAATCCCAGCCCAATCAATCCAGACTATAAGAAACAACAACTACCTAACAACTGCTCTGCCCCCCCCCCCCCACTACCTAACAACTGCTCTGCCCCCCCCCCCCCACTACCTAACAACTGCTCTGCCCCCCCCCCCCCCACTACCTAACAACTGCTCTGCCCCCCCCCCCCCCCATCCCTGAATGATGAGTCCAGCCAGACCTTTCTCCAGCGCTGGCACAGCGTAAACCAGGTATGGAGAGAGAGCTGCTGTGTGAGACTCACTAGTGGATAAAGAGAGAGCTGCTATGTGAGACTCACTAGTGGATATAGAGAGAGCTGCTGTGTGAGACTCACTAGTGGATAAAGAGAGAGCTGCTGTGTGAGACTCACTAGTGGATAAAGAGAGAGCTGCTATGTGAGACTCACTAGTGGATAAAGAGAGAGCTGCTATGTGAGACTCACTAGTGGATAAAGAGAGAGCTGCTGTGTGAGACTCACTAGTGGATATAGAGAGAGCTGCTATGTGAGACTCACTAGTGGATATAGAGAGAGCTGCTATGTGAGACTCACTAGTGGATATAGAGAGAGCTGCTGTGTGAGACTCACTAGTGGATAAAGAGAGAGCTGCTGTGTGAGACTCACTAGTGGATGAGTAACAGCTGTGTTATGGACAACAGCAGCACCAACAGAGCGACCTGACAGAGCTGCTGGTCACAGCTAAACATCTGACCCTTCCCTGCGTACGCCCACAGTCTCAGAGTCGGTCAAGTCAAACTTTATTTATAAAGCACATTTAAAAACAACTCTGGTTGATCAAAGTGCTGTACGGTGGGCTAAAAAACTAAATATAATATAATGAATAGCAAATAAGACAAGAACAGAAAATACAAATACATACATTACTGACTGGGGTGCTCAGATCATCCTGTATTAAAGGCCACTGAGAAAAGGTGGGTTTTCAGGTACACACAGCTCACATGCACCCTAGTCCCCTTATACTGAGCCCTAGTCCCCTTATACTGAGCCCTAGTCCCCTTATACTGAGCCCTAGTCCCCTTATACTGAGCCCTAGTCCCCTTATACTGAGCCCTAGTCCCCTTATACTGAGCCCTAGTCCCCTTATACTGAGCCCTAGTCCCTATACTGAGCCCTAGTCCCCTCATACTGAGCCCTAGTCCCCTTATACTGAGCCCTAGTCCCCTTATACTGAGCCCTAGTCCCCTTATACTGAGCCCTAGTCCCCTTATACTGAGCCCTAGTCCCCTTATACTGAGCCCTAGTCCCCTTATACTGAGCCCTAGTCCCCTTATACTGAGCCCTAGTCCCCTTATACTGAGCCCTAGTCCCCTTATACTGAGCCCTAGTCCCCTTATACTGAGCCCTAGTCCCCTTATACTGAGCCCTAGTCCCCTTATACTGAGCCCTAGTCCCCTTATACTGAGCCCTAGTCCCCTTATACTGAGCCCTAGTCCCCTTATACTGAGCCCTAGTCCCCTTATACTGAGCCCTAGTCCCTGAACATGTAGGCTGTGAACACTGAACCCACTCTTAACATCTTCCTCGTATTTCCTACCCAGCGTGTCAGTGTGTGTTGGGTCATTCACAACAGTCCGTTTTGTGTATTTTACAGTATAGAGCAGCAACGCCTCGGAAATAGAGCAGTGGTGTAAAATAGAGCAGTAGTGTAAAATAGAACAGTGGTGTAAAATAGAGCAGTGGTGTAAAATAGAGCAGTGGTATAAAATAGAGCAGTAGTGTAAAATAGAACAGTGGTGTAAAATAGAGCAGTGGTGTAAAATAGAACAGTGGTGTAAAATAGAGCAGTAGTGTAAAATAGAACAGTGGTGTAAAATAGAACAGTGGTGTAAAATAGAACAGTGGTGTAAAATAGAACAGTGGTGTAAAATAGAGCAGTGGTGTAAAATAGAACAGTGGTGTAAAATAGAACAGTGGTGTAAAATAGAACAGTGGTGTAAAATAGAACAGTGGTGTAAAATAGAGCAGTGGTGTAAAATAGAACAGTGGTGTAAAATAGAACAGTGGTGTAAAATAGAGCAGTGGTGTAAAATAGAGCAGTGGTGTAAAATAGAGCAGCACGTTGAAGCGCAGCCGGTGTGAGGGTTTATGGGGAGAGATTTTACACCACTGCTCTATTTGACATCACTGTTCAGACCGTGTGAGCTGTGTGTAGGAGAACGGTCGTTAGCAAGCGAGGAATGTAGACTGGTGGGGGATCATTATAACGCAGGTGCACAACCATGACACACACCTGGGTTTGTCATCAGGCAGCTCCTTGGTCACTGCAGAGATGAGCTGGGTTCTTAGGTCCTGGTCCATGGAACCCGTTTGAAGGCCGTCCAGACAGAACCCCCCGACCGGCCGCTTGGCCGTCTCCTTGGCTGAGCGCACCCTCTCCTCCAGCACATCCCCCCCCTCCACCACCCCCAGCACCTCCACGCCACGCAGCTCCTAGGGACGAGACGGGTGGACGGACGCTCAGGGACTGTATGCTTGTGTTTGTGCGAATGGTCAAGTTAAATATCTGTGTGCAGATACAACCTGTACTTTAGGCCAGGTGAAGGATCAAAACAACCTGTACTTTAGGCCACTATCTATCTATCTATCTATCCATCTATCCATCCAGGTGAAGGATCAAAACAACCTGTACTTTAGACCACTATCTATCTATCTATCTATCTATCTATCTATCTATCTATCCATCTATCCATCCAGGTGAAGGATCAAAAAATACCAATCTAGAAGACTTGAAGGATATCCACACACTGGATTATAGCTCCCCGTGCTTTATTCAAATACATATGGATTATAGCTCCCCGTGCTTTATTCAAATACATATGGATTATAGCTCCCCGTGCTTTATTAAATAAATATGGATTATAGCTCCCCATGCTTTATTCAAATAAATATGGATTATAGCTCCCCGTGCTTTATTAAATAAATATGGTTATAGCTCCCCGTGCTTTATTAAATAAATATGGATTATAGCTCCCCGTGCTTTATTCAAATAAATATGGATTATAGCTCCCCATGCTTTATTTAAATAAATATAATCCAGTGTGCAGATATCCTTTTCCTCGTGTTTGTGTGAACGCCGGCCTGCGCCTGATGAACACCTGTGTTTTGTGGTGCAGGAGCAGACACTGGTCCAGGTGAACCAAGGTACGGTCCACGGACTTGCGGACCCTCTTGCGGGAGGTGTTGCTGGGCCAGGTCTCGCCGTCCGCCATGCTCTGGTACCAGTCGGGCTGGACCGCCTTCTGGATTGCCATGAACTTGGCCACCGTCAGCTCGATGCGCCCGCCACTGCCCCACACCGACACCGTCTGCACCAAACACAAACACTTCTAACGCCAGCTCTCCCTCGTTTGTACCAGCGGCATCGATCAACACACTTCTAACGCCAGCTCTCCCTCGTTTGTACCAGCGGCATCGATCAACACACTTCTAACGCCAGCTCTCCCTCGTTTGTACCAGCGGCATCGGGTTAACCCTAACCCTATCAAGGCCAGTTCACTCATATTCGCCCTCATTTATGAAACGGATGTACGACAGAAAACTGGGTGAACGGTCATTTCCACGCAAACTGGGTGAACGGTCATTTATGCAAAGCTCAGCATTTATCATTTTGGACGAGGCTACGATCTCACGTCAAGATACGTAGAACGCACTCAAACAGACTTTAAAGCTTGAGGTGCTTCCTACTATGACAGAGTTTAAATCTATAGCCCTTAGCCTTTGCACTTCATCCTGCAATTGTTTAAAATGATTCTCTGTAACACTGTACATTGATCTGTTGTTAGGGTTAGGTTATCTTTATTATTGTTCTCCCTTAATTGTTTTGTTTATGATTGTGTGTGATTGTGTGTTAGCTCGTCGATACCGCAAATGAGGGAAACCTCAGTGTCTAACGAGTTGAAATAAAGGTTTGAAATGAAATGAAGTCTCAGCTTCTGTCCGCAAGTCTGAGAAATGTCATGAAACTATATTCTGGCTGGCATTTAAGCATATATGTAGCCATATATTCATCACTTAAAATATGCAGCCTGTGTCTCATATACCCCAATCAATATCCTGCATGCACTTTTCTCTGCTTTATTTTTGGCAATGTTTCAGTTAGACCTTCATCAGGACACTGTGACAATGTGATAGGTGAGATGCATGCTATGTGTGAATGTGTGAATTTGATCCCGTAAAATGAAAGACGCCATTTTATGGGATTAAATTGTAAAATGCGAGAGGGTTTTCCGGACCGCAGGGATCTCTTCATGGAGTGACGAGTGGTTATTGGACGAGTGGTTATTGGACGAGTGGTTATTGGACGAGTCGTCGGCCGTATTCCACATCTCCATGCCGTAAACTGCAAGGGCAAGGCCAGGATATGTACAGTAGCTGAGGGCGTGATATGTATATGATATTAAATGACGAATGTTTTCATCCGCCACATTATCAACACCGATCATTTGTACGCTGTTATTGGCGAGATACGAAGGTTTCATGAATCACACATGAACACAGCGTCCATCCTTTCTGCGTTTGGATCTGTGAGTTTCTACATTCTATTGATAAACGAGTGAAAATATGTATGAAGAGCAGACTTGGACGCTCTGACATGGAAAGCATGTCCACAGTCATCCAGAGAGAAACTGGACATGGGATGAATAAGCAGAACCCAAACATGACCTCTGACCTTGTTGGTAGTGTGACCTAAGGGGCTGGGGGTCGCTGGGTCATGGAGAGAGCAGTACAGCACCGTGTCATGAAGACCTGCAGAGGAAACACCAGCACAGGACTGTCTGCATACATCCTCACACAGAACCTCCCCAGGTCTACAGCAGAACCTCCCCAGGTCTACAGCAGAACCTCCCCAGGTCTACAGCAGAACCTCCCCAGGTCTACAGCAGAACCTCCCCAGGTCGACAGAAGAACCTCCCCAGGTCTACAGAAGAACCTCCCCAGGTCTACAGCAGAACCTCCCCAGGTCTACAGAAGAACCTCCCCAGGTCTACAGAAGAACCTCCCCAGGTCTACAGCAGAACCTCCCCAGGTCGACAGCAGAACCTCCCCAGGTCGACAGCAGAACCTCCCCAGGTCTACAGCAGAACCCCCCCAGGTCTACAGCAGAACCTCCCCAGGTCTACAGCAGAACCTCCCCAGGTCGACAGCAGAACCTCCCCAGGTCTACAGCAGAACCTCCCCAGGTCTACAGCAGAACCTCCCCAGGTCTACAGCAGCAGAGACTGGACACAGAGAAGTTGGTTATGTCAGACAGTTGATGATGTTGATTACAGTGTGAAGCTGAGCCAGTAAAGAGAGGTAGAGTGGTCTTATCACAGGAAAGAGAGGTAGAGTGGTCTTATCACAGGAAAGAGAGGTAGAGTGGTCTCATCACAGAAAGAGAGGTAGAGTGGTCTTATCACAGTAAAGAGAGGTAGAGTGGTCTCATCACAGAAAGAGAGGTAGAGTGGTCTTATCACAGTAAAGAGAGGTAGAGTGGTCTCATCACAGAAAGAGAGGTAGAGTGGTCTCATCACAAAAAGAGAGGTAGAGTGGTCTTATCACAGGAAAGAGAGGTAGAGTGGTCTCATCACAGAAAGAGAGGTAGAGTGGTCTCATCACAGAAAGAGAGGTAGAGTGGTCTCATCACAGGAAAGAGAGGTAGAGTGGTCTTATCACAGGAAAGAGAGGTAGAGTGGTCTCATCACAGTAAAGAGAGGTAGAGTGGTCTTATCACAGGAAAGAGAGGTAGAGTGGTCTCATCACAGTAAAGAGAGGTAGAGTGGTCTTATCACAGTAAAGAGAGGTAGAGTGGTCTTATCACAGTAAAGAGAGGTAGAGTGGTCTCATCACAGTAAAGAGAGGTAGAGTGGTCTTATCACAGTAAAGAGAGGTAGAGTGGTCTTATCACAGAAAGAGAGGTAGAGTGGTCTTATCACAGTAAAGAGAGGTAGAGTGGTCTCATCACAGGAAAGAGAGGTAGAGTGGTCTCATCACAGGAAAGAGAGGTAGAGTGGTCTCATCACAGTCCAGCTGTGGGAGGAGATCAAAGGTGAGAAAACAAGAATCACCCCCTCCCATATAAAACGATAAGACTTGGGCCTTTCTTATGCAGTGTGGTCAGAGGTGTAAGATACAGGTTCACAACAACAAGAGAGACAGAAGAGAGAAGAGGATGGAAGGAGGACAGATGTTCAGAGCACCTACCTGCAAACCTCCTCACTCCCTGCTTGAACTCCTCAAGAACCTCCTGGTGTTCTGCTCTGGAGGTCAAACAAAGAGAAACGTGAGAGAGGAGGCCCTGTAAACAGAGAGAGTAGTGTGTGTGTGTGTGTGTGTTGGTCTCTCACACTCACAGTGTAGACAAGGTGACCTGGGTGAGCGCGGGGAGATGGCTGAGGGTGTGCAGCGTGTCCTGAGTCAGATGGGGGACGGTGCCACAGCGGGTGTACAGCAGACAGCCCGGGACCTCCAGGGACTGCTGCCCCGCCCTGCCCAGCTCCGTCAGGACCCCCAGCCGACACCCCTGCACCACACGGAGCAGCTCCAGCTTCATCCTGCTGGGAGACCAGAGACTGGGATGATCTTCATCACTGAGCCCC
Organism: Borostomias antarcticus; assembly: GCF_949987555.1. Lineage (NCBI taxonomy): Eukaryota > Metazoa > Chordata > Actinopteri > Stomiiformes > Stomiidae > Borostomias > Borostomias antarcticus. The sequence continues at coordinate 253,008 of NC_140242.1, read as the reverse complement.
GAATCAGGTCTCTAACTTTAGCCTTGATTTTCAATGAATGCTCGGGTCATCCGTTGCGAAGGAAGGCAGATGGATGATAAGAAGACATTGTCGTTTAGCCCTAACTATTAATATATGGATCTTCACCAGTCCTGAATCCCCCTCTGGTCAGTTCACAGTAGTAATATCTCACGTTAGGACTGAGGCTCAGTAGTTTCTAGCAAGCTAGTAGCGTTGTTGCAGCATGAGTTGCAGTGAACTATATAGCCTAGCTAAAATAGCTTATGTTAGCTACCTAACATTTGCTGATCAAGTATGTGCAAAGAAAGCCAGCAAGATGACGCTACAATGTATCTTTTTAAACATGCATTATTTAGGGACCTACCAGCAGAAGAAGCAGCGATTCAGTGCAGCTCCAGTGTTGCCAACTTAAGGTGAAGTTCCTACACGCTGGTCCATTTGTTGCTAAATGTTGCTAAATGACGTAGTGATGTCATTGCGTGATGACGTCATTCGTGATTTTAAAAATCAGGGGTGACTTCAATCTCAAAACATTCTGCACTGTTTTGCTGCGGTTTCAGGCTTGAACAGCATGTTTCCTCGAAAGTGAAAAGGTGTGCAACAGGCTTTGAAGTAGTTTTTTCTCATTTGGTGGGAGTGTCAGAAGTGTTACCCAATCAGCAGACTGATAAATAAACTTCGCCCTATCTGCTCAACGCTTGCATAAGTGTTCAACGCATCACCGTTTCTGTTTCAATAACCGGTTTGCAACGTTTTGTTGGGGCTGAACACAGCCCAGAAAATAAAACATTTGTGACCAACTTTCATTGGGTTTTAACTGTGGCTGTTGAACAATTTATTTAAACCTACCATAAGTAAGTTTAGCAAACAACCCACTAGAGAAATTCCCTTTAAAGAAATAATATGTCTTTTAATCAAATGTTGAAAACCTTTTAAAAAAATGTTCGTCTGCAGAGACAGTGAGTGCCCTTTACAAAGGTTAATGCTCCTGTAGCAAACAGGGGGAGGAGAGAACAAACAAACAGGGGGAGGAGAGAACAAACGTTTGTCTCATTAAACGCATGTTACTGCTGCTGTAGTCAGCAAACTGGGGTGTGTTCAGCCCTGACAAAACGTTGCAAAACATCTATTGAAACGTAAAGAGTGGTGTGTTGAACACGAGTGTTACTCAAGTGTTGCACCCATGGCAGCTAAGAAGATACATCTTATCTATCAGTCGGTTGATTAGGGGTGCATTTGTAAATGTGCTGGGAGCGCTGGAGTGCTTCGTTTGGAAATTCAGAGCACTGTGGTCTGGGAGAACCATGGACGTATTAATAGAACTGAATGAACCCTGGGAGAACCAGTGATGTATTAATAGAACTGAATGAACCCTAACCCTGGGAGAACCATGGACGTATTAATAGAACTGAATGAACCCTAACCCTGGGAGAACCAGTGATGTATTAATAGAACTGAATTAACCCTAACCCTGGGAGAACCAGTGATGTATTAATAGAACTGAATGAACCCTAACCCTGGGAGAACCAGTGATGTATTAATAGAACTGAATTAACCCTAACCCTGGGAGAACCAGTGATGTATTAATAGAACTGAATGAACCCTAACCCTGGGAGAACCAGTGATGTATTAATAGAACTGAATTAACCCTAACCCTGGGAGAACCAGTGATGTATTAATAGAACTGAATGAACCCTAACCCTGGGAGAACCATGGACGTATTAATAGAACTGAATGAACCCTAACCCTGGGAGACCCAGTGATGTATTAATAGAACTGAATTAACCCTAACCCTGGGAGAACCAGTGATGTATTAATAGAACTGAATTAACCCTAATATAATATAATATAATATATAATATAACCCTGGGAGAACTCAGAGAGCGCCCTGGTGCTCCGACTGAAAAGACGGTTTGTCAGAGCGAACCGAGCTGATTCTCAGAGTGCATTTACGAATGCACCCTAGGTAACACCGCTGACACACCCACAAAACCTAGCCTACCTCAAAGCCTACTGTTTTATTTTATTTAACCTTTATTTAATCAGGCAAGTCATTGAACAAATTCTTATTTACAATGGTGGCCTGGACACTGAACTGCATCTCATTGAACACCGTTCCCCGTTCCACACCATTTCGAGGAAACATATCGTTCAACTCAAAAAGGGTAGCAAAACGGTGCACACCGTTTTCAGATTGAACTCACCCCTGGGTTGCCAAGTTACCATAACGATGCCTCTTTCTCTACCGGGAACTGTAGTTCACTAATGGCATAGTTGGCCAATCGGAAGTCCGAGGAGTATGACTGATTCACTACAATACCCAGCAGCACATCTTTGTTAGCAGTACCTGTTCACACAACGAGGCTACTCTTGAGTTCGCCTGAACGTTTCTGTTTGTAACGTTAGATGTCAGCCAGTGTTTCATATTATTTATGAAACATTATATTTAACGTTAGTTTCTAGCTAGTTGATAGATAACGTTAACGTTACTATAACTTTTTGATGACATTGTTAAACGTTAATTGATACCGTCGTGTTTGACAAAAATATGACAAGAAATAATATTGATCTCTTTCGCTGGAGAAGATCCGCCCAGAGTGAAACAGCAGCTAAGAAGGTACAAACCCTGGTTATGAGCCTTATTATGTTATATTACCATCTGCCTTGAGCGTAACGTGAACACTGTCACGTTTGAATTAGATTATAAGATATCCTATATTATTCAAAAATGTTCTATTTATTAATTAATGCACACTGATCAAAAGAGACAACAAAAACAACAACAATCAAATGAATGCATGTGATAGCTTCACTTTCTAGACATTGGAATTAAGTCCCCCTGGAGAGATTCAGATTTTATTGACTGTCAAAGAATGAGAAATATACATTTCTGATCTGTGTACAGTAAGACTTTGGGATGCAATTTCTCCAAAACTACACTGTAGACGCCAAATATCATTGCAAGGTAGCTCTACCTCTACCTCTAGGTCCTGAAAAGTCAGATATATCTGCATATTGGGGAGAAGTCCTGAATTAATATACAAGTGCCATTCGGATGAGTTATCAATAATTCAGATTTTATTGTCTACCAAATATGATACAAAAATACATTTCCAATAGATGTTTCCTTCAATATGGGCCACATTCATTTATAGTAGGCTAGTTCATTATTCTTAGAGAGTGTGTGTGTGTGTGTGTGTGTGTGAGAGAGAGAGAGACGGGCTCGGAGTGGAGACATATGGAGTGCGTGACAAGTAGCGCTGCGTCTAGGATACTTTCCGAAAGAAATACATGTTTTTCATCTGTATTATAGCTGGATTTATCTGGCCCAATGTTTGATTAGCAATACCATTGCGAGGGAAAAGTTGTAACGAGGTTAACAAATTATATTTCCGAGACGGATTCATCGACATGTCCTAATACGTGTAATAGACGCGCACTCGTCTTTTGAATTGAACGTGGAAGAAAAATGTGCGGCTCATTTGACCGTGGAGAAAGAAAGTGCGGCTTGACCGCAGTCCCCTAACCTACTGCCTTCTTATCCGGAAAATAGAGTGGTGCCCCAGAATGCAGCCAGGCCGTTTGATTTATTTGTCTTACTAATAGCCCTACAGGCTAATATAATATAATATAATCATCATCATCATCATATTATAATGGCTTTTGTGAAATACTCTGCAGTGTTTGAATCCCTGTTATTCTGAAATAAATCTGCTGAATTTGAGAATTTGCTAACCTTTCTAACCTGCAGAATTGGTTGGGTGTTCTTTATAATTTTACAGCAACCTATTGACTACTGACTGACTGCGAACCTATGACCATATAATGATGAAGGCAGAGGTGTCAAAATATCTCACATCCCTATAGACTCTTTGCTCAAAAACTCTGTTTTTTGCTCATTCTTCACAGGTGCAGTTGCATAATGGTGAAATAGAGCAATGGATGAAGGTGAGAACCCATTATTTCATCTCTTATTCTGTGTCTGTGTGTGTGTCTGTGTATTTGTGTCTCTGTGTGGAAGGAGGTCCGTGGACTATATTGACATTTGTACATGAAAACCATTATAATGTCCTTATCCTTAGAGAGTGGAAATGGCTTCTGAGTTTGCTGTGTCAGAAGTTTTCTCCTTAAAGAGACACCGCTCAGGGATCAGCAGTCAGACAATGGTGCTGGAGAAGACAGAGCAGTTACAGGACCATGACGAAGCCTACTCTGAAGGTAGGTCACACACACAAAACACACACTGCCATGGGGAAAAACCAAACATGTACTTGTCCTCACTGCTGGTGGGTTAGGGTTAGGGTTAGGGTTGTCCTCACTGCTGGTGGGTTAGGGTTAGGGTTAGGGTTGTCCTCACTGCTGGTGGGTTAGGGTTAGGGTTGTCCTCACTGCTGGTGGGTTAGGGTTAGGGTTAGGGTTAGGGTTGTCCTCACTGCTGGTGGGTTAGGGTTAGGGTTGTCCTCACTGCTGGTGGGTTAGGGTTAGGGTTAGGGTTGTCCTCACTGCTGGTGACACTTGTTCTTATTGAAGGTTTTACTGATGATGACTGGGATGTAGTCATTTCACTTACTCTAGATAAATGTACTTATTGTAAGTTGCATTGGATAAAACACAAATGACTAAAACATAGATGTTATGTAAATGTAAAGGGTTAGGGTTAGGGTTAGGGTTAGGGTTAGGGTTAAGGGTTGGGTTAGGGTTAGGGTTAGGGTTAGGGTTAACCCAGGACTAAAGTGGTATAAGTTACTGAAAAATTGACTTTCATGGACAATGTCTTCTGCAGCCCAGGCTCTGTTGAGTGACTGGATGAACAGGAAGTTGCGCCTGGAGCTGGAGATGGAGGAGGAGGACAACGACCTGATTGGCCCTGCTGAGAGGAGCAGTCCTGTAGCCCCTCCCCCCGCTCAGCCTGTCCACCTAAACCACAGTAACTTTGACGGTATGATGGCCTGGACAGTTAGATGAGTTAACCCTGACCCTAACCCTGAGTTAACCCTGACCCTAACCCTAACCCTAACCCACAGTAACTTTGACGGTATGATGGCCTGGACAGTTAGATGAGTTAACCCTGACCCTAACCCTAACCCTAACCCTGACCCTAAACCACAGTAACTTTGACGGTATGATGGCCTGCACAGTTAGATGAGTTAACCCTGACCCTAACCCTGAGTTAACCCTGACCCTAACCCTAACCCTAACCCTGACCCTAACCCTGACCCTAACCCTAACCCTAAACCACAGTAACTTTGAAGGTATGATGGCCTGCACAGTTAGATGAGTTAACCCTGACCCTAACCCATATATGAAGTGCACAGTTAGATGAGTTAACCCTTCTTCTCCTTCTTCTTCTTCTTCTTCTAACCCTAACCCATATAATGAAGCGCACAGTTAGATGAGTTAACCCTTTTTCTCCTTCTCCTTCTACTTCTACTTCTTCTTCTTCTTCTTCTTCTTCTTCTTTTTCTTCTTCTTCTTCTTCTTCTTCTTCTTCTTCTTCTTCTTCTTCTTCGTTTGGGTAAGCTGTTAGTCCTCTCCCCCCAGGCTCAGGACCGAAGGGCTATCCTTTTGCCACCCTGAGCCTGGGTGAGGGGTCACCTGGGCTATATATCTGGGCACACCTCCAGGAGCCATGTCACCGTTTCGTCATCCAAAACCGTCAGGCCATGTTCCGTTGGGTGTCCAGTATGTCGGACAGTCCTGGATGATGTGGTCTGCGGTTTGTTCCTCAGCGCCACACTCGCACGCCGCACAGGATACCAAGCCCCATCTGTGCATCGATGATTGGAGGCGTCTGACGCCGGTCCGGAGGCGATTAACCCTCACCCACGCCGGTCTGGGTAAGTCCATCCCGGGAGGGGAAGGACCGGCTGCCAGGATGAAATCATGGAGTCTGGAGGTGTTCTCCTCCCACTCCACACGCCAGGTGTGGTCCACCCATCCTGCCTCGCTGATGTTAAGGTCTCTGCATTGCTGCAGGAGATCCCGCTCGTCAGGCACAGAAGGGTGTCTGGACTTGAGACGCCGGGGAGGCTCTGCTGTTGCAGTGAGCCTGTTGTGGAGCAGGTGGTCAGGCTCCACGGCCCGGAAGGCGAGGCGTGCTGTGGTTCCTGTGTGGCGGAGGCCAGCGGGCTAGAGGCCTGCAAGGATGGGAAGGTTGTCCACAGGAGTGGGACGCAGGCATCCTGTCACATGTGCAAGGCTTGGTTGATAGGCGGGTCGATGAGGCGGGTGTGAGTGCTGCGACACCAGACCGGTCAATATTCCCTGGTGGAGTAGACCAGGGCTACTGTACGTCTGCTGTATGTTTTTGCGCCGGCACCCCAGTCTGATTGGACCAGTCTCCTCATCAACGCCACACAAGCTGTTAACGTCTTGCACAGTGACTCGAGGTGTCGGCGGAACGTGAGTGACCTGTCCAATGTCACGCCGAAATAGGTTGATTCGGCGCTGTATGGCAGGAGTGTACCGTCGATGTGCACTCGGAGCTCATGTTTGGCTTCCTTGCTGTTAACCCTGAACTAACCCTGACCTAACCCTGACCTAACCCATTACATGCATAGTTAGATGAGTCCACTTGGTCCAGAGAACGAGGTTAGATGCAGGGTTCTCATAGACTAGAGTTAGAGAGTGAGTTATGCAGACTAATTTAAACCCATTTCTAGAGTTCAACTTGTCTCGTTCTCCCTGGCACTCTCTCTCTACCTTTCTCTCTCTCTCTGACTCGCACTTAATCACACACACACACAAACACACACACACACACACATCACACACACAGACCTGTACTCCCACCTGACTGAGGAGGAGGAGAGCTATGCGGTCAGCAGCTTCCTGCAGGACCTAATGGAACGGGAAGTGTTGGATTCTGGGACAGTGGAGGACCTAACGTTGGACTCTGAACGGGAGATGAAGAGAGGCAGAGACCCCAGAGTCACCATGGAGGAGCGACATAGACAGGTGTGTGACTAGAACGAGATGCAGAAGCAGGGTTAGACAATGTTTTATCTCCCCATAGTTACCCGAGGCAGTTTACATGCAATAAGGGCCAAACGGAACTGTTAACGGCGCTGAATACAACAGCTGGAGCCTTCATATGCTTCCTGGTCTTTTTAAAGGCTGGGGTTTTAGTGAGGATTTTACTTCTGCTTTTACTACTTTTATTTCTATTATGTTTCTATTGTGTTTGTCTACTGTCTGTGTGGATGACTCTACTGCAGACCAAACCTACCCACGGGTACTAATAAAGTCTACTGAGCTCAGCTGAACTAATTGATGCTGTGGCAGGTGCGTGCCACCAGGGCCCAGCGGGACGCAGAGAGGGAGAGGCAGCGGAGGGAGAAGGAGTGGCAGAGGGAGGTCAGAGAGGAGGCGCAGCGGAGGGAGCAGGAGGAGGAGCGCGAGAGGAGGAGGCGGGCGCGGCAGCAGGAGGACATGGTGCAGCAGGAGGCGGCGCGGCTACGGCGCCAGATGGTGGAGAGGAGGAGCCTGGAGCAGCAGGCCAGACAGAGGTATGATTTCTGGGGGTAACCAGGGGCTCAGCTAACCTGAAGCGCTTCTCATAACCATCTGGGAACTCTTCATTGGAAACTGTTTGGAAAAAGGGCAGGCACTTTAAAAAATACTGGGAGGTGATTGGATTAATTGTCTATCACTGTCTATCATGCTCTAACTTCAACCGCTCCTCGCTATCGTCACACCTAAACCCACCCAGCTTAGCTGTTTGTATTCCAAATTTCTCAGAACCAACGCTGATTGGAGAGATTGTTTTCTGATCTGGCACAAGCGAATCTCTGTGGAGAGTATCCAGACTGATTTGCAAGAGAAACAGAATGTGAGCTCGTGAAATCAGGATGGTCTCACAAGGCTAGGGTTCAGCTCCGCAGCATACTGTATTGCGACAATCACATTTTTTCACCCACACTTACAAAGTTGTGGTCGGTCTGCTGCCGACCTGTCACAGCATACAGGGCTGAGTATTTCCTAGCCGAGTGCTGGGTGAGAGCTGGGTGAGAGCTGGGTGAGAGCTGGGTGAGAGCTGGGTGAGAGCTGGGTGAGAGCTGGGTGAGAGCTGGGTGAGAGCTGGGTGAGAGCTGGGTGAGAGCTGGGTGAGAGCTGGGTGAGAGCTGGGTGAGAGCTGGGTGAGAGCTGGGTGAGTGCTGGGTGAGAGCTGGGTGAGAGCTGGGTGAGAGCTGGGTGAGAGCTGGGTGAGTGCTGGGTGAGAGCTGGGTGAGAGCTGGGTGAGAGCTGGGTGAGAGCTGGGTGAGAGCTGGGTGAGAGCTGGGTGAGAGCTGGGTGAGAGCTGGGTGAGAGCTGGGTGAGAGCTGGGTGAGAGCTGGGTGAGAGCTGGGTGGGCCTGACAGGTGTGTTCCACAGGGAGAGGCAGAGACTGGACAGGAAGAAGTCAGCCAAGACCCCCCTGGTGCCAGACTCAGGCCTCCCACTGACCAGAACCCCTCAGCAGCAGGACGGAGACAGACTGCACAGACAACAACAGGCAGAGGCCAGGGGTCAGATGCTCGACCTGAAGGTTTGTACAACGTAAAGATCTGTGTGTGTGTCTGTGTGTGTCTGACTCTGTGTAAGAGTCTGTGTGTGTGTGTGTGTCATTCATTGTCATTGTCTTAACCCTGTGTGTGTGTGTGTGTATTGTGTGTGTCAGTGTCTGCAGAGGCACTTCTCTGGCTGGTATTCAGTGTTGCTGGAGAGGAAGGTGTGCATGGGCAAGGCTGCGGCGCTCTCTGATTGGAGGAGGCAGCTGGGGGCGTGGCGAGCCTGGCGGGCGCTGGTGTGGGCGGGACGGGAGCAGCGGGAGGCGGAGAGAACGGAGGAGGAGCTACGAGTGGAAAACAGGCAAGAACCAAGTGGACCCGGTCTTGGTACCACCCTGAGATAGCAGCAGAACCGCAGAGACACATCTTCACTGACTCACTCATCAGAACCGCAGAGACACATCAGAACCACAGAGACACATCTTCACTGACTCACTCATCAGAACCACAGAGACACATCTTCACTGACTCACTCATCAGAACCACAGAGACACATCTTCACTGACTCACTCATCAGAACCGCAGAGACACATCTTCACTGACTTAAAATAGTTTGCAAACGTTTGCAAAGGAAAGTGAAAGTGAGGTTGAGGGCTGAGGCTCCAGCCAAAGGCAAAAGTGCCTGTTTGGCAATATTTCAGATGTAAACCCAATGCTAATAGGTAACGTGATAACATTAATGAGGCAATCTGTACATTCCAGAGCCTGTCTTTCTCTCCTTACTCTTGTGATGTCATGAGAGAAGTCTGACACTGCTGGTCTCTGTGCTGCCCGCCAGCGACTCTCTCTGCCTGTGCTCGGAGGGAGCGAGTGAGGGGAGGGAGCAGCAGACAATTTAAATCAGTTGATAATTGTAGCGTTTGTTCTTCACTGCGACAGCCCTACTCCATTCTTGTGGTGTGCATTCACGGCCTACTGCACAGTCTTCTCCCCTCACTCACTCAGAGCACCCCCTCCCCTTTTTTTTTCTTTTTTTTTTGTAAACACAAACACATTTGTAGGGCCTGATAGGCTCCGCCCATCAATTCAAAAAGGTTGTGAGCATGTCTCAGTAACTAAAAACAGTCTAACTGTTCAGTTCCGTTCTGTTCAAGTAGCAAAGAACAGCACTGAGGACGGCCTTGTGTCTGAAACGTCCGCTGTCTGTCTGCCTGTGCGCTATGAGAAAGTATTAAAGTATCCTAACATTGGACATACTTGTGAGTGCTGGTTCTTTTCTACTTAAACAGGCTCTGCCCATCAGCCAGACACAAGGTAATGGGTAGTGTAGTGTACGAGGGGTCAGGGCTTGCTGTAATGTTGTTATCCCCACAGACACTGCCAGGTGGCGACAGAGAGTGACCGCAGGCGGTTGCTGAGGCGATGCCTGAATGATTGGCGGCTGTGGTGTCGGACAGAGAGGGAACGACGGGAGATTCTGGCACAACAGGAGGATGTTCGCCGCAAGATGGCCGCCCTGATCAAAACCGCAGCATCCAAGAAAGTCATGACCCCGGTCCCTCTGGCCAATGAGCCAATCATGGTCCAGCCTGAGGCAGCTGACCAATCAGAGACCACTGATCAGGTGAGTGACAATTCATGTTTCCTCCCCCACAGTCAGTTTGAAGGACAAACACCCAAGGGTTGTGAGAATCAGAAGTCATGAATTAAACATTATTCATTCCATTTATCTGCTATGGTAAAAAAAATTACAAAACAGTAAATGACATTTCATTTAATTTCAAACCTTTATTTATACTCGTAAAGCACTGAGATTTCGATGAAAATGTGAAAATTGTGAAAATATGAAATTGTTGTGATGTGAAATTTCATCATTGGTAGCGCCGGAATCCCGGTGACACCAATCATTAACGACTTTCGTGATCAGGCGTTCCCACCCAACCTGACCCTGCCCACCTGACCTGGGCTAGCGTCTCATTTGCTGCTATGACCTGTCACTCATTCAATTTTTACCCCTAGACCCGCCCTCAGACCACCAGCTTGGGCGGTGAAGTGGCGCAGACTCTATTATGTAGTAGTAGAGATTCAATGTAATATTTGCGTCTGGAGAGAGACAATACATCTCACTTCTCTACTCCTCCATACTTCCTGTTTCACTAGCAAGGTCACCAGTGGTCCCAGCCTGTAGCCCCCGCCCCCCCCTCTCTTGCCTGTCAGGGTGTTGGACCCTCAGGACCCGAAGCCCCGCCCACCCTGGCCTGGCAGGTGATGCGGTGCCACGCGGCACCAGGTAGCGGAGAGCTCGGCAGGGCGCGAGAGAACGGGGAGGAAGCTGGTGGCTGCGGCGCGCCCCGGAGGCGGAGTGCGGAGTTGCGGGGCGGCAGGTTCGAACACCGGCACGCCAGCCAGCAGCAGGTCATCAAGGAGCAGAGGAGGCTTCTCCACGAGCAGCAGGAGCACATTGCACAGCTGCAGGAGGAGAAGAGCATGATGGGATTGAAGCAGGAGGCCCAGAGAGCCGCCCAAATTCTTCAGCCCCCTTCACAAGGCCTGACCTCTGACCCCAAGGAAACAAGGTAAACCCACTTTGTCCCCCACGGGACCTGAAGTGAGGGCTGTTTGTGTGAAGGTGTGCCACCGTACTCAGGGGTCTCATCAATGCAGTACTATGCAATACTATACAGGACATACAGGGTTAGGGTTAGCAATACTATACAGGACATACAGGGTTAGGGTTAGCAATACTATACAGGACATACAGGGTAAGGGTTAGCAATACTATACAGGACATACAGGGTTAGGGTTAGCAATACTATACAGGACATACAGGGTTAGGGTTAGCAATACTATACAGGACATACAGGGTTAGGGTTAGCAATACTATACAGGACATACAGGGTTAGGGTTAGCAATACTATACAGGACATACAGGGTTAGGGTTAGCAATACTATACAGGACATACAGGGTTAGGGTTAGCAATACTATACAGGACATACAGACCGGTGACAAATTAAAGGAAAAAACAACATAAATGTCTTAGTAAGATGTTGGGCCCACAAGCTGCCAAAACAGCTTCAGTGCGCCTTGGCATGGATCCTACAACCTCGGGAACTCTACTAGAGGGATGGCACGCCATTCTTCCAAACGATATTCCCTCATTTGGTGTTTTGATGATGGTGGTTTAGCCTGGGTCCAGACATTCCAATTCACCGAACTCCAACGAAGTTGACTGGTTCTTGGTCTTGGTGTTGCTACATGAAACAGCTGTTTCTCGGAGTAACAAATGATCTGTCCAATGAGTGCTGCGGGTTGCAATGATTAGCCAATGAGCACCTAGGCGGGACTAACGCCGTTGTCAAGCTGTTGTCGAGCGTTGTCAAGCCGTGCGTTGGGACAATACCACCTCTGCTAAGGGGAACCTCTGGATGGAGGTGAATTCCTAGCGAGTGGATATTTTCTGACGTGTGGGTGATGTTTGTCTGTTCCAGGGCTGGCAGCATCCCCAGGGGGAACACCGTCTGCCAGACAGCTCCTAGAAAACCATCTGCCTGTCACCCCCGTCCTCATCCCTGCATCACGGGTTAGTCATCCAATTCCTCTCACTCTCACTGACACACACAAACATATACACACACAAACACACTCACAAACAAACAGATGTCAATTCCAAATGGCTGGCCACACGCAGTCTGATCAGAGTCTATTATCATAATGATAAAAAGAAGAGACTGTTAATTTTGAGCCTGGGGTGAGTTCAGCCCCGACAAAATGATGCAAAACGTTTATTGAAACCGTAACTGTGATGCATTGAACACCCTGTGCGTATGTACCAGATACGGCTTGATTTATATATCAGTCTGCTGATTGAGTAACACAACGAGAGAAAACCTACCTCAAGGTCCATTGTACACCGTTCTGCCGTTCCACCCGGAAACTGTAGCAAAACAGTGTACACCGTTTTCAGACTGAACTCACCCCTGGTGTATAGAGCTGTAGCCAGGGGCGGGGTGGCCATCGGGAGCACCGGGGGTTTTCCCGGTGGCCTGGCACGCTAACTGGCCTGGCCTGCAGGCGAGAAGTACCCCCCGCGAAAAGTAAAAATGATCTGCCAGCACCCCCCCCCCCCAACCCCCCCGTCAACAAATCGCCCTACAATCAGAATTGCCTGTCAGCACAATCGGAAAGCCCGCTCATTGCACGTTTACAAAACGAAACTGAAAGTGTTCCATCTCACCGCGCCGGCGCGTCGCAAGATCACTGGTCTGACCCGGTTTAAAAAGTGTCCTGACTGGGGCTACATTTCCCGGCTGAATGATTTCCCCAGTCCGGCCCTGGCTGTAGTCATAGATGCAGAGGAATAGAACAAGAGCTTTACTCTTCGTTCCACTCAACTGTTCCAACTGCTGTGCATGATGGGAGGAACAGGAACAGACACACAAACACACACACACGCACGCACACACACTCATACTCATACTTACCCTTCCTGCCTCAAAAGAGCACTCACTCCAATGTATATGGCCAGCTCCCTCCCTTGATCTCCTCTCGTCTTCCTCCACACAGCCATGGAGGAGCGGGCAGGCCAGCGCGCCCAGCGCAGGAGAGACACAGCCATGGAGGAGCGGGCAGGCCAGCGCGCCCAGCGCAGGAGAGACCTGGAGGAGCTGAAGAGAAGGAAGGAGGAGGAGAAACTGGTGAGAGGTGGAGCGTTTAGGCGAGTCAGTAGGGGGTGTGGTGCTCCCTGGTGTATCCACAGAAAGATGGCTAGGTTGTATGAGGGTGTTTTGGGACGTCTATTAAGTTAGGACGTTATTTAATCATAGGGGCGTGGGGGGAAGGGGGCGGGGTCCTCTGAGGACAGTCAGGAAGTGGTACAGTCGTGTGAAATGATGAAAAGTCTTTTCCAGGCTCAGTTGAAGGCGGCAGAGGAGAAGAGACAGAGGGAGGAGGAGGAGGAGAAACTTCGAGCGATGGAGAGGAGGAGAGAAGAGAGGAGGCAGGAGAGAGAGGTGAAGAACACTTCTACACTTCTGTGGGACAGCCTGGAGATGCAGGGTGGCGGTGGCTCAGGAGGTAGAGCGAGTCATTCAGTGGTCGCAGGGTCGGCGGTTCGAATCCCGGCTCCTCCTGTCCACATGTCCTTGGGCAAGACACTGAACTCCAAATTGTTCCAAATGAGCAGGCTAGCACCTTGCATGGCAGCTGCTGCCATTGTTGTGTGAATGGGTGAATGAGAGGCCTTCATTGTGAAGCGCTTTGGATAAAAACTCTAGTGCTCCATTCACCATTAACCTTGACAGCAATATGGGTAATGAGGTGGGATACAGATGTCATTTCCTGAGAGGATGATGCAAGGCCTCACAGCACAACTACACCCTTGTGACAACTTTTTGTGCTGCACCTGAAAGTCTGTGCGCCTTTGCGTTTGTTTTGTGTGTGTGTGTGTGTGTGTGTGTGTGTGTGTGTGTGTGTGTGGTTCAGAGGGACCAGGAGCGACGGAGGCGTTTGGAGAGGGAACAGCAGCTCCAGACTCTGGCCCAGCAGCACTTCCGCCGAACCCTGTTACTACGCCGAGGTCTGGCGCCATGGAAACGCCTGCTCAACCTCCGTCAAGACAACGCACAGGTAGCAACTTCCCAGCGATTTTGTCTCCCGAGACCCGGAGAATATTTTGATTGCTAGTTTAATATCAGATTTTTCATTCTTTTTTATATAAATCCCTGCATCTTTTTTTCCAGCTGGCCGGGCTCCATCACGGGCGCTTTCTCCTGAGGCGGTGCGTCCTGTCCTGGCAGCTGGTAGCAAGAGAGGCCCTGGCTCAGAAACGGGCCTCTGCAGACCGACTGCAGCGGATCTTCCTACTGCGCAGGAGCTGGTGCAGCTGGAGGAGAGTATGTGCCGCAATTTTGACATTCTAATATGCTTCTTCTTAATATGCACGTTCCATAAGGGTTTATAAGCACAATTTAACATGGCCACCACTCAAGGTCAATGCAACGCATTCGTGAGTCTACACGTAATGCTACCTGACTCATATGTCCAGATAAGCCACTGTGTCTTGGTCTACTTACTTCACCACCTAAAGGGAAATACATGGGACACATTTGTCGAGAACTATCAAAAGAACAGCTGTATGTCTGGCCATCATAAGACTAGCTGGACCTGGCCTGGTTTTAACACATATGCACTTTCCTCTTCAGTTACTCTGTAGCACTCACACAGACACTGACATACACACACACTCTGTAGCACTCACACTAACACACACACACTCTGTAGCACTCACACTGACACACACTCTGTAGCACTCACACTGACACACACTCTGTAGCACTCACACTAACACACACACACACACTCTGTAGCACTCACACCAACACACACACACACTCTGTAGCACTCACACTAACACACACTCTGTAGCACTCACAGACACTGACACACATTCAAAGACAATTTTAAATCAGCGACGATAACTCAGACAGCTGTGTATAGCTAGTACTACTGTGTACTGTGTATTATGCATTGATGTAATGTAGATGAGGTTTCTTTGTATTTATTGTATATAATGCCTTTTAACATACTCATTTGGTAAGGCCCATACAGTATATGGTAGGCCTAACTACTAGGCCCTGGTCTAACATCTTCCTGCTCTACTAGGCGGCCGATACACAGATGAAACCTATTTGCTATTAGAGATTCTGTGTGGTGATTGGCCCTTGCCCCCCTATATAACTATATAACTGTCTGTCAGAAATGTGACTTTTATGCTGATGAAGGCTTAAGGCCGAAATGTTCATTCCTGCCCATGAAAGTTTTGTAGAGCATCGTCTATCTGGTGAGCGCTGGTGCTTTCCTTCATTTGTTATAGCTGCCATCGACCTGCTGTACCGTGTGTGTGTGTTCCAGGGTTACGGTTAGGGTTTAGGGACCAGTGTGTGTGTGTGTGTGTGTGTGTGTGTTCCAGCTGAGGGACCAGTGTGTGTGTGTGTGTGTGTGTGTTCCAGCTGAGGGACCAGTGTGTGTGTGTGTGTGTGTGTTCCAGCTGAGGGACCAGTGTGTGTGTGTGTGTTCCAGCTGAGGGACCAGTGTGTGTGTGTGTGTGTTCCAGCTGAGGGACCAGTGTGTGTGTGTGTGTTCCAGCTGAGGGACCAGTGTGTGTGTGTGTGTGTGTGTGTGTGTGTGTGTTCCAGCTGAGGGACCTGTGTGTGTGTGTGTGTGTGTGTGTGTTCCAGCTGAGGGACCAGTGTGTGTGTGTGTGTGTTCCAGCTGAGGGACCTGTGTGTGTGTGTGTGTGTTCCAGCTGAGGGACCAGTGTGTGTGTGTGTGTGTGTTCCAGCTGAGGGACCAGTGTGGAATCCTGGAGGGGCGGGCCAAACGTTTCCAGCGCACGCGCTCGCTGAGACGGGTTCTGACCGCATTGCTGGACCATGTGACCCGGGAGAGGCTGGAGGAGGTGGACCGGCGGAGGCGGGCGCAGGAGCACCGCGACAGGTCAGCCAGGGACCTGAACATCGGTCTCAGGTGTAGTCAGCCAGGGACCTGAACATCGGTCTCAGGTGTAGTCAGCCAGGGACCTGAACATTACTCACAGGTGTAGTCAGCCAGGGACCTGAACATTAGTCACAGGTGTAGTCAGCCAGGGACCTGAACATTAGTCACAGGTGTAGTCAGCCAGGGACCTGAACATTAGTCTCAGGTGTAGTCAGCCAGGGACCTGAACATTAGTCTCAGGTGTAGTCAGCCAGGGACCTGAACATTAGTCACAGGTGTAGTCAGACAGGGACCTGAACATTAGTCACAGGTGTAGTCAGCCAGGGACCTGAACATTAGTCACAGGTGTAGTCAGACAGGGACCTGAACATTGGTCACAGGTGTACAGTCAGCCAGGGACCTGAACATTAGTCACAGGTGTACAGTCAACTGGGTTGTTACCATGTGAAGGGTGTTATCTGCTCAGCCAGGTGAGAATGCGGTGTTTGGTGAATGGCATCAGCTTCTTCTTACAATACAATCTATTCAAATCAAATCAAACTTTATTTATATTGTGCATTTCATGCAAAAAGTCAACACAATGCTCTTTACAGAGAGAACGGGGATGGACGTACTGATCTTACCGCTCACAGTTCACCCATTTGAGCCAATATAGGAAAGTGTATTAATTCTTCCCTGACCTCTTTACAAGGCGATAAAGCTCCTATTCTAACACCTTTATAAAGCCTCCCTCTGTAACCTTTATTACTGAGGTAAGTTGTGTCTTTGTCTCACCACACTGAGCTCTTTAATATTGAAGCATTTGGAGACAAGGACGAGGCCGACTAAATACACTACAATATCCATTATTCTAAATCTGTCCTTCCTTAGTGGCCAATGGTCACCATGACATTCCCCTAATGTTAATGCAATCAGCGGTTTTATTTTAACAATAACTTCCGCTAGATGGCTTTATAAACAAATGTCTAAAACGAATGTCCAGAGCCATATAAGGCACGGGGGGAGGAGCCATATAAGGCACAGGGGGAGGAGCCATATAAGGCACAGGGGGAGGAGCCATATAAGGCACAGGGGGAGGAGCAAAGGCTCGGGCCAGCTATTGACAACACAGGCAGAAATGCTGGAATAACAACAGGCGACTGGTTGGGGTGAGCCATTGAAGTAGCACGCTATGGCCCAGTGAAATAATCGGATATCAGGCGGTTTTAACTAGTTTTGACAATTAATAAAATCACTGATTGTAGTATCACTGATGGAAGTATTGTTTGTCCACTTCTATCCGTGTGTCCTTCCCTTTATCCGTCCTCTGTGTTTGTGTCTGTCTGTCTGTCCAAGACGAGCGCTGCGGAGTTGTTTCCTGGCCTGGCGGCGGTGGCCATGGCTACAGTGTGAGGAGCGCCAGCGGGAGGAGAGGCGGGAGAAGCTCAGACGCCGCGTGGCCGAGGTCCTTCCTGACTTCTGCTCCTCCCCCTAACCCTCCCCCCCAGAGAGCCCCTGGGAACGCTCCTCCCCCCGGAGAGCCCCTGGGAACGCTCCTCCCCCCCGGAGAGCCCCTGGGAACGCTCCTCCCCCCCGGAGAGCCCCCGGGAACGCTCCTCCCCCCCGGAGAGCCCCTGGGAACGCTCCTCCCCCCCAGAGAGCCCCTGGGAACGCCCTCCACCCTGACTGACAGTGCCCCACACATCATATAAACACACATACCGAGATATATTCACATACGTCAGGAAACACAACACAAACCTTCATACGCAATAACACAAAACCACAAGCTGGATTTCTTGATGCAGGCAACCCCAGCAGTGTTCATTCATTTATTTGCCAGAGCAGAAAAACAACAACAAAATGTTTTGGAACAAATTGGAAAACACTGGACAGCAGTCGTATACTGTCTATCAGTTGTTCTTTGCCTTTAAAAATATATATATTTGTGACAAAACCTGAGACAATAAAGCATTATGTTTATGTTGGGTGTTCCTTTATATGAGTGTTGCCATAACAAAGGTTGAAGTTGGAAGTGTCATTCTGAGGAGGAAGAGGCGCTGTGACCAGTCTGGAGGTGGATGGACTCATGCTGCCATCTGGTGGTGAAAACCAGAACAGCAACTACAGTTGAAAAAAACAACAACATCCAATCCTTTCACCACAGTCCAGCCAGTGTTCTTATGGAGGTCTACACTAATATACAATCTTAAGGGCTACACCAAGTCAGTCACGGTACAGTCCGGGTACAGGCTGTTGTCTCCCATGGTCATGAACTCCGCCCAGTTGGCACAGAAACCGCGAGAGTACACCCCTGTGTCAACGGCCAGACCCCGGACCAGGCTGCTGCGCGCGGTCTTGTCTCGCAGGACGATGCGCGCCTCTCGCTCGGTCACGTTGTAGCTGACGTTCACCGTCTGCAGCACAAGCAGGTGGAGCAACGCGCCCGTCACCACGCTGCTGTACCACGCACAGGTGAAGCACAGAGCAGAGCTGGAATGAACACACACACTCACACACTTTAGATTACTGGAAGCACAAGACACAGAAACACATACTCTGAAGAGGATATTTAAAAGCAAACCAAGCTGTATTGTGCTGGAGAGAAGTGCAAAGCTGTCCATTAACCAGGACACATACCCATTGCATGGAAGGAACTAGGTCGCTGGAAGAGCGCAAACCTCCTCCCATGATGCATGTCTCACAACTCAAATCAGGTTCTCATTGAAAAGCAGTCGGTACTTGGAAGTTCCTGTGGGGATTATTGAAGTTCAACTACCACTGCCTCTGCAGGAGAAGACCACACCAAGGCCAGCCAGTCTGTATGAATACTTCCCATGGCTGAATGAAACATGATGCATGTCGTCGGTATGTACGGATGTTGAGCGGATGTTGTACGGATGTTGTACGGATGTTGAACGGCAGTGGAGTGGGCTTTTATAGTTTTCGACTGCTCTGAAACTACTCTGCAGAAAGCGCAAGATGCTGATTGTAGCTGGTAGTCATAGCTAACCCTAACCCTCAGCTACTGCTACTCCAACAACATGCGAAAACCCCAGTCCCATCCCTGTGTCTCTAGCACCCCCAACATGGGGAGCAGGCTTCGTTCACATGGGGAGCAGGCTTCGTTCACATGGGGAGCAGGCTTCGTTCACATGGGGAGCAGGCTTCGTTCACATGGGGAGCAGGCTTCGTTCACATGGGGAGCAGGCTTCGTTCACATGGGGAGCAGGCTTCGCTTTTGACTTAATTTGTGGATCCGCCCCGTCATTCGGATTTGCTCTGAAAATGTAATGGGTTCTTCCTTGGCCCATCTACACTCCTCCGCCGACTTTCATGAAAATTGGTCTGGTAGTTTTTGAGTAATCCTGCTTACTAAAAGAATCACTCACTCACTCAACACACGCCACCGTTACTCACTCAACACACGCCACCGTTACTCACTCACTCAACACACGCCACCGTTACTCACTCACTCAACACACGCCACCGTCACTCACTCAACACACGCCACCGTTACTCACTCAACACACGCCACCGTTACTCACTCAACACACGCCACCGTTACTCACTCACTCAACACACGCCACCGTTACTCACTCAACACACGCCACCGTTACTCACTCAACACACGCCACCGTTACTCACTCAACACGCCACCGTTACTCACTCAACACACGCCACCGTTACTCACTCAACACACGCCACCATTACTCACTCAACACACACCACCGTTACTCACTCACTCAACACGCGCCACCGTTACTCACTCAACACACGCCACCATTACTCACTCAACACACACCACCGTTACTCACTCACTCAACACGCGCCACCGTTACTCACTCAACACACGCCACCGTTACTCACTCAACACACGCCACCGTTACTCACTCAACACACGCCACCGTTACTCACTCACTCAACACACGCCACCGTTACTCACTCAACACACGCCACCGTTACTCACTCAACACACGCCACCGTTACTCACTCAACACACGCCACCGTTACTCACTCAACACACACCACCGTTACTCACTCACTCAACACACGCCACCGTCACTCACTCAACACACGCCACCGTTACTCACTCAACACACGCCACCGTTACTCACTCAACACACGCCACCGTTACTCACTCAACACACGCCACCGTTACTCACTCAACACACGCCACCGTTACTCACTCACTCAACACACGCCACCGTTACTCACTCAACACACGCCACCATTACTCACTCAACACACGCCACCGTTACTCACTCACTCAACACACGCCACCGTTACTCACTCAACACACGCCACCATTACTCACTCAACACACGCCACCGTTACTCACTCACTCAACACACGCCACCGTTACTCACTCAACACACGCCACCATTACTCACTCAACACACGCCACCGTTACTCACTCAACACACGCCACCATTACTCACTCAACACACGCCACCGTTACTCACTCAACACACGCCACCGTTACTCACTCAACACACGCCACCATTACTCACTCAACACACGCCACCTTTACTCACTCAACACACGCCACCGTTACTCACTCACTCAACACACGCCACCGTTACTCACTCAACACACGCCACCGTTACTCACTCAACACACGCCACCGTTACTCACTCAACACACGCCACCGTTACTCACTCAACACACGCCACCATTACTCACTCAACACACGCCACCGTCACTCACTCAACACACGCCACCGTTACTCACTCAACACACGCCACCGTCACTCACTCAACACACACCACCGTTACTCACTCAACACACGCCACCGTTACTCACTCAACACACGCCACCGTTACTCACTCAACACACGCCACCGTTACTCACTCAACACACGCCACCGTTACTCACTCAACACACGCCACCGTTACTCACTCAACACACGCCACCGTCACTCACTCAACACACGCCACCGAAAACATTACTGTCCGCCCAGCCTGCCACAAAATGGACACATTGACCCAACACAGTAAGCAGCAGTAAGCTCAGTGGAGAGCAGCAGTAAGCTCAGTGGAGGATGTTCTGCTCTGTGAGGTTCTTTGTGTATTTGTGCGTACCGTACGTGCGAGTACCTGTACTGGTTGTAGACCCCGGGGCAGTAGAACAGGGCGGTTAGGAGGTTCTGTTGTGGACACACACTCTGTAGCACCAGGCTGACCCCGTACACAGAGGTCAACAGGAAGAGGAGGAGCGTCAGCAGGAAGCTACGATGATTGGCCTGTCCCACACAGCTGTTTATCCTTTACAACACACACACACACACGCACACACACACACAAACAAAACACTACTAAGAACCTGGGGTTACAACACACACACACACACAGACAAACAAAACTACGAAGAACCTGGGGTTACAACACACACACACACACACAGTAGCAGTGCTGTAGATGGTGATGGCGAAGGACGGGTGTTTATCGGTACCCACCAGACACAGTGGTGATCCAGCCGCAACACGCAGACCCCGCAGATCCGACAGTGCCCCGCCCTGGGGGGCTGCATCACCCTACAGACAGAACACCAGTTCCTCCGCCCACCCCCCCTCTGCTCCGCCCCCTCCTCCTCCGGGTGCTCTGCCCATCCTGCCCGATTGGCTATCACCACCTCCCGCTGCTCCCAGTCGAAGCCAGGCTCCCCACCGGTCAGAGGGCTGTGATAGGTCACTGTGCTGTGGACGCGCTGCGGCCGTACGTAGCCGGGCCCTCTCTTGGTGTGGGCGAGGGCGGCCAGGGTGAGGAGCACCCCCAGGGTCACGGCCCCCAGCTGGGGTGCTCCCACCACCCCGTCGTCGCCCCCCCGGGCGTAGACCTCGGTGAGGAAGAGGTAGTACAAGTAGGCCAGGGAGAACAGCGCCAGGCTGAAGAAGAAGCGTGTGCGGCCCTTCTTGCGGTGGGTGACGTAGTAGTACCAGAGGACCAGGGCGGGCAACGCCATCAGGACCGCGGCGCCCAGCAGGAGGTTCAGGGCCGCCAGGCGCAGGAGGGCAGGGAGCAGGACCAGGGGCGGGACTGTGGTCAGGTCGACCCTCCGGGCACCGCCCCCCCACGGCCAGGGGATGCGGACGCGGTCTGTCACCACGGTAACAATTCGGGAGAGAAAATCCGACTTCTGGGCTTCCCTCTTCAGCCATCTGTGGGACGACAAACCGTTATTTCAACGAGCTATCAGAAGAAGCGCAATAGTGTCATGAGTGTTTCAACACTGATCTCAATGTCCTTGGCACTTCAACTCACAGCCGCAATAGTTCACCACACACACACACACTTGTATACAAATATGTCAGCTAGTTTTCATGTTACACACCCTTGTTTAAAATTAGCATTTGGGCTAGTGGCTAGAGTTCTGGCAAGTAGTAGTACACTGGCTTTTCCTACATTAAATGCAATTATTGTAAGTCACTTTGGATAAAAGCGTCAGCTAAATGTAATGTAACTCGGACTGCTATAATATCAAAGGATTAGCAGTGGCAAATATCCCATACTAGTGTTTAAGTGTTATCTATCACCCTAATGTAAATGTTATGTATCACAGCACATTATCACAAGGAGGTGAACTGGTTGCCCTGCTTGGCGTCCCTCACCTGTCACATACCTCGTCCAGGTCCTCACAATCACAGCAGCACGCCGCCACATGACTCCGCCCCCCCCTCCCGTCCACATACTCAAAACAACACAGCGGATCCTCCTCCTCAGGCACCTTATTGGCTGATTTGAATCGCTTCTTCATGACAAGCACCCTGTCAGCCTATCAGTGACACCACACAGTAGCGTGGAAGATGCTGAGTCTCCTGGAATTCAGCAGGGGGTTTAGGTTAGTAGTGTAGAGTGTGTGTGTGTGTGTGAGAGTGTGTGTGTGTGAGTGTGTGACAGAGAGGAGGGAGAGAGGGAGTTCTACAATCTCGAGACTAACTGTAGAATACTCCAAACAACGATATCTGTCACACTCCTCAGCAAAACATCTGTCCATTGCAGATTGCATTTCTTTTTTTTCAGCTGACAAACCATTCTCTTCTGTAGCATCAGGGTTTAGATCTTAAGTCGTGCTGAAACTGTCAAGAGAAATGGTGAGGAGTCTTCTAAAGAACATCTGCCAGCTATCAAAGAGGGGCTGAAGCTTTCTGGTTCTGGCAGCATAGATACAGAGCTGAGCCTGAAGGGAAAAGTGAGCACACGTCCCTCTCAGTAGAAAACTCCCATTAGAAGTAACTGGATAGGCTTTTCCTGAAAGTTGATATTGTTGCCTGAAGGACAACAGTCACCACCTGACTGCTTATTTGACCACTTTTGTAGTCTTCAGTATATTTATTTACATCGGATAAAAATGTGCACTCTTGTAAGGTCGAAAACTTGGAAACTGTAGCTGTATGTTCGACTTCCTTGTAATAATAGGCTGCTCTAAACCTGGTCACGTAAACCTCCGATTTCTCACACACGTTATCTGAGCACAACATGACTATCCTAAATGAACCTGCCAGCCTTTTCCATGTGCCCTACCTGCCAGCCTTTTCCATGTGCCCTACCTGCCAGCCTTTTCCATGTGCCCTACCTGCCAGCCTTTTCCATGTGCCCTACCTGCCAGATAAGAAATCCATCGAGATCGACCGACGCAACTAGAATGTTCTCGCTCGGTTCTTCTCCTAACGCAGCTCGGGTTCCCTCGGGTTCCCTCGGGTTCCCTCGGGTTCCCTCCGCCCGGGTGCTTGCGGCTCTTCTTCTTCTTCCTTGGGTTTATGGCGGATCGCAAACCGCTTAAAGGTGCATACCGCCATCTACTGTACTGTACTGTGTGTAGCATCATGCCATCATCCTAGTGCTTACAGCCGTGTGTCACCCAACCGTGTTCCTAGACACCACCCAGCTATGTCCACCATAAGCATATTACATGGATGTAGAAATTGACCACCCTAATATTGCCCCCCTCCCTCGGGCTGCACAATTCCACCACAACACATTCAACATCACAGGGGAGGGCACCTCCCTATAGGCTAACCCATCTTTCAGAAAAGTATTCCACTGCAGAACGTGAAGCACCATCAGTAAGATTTCAACCCTCCCCATGATCCACTGGTTTATTCAACAGAACATGTATCTGTTCCGCTTTAACCTCCGTCACCGCAAGGAATCTTTCAGCTGCCTCCACAATGGCCTTGATCTTATCGTTCTTCCTATACGCTGCGCTGCAAGATTCATGACATGACAGATGAAGGCCACAAAATCCACTTTGATCACTACCAGTGTGTCAGCGCCAACACTACATTTGTGGGAACACACACTATGCGCTGGGGCCGCCTGACCGGCACAGGACCAACACTCCAGCACTCTCAGTCACACCACTAGGAGGCCTGCTGCTCGGCCCCGCCCCCCTAACCTGCTGCTCGGCCCCGCCCCCCTAACCTGCTGCTCGGCCCCGCCCCCTAACCTGCTGCTCGGCCCCGCCCCCCTAACCTGCTGCTCGGCCCCGCCCCCCTAACCTGCTGCTCGGCCCCGCCCCCTAACCTGCTGCTCGGCCCCGCCCCCCTAACCTGCTGCTCGGCCCCGCCCCCCTAACCTGCTGCTCGGCCCCCCCCCCTAACCTGCTGCTCGGCCCCGCCCCCCTAACCTGCTGCTCGGCCCCGCCCCCCTAACCTGCTGCTCGGCCCCGCCCCCTAATCTGCTGCTCGGCCCCGCCCCCCTAACCTGCTGCTCGGCCCCGCCCCCCTAACCTGCTGCTCGGCCCCGCCCCCCTAACCTGCTGCTCGGCCCCGCCCCCCTAACCTGCTGCTCGGCCCCGCCCCCCTAACCTGCTGCTCGGCCCCGCCCCCCTAACCTGCTGCTCGGCCCCGCCCCCCTAACCTGCTGCTCGGCCCCGCCCCCCTAACCTGCTGCTCGGCCCCGCCCCCCTAACCTGCTGCTCGGCCCCGCCCCCTAACCTGCTGCTCGGCCCCGCCCCCCTCAACGTCTTCAGTGCCTCCACATACGATACCCCTGTCACCACCTTGACCCGCTGGACCTCCCTGTCACCACCTTGACCCGCTGGACCTCCCTGTCACCACCTTGACCCGCTGGACCTCCCTGTCACCACCTTGACCCGCTGGACCTCCCTGTCACCACCTTGACCCGCTGGCCTCCCTGGCTTCAATCTGCGCCACACGTCTTTGAAATCGAGAGTTTAACATGTTTCTTAATGATTTTTCGCGGTGCCCACCCACATCCATTGTATGACCTAAACGGTGGTAGAGCAATTATCAGACTTTCTCAAAAGTACTAGTTTTGTCAACGTTTTGATCTGAACCATTGTATATGATCATAAGTAACCTTAAAACAGGGCTAAACATGATTTTTCCCTTTACTACTCCTTTAATTTAAATAAATACTTAACTTGTATTTTTATTTTCCAAGCATTGTTTCAGCCTGTACGTACCCCCTTGCCCTGTAAAGACTCAGCCTGTACGTACCCCCTTGCCCTGTAAAGACTTCTTTCAGTTTGATAGCGATGTTCACAACTTCAATACATGTCAAGTAGTTACCTGTCCCATTGTACTGCACTGGGCTGTCAGTCTCTATTAGATTCAGGGGGGCTCAGTTATGGAACAATATTAATCACATTGTATCTCAGTCAAACTCTCTCAATCATTTAAACACAGACAGAGAATGAATGTATCTGATGAATGTATCTGATGAACTAAATGGTGGGAAGAGAGAGAGAAGAGGAGAGAGAGACAGAGAGAGAGGGAGAGAGAGAGAAGAGGAGAGAGACAGAGAGAGAGGGAGAGAGAGAGAAGAGGAGAGAGAGACAGAGAGAGAGGGAGAGAGAGAGAAGAGGAGAGAGAGACAGAGAGAGAGGGAGAGAGAGAGAAGAGAGAGGGGGGCAGGTAACACTTTCTGTTTAAGGAGATGTCTCTCTGTTGTAGTTAGCAGCTCTCCAACTATGGGCTTCACCAGTACCGAGAGAGAGAGAGAGAGAGAGGGAGGAGAAGAGAGAGAACGGGGGATAATAACAATTCCTGTTTGAGGAGACGTATCTCTGTCATAGTTTCTAGTCATGAGCTCCTCCAGTAACATGCGAGCTGTTCCCAGGATCCCCGTGCTTCTGGTGTCTCTCTCCGCTCTCCTTCATGGATGTTCCTCCTCTTCAACTGAGGAATGCTCTGGGATGGGCGTCCGTAAGTTGGTGCCTCTTCTCCAGTTTTCTTTTTCAGTCAGTATATCTCGGCAAGTTATTTGCTCATGTTCTCTGTGTCATTCTGTCCGCATGTACTGTAGGCGACCTTTTGAGCTGATGTTTTTGAATCATGACCATTGACGTTCACTTCTGAATGTGTACAGTATATGTCTAAGGTTTTTTCTGTTATTTTCTTCTTCATGTAAGCTAAAAAGGGATTGTTTATATAATATAGCTTACGACAATGAGTGCTTTGCACAGGGTAGTTCCTGTGTCCCTGACAGTTGAAATTCCTGCATGCACAGACTTGTCACCGAGCAGGAACAAGCAACATTAGAGCCAAGCCTCCATCTGCCTGTACCTAGGGCTATCTGTCTTCCAAACCCCATGACAACTATAAACAGGTTATTAACCTTGGAAATGAATGTAGAAATATTTGCCTTGTCTTTTTCCTCATTCTTAAAGGGGCATAGTCATGCTTGTTCTTAAAGGGGCATAGTCATGCTTGTTTCAGTTCATATTATTCTGATTAAATGCTTAAATTCTGTGTGTAGGCCTTTAAAAAAAAAAGTAGTCAGTGTAGCTGTTTCCCTACACGGGAGATGGAATCATGGAAATCGCGTACCAACTTCAAGGCAAACACGTCCCAATGACTTGATCACTGGACTTGTTTGCCCTTTGAAGTTTTTCCACGATTTAACATTATTAGCACTTGCGTATTGAGTAGCCACCCTGTTCTGATTACTGATTAGTTTTAGAGAGACCTTGAACAGCATCAGTTACAAAAACAAATGGGATGCTGCATGGATTTTAGCACAGTATCTATAAACTTAACGCTTGACTTCATTTGACATTGATACTGTACAGTACAGTATGTGTTGTGTATCCTTAACAAGGAACCCTGTTTGATGAAACCTCTGCTTCTGCAGGTCTGCATTCCCTCAGGCCGATGAGCAACTGTAGCTTAAACAGTAAGCAGAAAGAGGTGGTCCAGGGTCCCACTACCATTCTTTTCATCCCCGTCATATATCTGATAGCCTTCAGCATTGGGCTCCCGGCCAACCTGCTGGCATTCTGGGTCCTTCTGTTCCGCACCAAGAAGCTCTCTTCTACCATCCTCCTCATCAACCTCACCACCTGCGACCTCATGCTACTGCTGGTTCTGCCTTTCCGCATCGTCTACCACTTCCAGGGCAACAACTGGAGCTTCGGCGAACCATTCTGCCGCGTGGTAACGGCCCTGTTCTATGGGAACATGTACGGCTCGGTGATGTGCCTGGCGCTAGTGGCCTTGGACCGCTATGTGGCAGTGGTGCACCCGCTCCATGCTAGGATGCTACGAAGTCATCGCATGTCCTTCTATATGAGCCTGGGGGTGTGTGCTGGAATGATAGCTGCTATGCTACCATTGCTAATCTCGCGCCAGTCCTATAAGCTGGACGATCCTAATATCACCACCTGCCATGATGTTCTACCTAGAGAGGATCAGGACAATTATTTCTTACCGTACTTCTCTAGCCTTTTCGTAATTTGCTTCTTGCTGCCTTTCCTGGTCATCCTGTGCTGCTACGCTGCTGTGGTGCACACCCTGGTGGCCGGAGGCCATCGTTACGCACATGCAGTGAGAGTTACTGTGCTGGTTCTAGTGGTGTTCATAGCTGGTTTCCTGCCTAGTAACGTCCTCCTCCTGCTGCACTACTCTGAATCATACCTGACTGACCAACAGGATGATCGGTACGTACCCTACATGGTCAGTCTAGCCATCAGCACCCTCAGCAGCAGCATAGACCCGTTCATCTTCTACTACGTCTCCGACGACTTCAGGGAAAAGGTCAGGAGGGCCCTGTGCTGTCGGGATGAAGAGGCAAGCTCCACCTCAGGGAACCAGGCCTTCTTCATCCCCAAGAACAACCATGTCAACAGTGACGCTGCTGTCGAAGTTTAGTGAGAAAGTGACGTCGTCTTCGGAGGGAGAGAAAGCATGAAGACTAAACTGTTCTAGATGAATCTTTTGTGCCTTCAGACATGGACCTGACTCAAACACGGTTGTTTTATGTTCCTGTCTCTACTTGCTCTTACTGTATGCTCTTTACGTGAGACTACCTTAGATATATATCTACTGACTCCTGTTCAAGCAGCTGTGGGTTGTGATTGCGCACATGCTGTCTTTGGAGAGAGGTGGGGCACCGTCTGGAAATGTTTGTATAGCTATTGCTCAAAGATGCAGCTTCAGTCAGTACAGTATTACTGTGTCTTGCAAATGTTTAATACTCCACTATGCACATAACATTAAAATCCAAAGGTATATACTGTATAGTAGTGTAACATGGTTTCTCTATACTCATGCAGATCACATGCTGCTAACAAAAACATGTTCATTTTCAAAAACAAGATCAAGTTTGGGTTACTGAGTGTTGACAGGATGTTTGAAAGACCAAGACATGTTTATCTAAACAGGTCTGAATTAAGTGTACACAAAGCTAAACACATTAAAGTTTGTTTTTGAAAGAACCATGAACAATCAATTCCAAGGCAACTGATTTTTTTTTTTTTAATTCTCTGGACCCAGGTGTACTAACCCTAACCCAGGTGGGTGTACTTCAGGGGCTCGCTCAGGGTGAGGGTTTTACTATTAGACAACACGGAGGCTCTCTCTCTTATTCTCTCTCTGACTGTGCTGAAAAAGCAACAGTCATGGATTAATAAAGCGTTTCTGAAAGCAGCTTTACGTATCTATATATGCCTACTGTACTGTAACCGAGCTGAATTGGTTAAACTCACTCCTGGGTATAAATACCGCCCACCAACACCATCAACTCAGTTTTTTGTGTGATGTAGCTGTAACCCTAACCCCAACCCTAACCCTAACCCTAACCCTAACCCTAACCCTAACCCTAACCCTAACCCTTTTGTGTGATGTAGCTGTAACCCTAACCCCAACCCTAAAACAGGGCTCACAGGAGGTGGGCAATGGTCATGCGTGTTTGTAAGTCAGAGGACCTATAAACCAGCAAGGGGCAAAGGGAGGTTGGGAGGAAATTGTCTGTTTACATCAGGGTAATCTTCACATTTCTCCAGGGTATGCAGCTAGCGTGGTTTACTTCACGGCCGAGGATGAGGGTTGTTATTATACCTGTGGTCTTTGGAGGGGATGACGATCTGATCCCCGCCTTCCATGCCATTGCCAGCATGCGGGCCAGTGTGACAGAGCCAGTCTGAGCCAGGTGGGTCCAGGTGACAGAGCCGTGGGAGCAGTCTGAGCCAGGTGGGTCCAGGTGACAGGATCGGGGATACCTGGAGAAGCAAGTTTTGCACCTTCTAATATCTTATGGATATGACCCGACTATGGAATTTGAGATATTTACCAGAATTTTAAATGAAAACCTGTGAAATTTTGAATACTTGTATACTTGTAATCGAACCCATAACCTTACGCATGGAAGTCAGGTGCTTTACTACACTACAGAGGATCTAGAAAGTGTGTGGTGTCATAAGCTGAATCCCAAATCGCGCACTTAGGTGAAAGTGCAGAGCACTCGCGGCCTTGTGGCCTTACATGCGCCTTCCCGCTAAGTCCACAAGGGCTCAGGGTAGTTCCAAAACGGAATTGCTAGGTCCACAAGTGCGCCACGCCGCCATTTTGCGCACTTTAACCGCACTTACCGAAAGTCCGCAATTTCACGGACTTAGGAGCAGAAAATATCCACAGCCCACCGCGTCTCATGTGACACAGTGCTTGAGTACATCCGAGTCATGATCCGAGTGCATCACACATAAATGATGACATTTGCAGATAACACAACATTTATCTTGAAATCCACATGCTGCAAACATATCCCACCCAACCTAATTTTTTAATTATTATTAAATTAAAACAGACGTCAATCGGTCAATTTGCAGAGCTGAAGGGAGCGTCAGAGCAGCCTCTGCGTCGGAGGAACGCGGCAGCCAATGAAAACGAAGTGGGAGGGGCATTGAGCGAAACTGGAAGTGCTGTCCCATTTAATTCACGGCCCTGCACCCTCTGGCCCTTCCAGCTGACGTCAATTAATCCACCCGCAAGGGTGGTTTGCGCACTCAGATTGGGATTCAGCTAAAGTGTATTTATTTTGGTGTGCTGGGACTACTGCCTCTTGTGGTGGCAACATAGAACTGCAGGTCAAAAACGGGATAGAGGGAAAGAGGGAAGGAGGGAGGGAGTGACAACCAGACAAATGTTATCTATGGTGCGCTGGCTTGCAGCCATGCACAAAAATGGCAACGCAATTTAATACAACGGTGCGAACCATACCACTAGAGGGCGCTTCGTCACTACCTACCATTACCATTCGGGGAAAGGCGGGGGTCCCTGCATTTCTTTAGCCTACAGTGTACTACAGTGTAGGCCCTACACCATTCACAATCGTCTCGGGCAGGGTGGTTGCTAAATTGTCTGGATTGAATCTGATTGGGCAGGAAATCAGATCCCTCGTGGGCAGTAGCCTATGACAAAGCTTATCCCCAAAACCTACATCCGTCGAGTCAGACTAGATGTCAAATGAAAGGCTGGGAGGGAGCTGGGGGAAAATAGCCTAAGGCAATGTGAAAATCTATATTCATAAAACACACAGGCAGAAGCGTCATGCCTATAGAATTTGAGGGGGCATGTGCCCCCTCATATATATATATATATATTTTAACATTTCTGTTATTGTTTGTTTACCATTACCTACATTTTACAATGCGGAGCTATGATTATTTTCTCTACTGAGCGTATAATACTTAATACTGAATGTATTATTTTAATTATGTCGAAAGCTGAATCCCAAATCGCGCACTTAGGCGAAAGTGCAGAAAAAAAGATAGATTTGTTTCCCTTACTTTTATTTTAAAAGTCCTTGAAAGAACGCTACCGGTAAGTTTAATTTCACACCGCTTGAGTAGCTGGTAGCTGTGTCTGATTTTAAACTGCAAAAATGCAAAAAAAAAAACACTTACATTTCGCTCGCGCTAATGGGGCCTCGCTATCTCGTGGCCCCTCGGATTTTTGGATTGCATGACGCCCCTTCAAACAGGTGTGCGTGTGTGTAGTGTGGTGGCTGGACTCGGTTGATCTATGACATTTGGACACTCACAAAATACTATTATAACACTTCAGATTGAACTCACCATTACCACAGGGTTCTCCTCCCAAGGGACCAACACAATCACACAACCTTGTCAAATGAGGACACGAAATATAACAGAGTAGAGTAAAAGAAACATACTTTATTACCTTACAATTGCAGCAAAGGGACGGTTACACAGAGACACAAGGGGTATCTGGGCAACGCGCCGACTAGTGTCGGGATGTTCTGGATATACTATTCCACACAATACATTGGCGCGTGACTACATGTGTGAGTACCTGATTGGTTGAAACTTTTATCTAATGCTTGTCCTATGAGCTTACTACTTTCGTTTTCCATTCAGCCGATGTGATTAAGGTGTTCTCTGTTAAGTTACATTTACTGCAACACAGACAGGCTTTTCATTGTGAGGTTGTGTGTCCTTGGCAGTCAACTTATCTGCTACTGGAACACAGATAATAACAACTTTTCATGCGTACTATGTGTTCTGGAAAAGTACAGAGTGTACAGCAGTATTGAAGCGTAACTAGGCCTAAATAGACAGGCCTTGTATTAAACAACTATAATAGTACTTTATCAAAAATACCTTTCACAGTAGCCTTTGCGACTAAGATGTGACTTAAATAATTGATTAGTGTTAAATTGTAATTTTAATATCCCCACCCGTGGTTCCTTTGACAAGTTGACACATTTCCATTTGCTGATTCTAAGACTCACAGCACAGCTCTATTACCCAGCACTTTGCACTTTTTGAACGGTAGGCTTAGAGCAATAGCCTTCATTTAAATGATTTTGAAATGAGCACCGATTCCATTTGCGATTCACCATACCACATCCCAACTACAAAGAAGCAAGGAACAATTAAATGTCTGCTTGGTTGTCATCTTCCGGTAAACCTTGCTCTTCGTATGATGAAAATCTGAATCAGAACTGTTACTGAGGTCAGGATGTCTTCAAGAGTTTTTCAGGCACCATGTCATAATAAAATGTGTTGGTTTCACAATCACAATGGCAACAGCTCCTGAATAACACCAGAATATTAATCTTAGATGTAGCCTACCAGAACTATAACTATAGGCTAGGCTACTACATTTTCTCCATATCTTTTACTGCTGAAATTGTGTTTTAATGGAGCTTATATATAAATTGTTGGTAGGCTACTTGGTGATGTCCTAATGAGCGAGGGTTAGGGTTAGGGTTAGGGTTAGGGTTAGAGGGCACTGTATCCCGACGCAGCCCTAACCCTAACCCTAACCCTATCCCTAACCCTATCCCTAACCCTAACCCTAACCCTAACCCTAACCCTAACCCTAACCCTAACCCTAACCCAGCTACAGACCTGCTGCGATGTTGCAGGCAGATGGATGCCTCTCAGGCAGGCAGAGCACGTTCGCGTGCTGATTCATGGACGTGCTCTGCCTGCCTGAGAGAGAGAGGGAGGGAGAGAGAGAGAGAGAGAGAGAGAGAGAGAGGGAGGGAGGGAGGGAGGGAGAGAGAGAGGGAGGGAGGGAGAGAGAGAGAGAGAGAGGGAGGGAGAGAGAGAGAGAGAGAGAGAGAGAGAGGGAGGGAGGGAGGGAGGGAGGGAGGGGAGACCGAGACACGGCTACCAGGGAGAGAGAGAGAGAGAGAGAGAGAGAGAGAGAGAGAGAGAGGGAGGGAGGGAGGGAGGGAGGGAGGGGAGACCGAGACACCGCTACCAGGGAGAGAGAGAGAGAGAGAGAGGGAGAGAGGGGAGACCGAGACACCGCTACCAGGGAGAGAGAGAGAGAGAGAGAGAGAGAGAGAGAGAGAGAGAGAGGGAGGGAGGGAGGGAGGGAGGGAGGGGAGACCGAGACACCGCTACCAGGGAGAGAGAGAGAGAGAGAGAGAGAGAGAGAGAGAGAGAGAGGGAGGGAGGGAGGGAGGGAGGGAGGGGAGACCGAGACACCGCTACCAGGGAGAGAGAGAGAGAGAGAGAGGGAGAGAGGGGAGACCGAGACACCGCTACCAGGGAGAGAGAGAGAGAGAGAGAGGGAGGGAGGGGAGACCGAGACACCGCTACCAGGGCAGACCCACCGAGAGAGAGGGAGAGGAGAGACCAGCTGGCTCACTATACCGCTACCAGGGAGAGAGAGAGAGAGGGAGGGGAGACCGAGACACCGCTACCAGAGAGAGAGAGGGAGAGACAGGGAGAGAGACAGGGAGGGGAGACCGGCTGGCTCACTATACCGCTACCAGAGAGAGAGAGAGAGAGAGAGAGAGAGAGAGAGGGAGAGACAGGGAGAGAGACAGGGAGGGGAGACCGGCTGGCTCACTAGACGTTCTGGTCGAGGTGTCCTCAGCGGTTCCATGAAAGGTAAGGATAACCTTGCTTTCTCGTCATGGTCATTTCACAACAGTGCCCCGTGGTAGCCTAGTAAACTGTAATAATAATTTGGATGTGAATGGATCCGAGGGGCAATGCGATTAGCTACTGGACAATGTCTCGATTCTGTATGAGTCATATTTTCTAAAGATTCAAAGATATTTTCCTCCTTCCGTGACAAGGTTATTTTTGCATTGATCCGCTCATAGGCCAATCACACAGAGAACATGTTCTACAGGTTAATAGCGGGGTTACCGTGAGCGCGCAGATGTTCTGAAACCTCAAAAAAACGAGCACTAATTCCCTGTTTATTTTCCAAAACGGTTAAGTTTTTTCTTGCAGTGGGTTATTTGGACATCTACTAGGATCTTGATATCATATTGATATGAAGATATGAAAGTAAAGTATTTGCCCTTAGAAGTAATTAAAATGGTTCTTAGCTAAGTAACCTAAGTGTAGGCAGACTTGAAAGGTCAATTGTAATAATATCATGAATGAACAATTGTAAACATAGTACTCAACAGAATAGGTAATACTCAGGTCT
Organism: Borostomias antarcticus; assembly: GCF_949987555.1. Classification (NCBI taxonomy): domain Eukaryota; kingdom Metazoa; phylum Chordata; class Actinopteri; order Stomiiformes; family Stomiidae; genus Borostomias; species Borostomias antarcticus. The sequence goes on along the minus strand of NC_140242.1, from coordinate 218,879 downwards.
TGATTGAAACGTTTCCTAAATGCTTTATTAAACATACAGACATGCCATAAGTTGTTATTTTGCATGTGCTCTCAGGACATGTTGTGGTTGTGACCATCTTTGTAAAGAAGAGAGGCATGTAATGCACATGTATACAGTAAGAGTCAGTTGTCTATTGTATAGACAAGGTGTTCAATTGCTCAAGTGTTGTCAGGTGTAGGTTCGAGTGTACAGTGGTGCAGTCAGTTGTCTATTGTATAGACAAGGTGCAAGGTGTCACGTGTTCACTTGTTGGTCCAGGGGGTGGCATGTGTGCCATTGTTATAATTAGAGTGAGGGCCTATGTATAGTACAACCAGAGTACTATAAACAACTGACTCTGCACCACTGTACACTCGAACCAACACCTGACAACACTTGAGCAATTGAACACCTCGTCTATACAATAGACAACTGACTCTGCACTACTGTGTACTACTGTACAGTATACTGGACATGTTATGTAATTGCACTGCCTGTATCATGGGTCTATTTTAATAAATGCTGGGTTTTGAAGCCTCGGCACTACCAATAAATAACTTAAGACGCGTTCTGTCCGAGTGAAATTCTTTTTCCGAGGTAGTCTTCTTCTGTGGTGGTGGCGGTTCTTTGAAGCTTCAACCCAGCATTTGTTAAAATAGACACTTTTGCTTAGGTAAGTGAAGTTTCATGTTTATCTGACACTTGTAAATATGAGCGCCTCTCCTAACTAGGCCGACACCGATTTATTTTGACGGCAAAGTGAATGGACCAACAAAGGACTGTTGTCTGGCATGAGCGAGCGGAATGCGACGGGACTGAGAAGGGCTACACTTCAACCAGACATTCCAGTGAAACCAGGTAGTCAAAATAACTTACCTGACATAAAATGGGCACCGCAAACGCGGGCATTTTTGATGATGTCCTCAGTCCAGTCCGTACGCTTAATAATGGTGATTTCGTCTGTCTTCCTCTGCTACTGTTTCAAGAATGCGTGCGCATACTTGTGCTGACTAGGCTGTAAAAGGGTCTATAATTAACTAATATGACCCACGCTCGTTACATAACTTCTATAACATCCAGTGACGAAATATGTCATGGTACCTTGGTATGTCCACACCAAGGATTGAACTCACAACCTTCACAACCTTCGCGGTGGTAGGCAGCGCACTATCCACTTGGCCACCACTGACCTGGGAAAACTGTGGAGTCTTTTTCTTTTGATGTTCTGCGACCACTGCCTCTTGTGGTAGCAACATAGAACTGCAGGTCAACAACGCCAACAGGGAGGGAGGAAGGGAGCGACAAATAGGATTCCCTCTTCTTGGTGTGTCGGCTTACAGCCACAAAAATAGTGCACCTTCCTAGCTTGCCAATGGATGTAAACAAGGGAACAAAGATGAGTGGAGACACTCAAGTGGGGGCGATATTATTGTAATACGTTTGGTTAATGACGTAAGCAGCCAGCAGTAAATTTGAACGGCTTGTTGTATCCCACGTTTTCAGAATTTGGCTACCCACAAAAAATGACTTGCCTTATTTCAAATTGTGTGTGTTAGTAGGCCCATCGGAGACCAATGTGTACTGTATATGCACAAGCACTAACAAAGTGAGTTTTGCATAATAGTTCCCCTTTAAAAGAAGTGTGTTCAGATGAGGTGTCAGTTGGTGTGTAACCAGTCCTTCCTCTCTTCTGGCCTCAGAGCCTACGAGCTCTTAGGGACTGACTGTGCTGATCTCAGGCCTGCAGGATGGACAGCATCTCCATGGTGGGTGGCCACAGCAGCCCAGTCTACACCATGTCCGGCCACACGCCCGCCACCTCCCTGCCCAGCGGCCTAAAGAATGGCTCTGGAGACTCCTCCTTCTCATCCACCTCCAAGGAAGTGATAGCCATCCTGGGCTCGGGCGACTTCTCCAAGTGCCTGACCATCCGACTGCTGCGCTGCGGCTTCCGCGTGGTGGTGGGGAGTCGGCAGCCCAAGCGGGCCGCAGACTTCTTCCCCCACGTTGTGGACGTCACGCACCATGGGGACGCCGTCGGTAAGGCTGCCACGATCTTCCTGGCCATCCGACGCGAGCACTACTTGGATGTCCTCTGGGACATCAAGCACCTGCTGGCAGGAAAGGTTCTGGTGGATGTGAGCAATAACAGGAGGGTGAATCAATACTCAGAGTCTAACGCAGAGTACCTGGCCTCCCTCCTGCCGGAAACCATCATTGTGAAAGGCTTCAATGTGATCTCTGCCTGGGCAATGCAGCAGACTGGGCCCAAAGATGCCAGCAGACAGGTAAGATGTTGACATTTTATTAAAGGTTAAATGACACTACTACTACACTGAATATAATGGGATTTGAAGCCCAGACCTGCATAGGAGCCCAAACATCTATCATTTGACATTATGTGCCGCATAAAAAGCATCCAGTCATCGTTGAAAGAACTACACAAACGTATAATATATACCAGGGGTGTGCCCGAATACAGATACGTTATTCGGAAAGGCCTTGGAAACATATTTTTTCTATCTGAAGTTACTCGTTATTATTTGGAGAAAATATATTTCAGAACTAATTATATGCCAATATTAAAGCAATTTGATGCTTGAATGCTCAAAAATTGCATTGCCAATGAATATTAAGTTGTTAGAAAATACGATTTAACGCAACTTCCGATAAACCACGCCCACTTCCGGTTTATATCCGAATACGAATACAGATAATTGATTGATTGAACAGATTTAGATACAGATAATTTCTCAGTGGACACACATCCTAACTCATTATGTCTTTGGGTCGTGTCCTCTAGGTCTACATCTGCAGTAACTCCACAGAGGGTCGCCAGCAGGTCTTGGAGCTTACCCGACAGCTCCATTTCCTGCCGGTGGACATGGGCTTCCTGTCATCCTCCAGGGAGATCGAGGACATGCCGCTACGCCTGTTCCCTGCCTGGAGGGGTCCCGTCCTTGCCGCTGTGGCCTTCTCTGTCTTTTTCTTCGCCTACTCGTTCGTGCACGACATCGTCCACCCTTACGTGAAGAGCAGGCAGAGCCACTTCTACAAGATACCCATGGAGATGGTGAACCGGACGCTGCCCACTGTCGCCATCACGCTGCTGGCGCTGGTCTACCTGGCGGGGCAGCTGGCCGCCGTGCACCAGCTGTACTACCGGACCAAGTACAGGCGCTTCCCCCGCTGGCTGGATGGCTGGCTGCAGAGCAGGAAGCAGCTGGGTCTGCTCAGTTTCTTCCTGGGGGGCGTCCACGTGCTCTACAGCCTCTGTCTGCCTATGAGGAGGTCCGAGAGGTATCTGCTGCTCAACATGGCCTATCAACAGGTAGGCGGAGGGCAGAGAGTGTGTTTTTGTGTGTGCGTGTGTGCATGTACATGAGAGCAAAAAACATCTACTTTTTAATACAGCTATTTATACTATGTCCATATTAGGACATCCTCCTACCTTAAATGTTATCAGTTCTCGTGTCTCTCAGCTCACAGCTTCGTTCCTCACACTAAACTCCTTCAGTTGTTGGCAAAAAAGTTGTTAAGTGTCAGGTGTCCTACCGAACAACGTCACTCGTCGACACGGCATCAGATTGTACGGCCTCAATTATCAGAACATACAACATCAGTAGCGAACGCGTCAGATGAAAAATCCTCACATGGAAATGCTGGGGGAGTGAGTTTAACCAACTACTCGCTACCTACTCAGGACTCACAAGGACTCTCTTAAACTGGGTTATGTGTGTGTGTGTGTGTGTGTGTGTGTGTATCCAGGTCCATGCTAATGTGGAGAACTCTTGGAATGAGGAGGAGGTGTGGAGGGTGGAGATGTACGTGTCGTTTGGCATCATGAGTCTGGGTCTGCTCGCTCTCCTGGCCGTCACATCCATCCCCTCCGTCAGCAGCGCCCTCAACTGGCGGGAGTTCAGCTTCATACAGGTACGCTATTATCATCATTATCGGTTCAGGTGGCCATCAGACTCTATAACAGTGCCCGAGTGTTGTGGAGGTGTGCATGTATATGTATCTACTGTACAGTGCATCCGGAAAGTATTCACACCCCTTCACTTTTTCCACATTTTGTTATGTTACAGCCTTATTCCAAAATGGATTAAATTAATGTCGTTCCTCATCAATCTACACACAATACCCCATAATGACAAAGGGAACTTTTGCAAATGTATTTGTTATTGTCCTGGCCGTACGCCCCCAGCTCATGGCCTTGACCCTAACCCCTGGACTCTGAGCCCCTGTTCCCAGCCTCTGAGCCCCTGTTCCCAGCCTCTGAGCCCCTGTTCCCAGCCTGGATCCCTGCCCTGCCTCTAAGCCCCTGTTCCCTGGATCCCTGCCCTGCCTCTGAGCTCCTGTTCCCTGGATCCCTGCCCTGCCTCTGAGCTCCTGTTCCCTGGATCTCTGCCCTGCCTCTGAGCTCCTGTTCCCTGGATCCCTGCCCTGCCTCTGAGCTCCTGTTCCCTGGATCCCTGCCCTGCCTCTGAGCTCCTGCGCCCTCTGGACCCTCCTGGACCTTGAGCTCCTCCCCTTCCAGTGACTGCCCCTGCACTCCCCCCAGAAACGTTTGCACTTTGTTCACGTTGTCACCAGGTTTTGTTCTGCCTCCATGTGTTTTGTCTTGTGTTCGTTGTCTTGTCTTCTACGTATGTGGTGGTTTGTGTCCTCCCTGCCCCAGCTCTAGCCATCAGTTCCCCACTAGTCCCACTTCACTCCAGTCCCTCTCCACTCCCTGTCCCTAGTTCTCTGGTCCCCTCTAGTCCCCATTCTGGTTTCCTGCCCAGTCCCATTTCCAGTCCCAGCCTTGTTCCCTGTTCCCTTCCATTGTGTCCTGGTTCCCTCTGTCCTTGTGTTGGTGTCTTGTTTGGAATCCCTGCATGTCCTTGTCTGGGTGATTGTCTGCAACTGTGTCTCCTTAGGTCTTGTTGCAGACCTGTGCGTTGTTCCTTGATTGTTCTCCCAGAGTTTGCCCTAGTGTTGCACGGTATACCGATACCAGAAAGGTACCGCGATACCCTGCCGTCCGGTACTTTAAGAATGAGCCGTATTTCTGAGTTGGGTCAGTGTGCATCTCTTTCCCTCTCTGCTACTCTGTCCCTCTGCAAATGTTTGGGGCAAACACAAAACGGAAAAAAGTAAAAGTAAAATAGTTTGCAAAGAGGTTCGCGAAGGAAAGTGAAAGGACTGAGGGCTGCTCAGTTGGTTACTCTAGACGGTGGCGGAGGATTTCCAAAAGCAAAAGCGCCTATTCGGTAATATGTCGGATTTAAACCCAATGCTACTAGCTGGGGAACCTCATAACATCAATGAGTCAATCTGTAAACTCTGGAGCTCGTCATGCCCTAACGTGAACACCGTTGCTCTGTGCTGCTAAGCTGCGACCCACTCTGCTGCTCTGTGCTGTGAGGCTGTGACCCACTCTGCTGCTCTGTGCTGTGAGGCTGTGACCCACTCTGCTGCTCTGTGACCCTCTCTGCTGCTCTGTGACCCTCTCTGCTGCTCTGTGACCCTCTCTGCTGCTCTGTGACCCGCTCTGCTGCTCTGTGACCCTCTCTGCTGCTCTGTGACCCTCTCTGCTGCTCTGTGCTGTGACCCTCTCTGCTGCTCTGTGCTGTGAGGCTGTGACCCACTCTGCTGCTCTGTGACCCTCTCTGCTGCTCTGTGACCCTCTCTGCTGCTCTGTGACCCTCTCTGCTGCTCTGTGACCCGCTCTGCTGCTCTGTGACCCTCTCTGCTGCTCTGTGACCCTCTCTGCTGCTCTGTGCTGTGACCCTCTCTGCTGCTCTGTGCTGTGACCCTCTCTGCTGCTCTGTGCTGTGAGGCTGTGCTCTGCTCTGCTGCTCTGTGACCCTCTCTGCTGCTCGAGGACAGAGTGAAGGAGAGGAGGACAGAGTGAAGGAGAGGAGGACAGAGTGAAGGAGAGGAGGACAGAGTGAAGGAGAGGAGGACAGAGTGAAGGAGAGGAGGACAGAGTGAAGGAGAGGAGGACAGAGTGAAGGAGAGGAGGACAGAGTGAAGGAGAGGATCAGTAGCCTGGCTCCCGCCGCCGGAATCTGAATAGCAATTCAATCTGAGTGTCAGACTAGTGGAGCAGAGCAGACACTTTCAGCTTATAATTGTAGCATCCCAAGCTGATTATTTTACAAAGTAGAGATTTTTTTCATTTAATGAATAAAATAATAAAATAAAAATATATATGTAATTTATTTAGTTTAGTTTAGTTCACATTCTTGCTCCGCCTCTGCACACAGCAAACACAGATCAGTAGGCTACACCTGACATTGGATTATTCCATTAGCCTTCTTTTCCTGATGTTTTAGGTTTTTGCCATGGTATCGTTTCAGTATCAGTATCAGTATCGAGATACTTGTAGCAGGTATCGTATCGAATTTATCATTTTGTTATCGTGACAACACTAGTATGCCCTCCTGTTTCCTTTGGCCTCTGTTGGTTCATTGTCTATGTTAGTGTGTTGCTCCCATTGTTCCTCGGTTTTCTTTTAGAGTTTTGCAATTAAACCTTTTGAGCCTGTGCCTGCCTGCCGTCTGCTTTGGGTCCCATCTCCACCACCACCCAACCCTAACAGTATTAAAAATATAAAAATATCACATGTATTCACCCCCTTTGCTATGACACTCAAAATTGAGCTCAGGTGCATCCTGTTTCCACTGATCATCCTTGAAATGTTTCTACATCTTGCTTGGAGTCCACCTGTGGTAAATTCAATTAATTGGGCATGATTTTGAAAGGCACACATCTCTCTATATAAGGCCCCACAGATGACAGTGCATGTCAGAGCAGAAACCAAGCCATGAAGTCAAAGGAATTGTCTGTAGACCTCCGAGACAGGATTGTATCAAGGCACAGATCTGAGGAAGAGATCAAAAATATTTCTGCAGCATTTGAAGGTCCCAAAGAGCACAGTGGTCTCCATCATTCGTAAATGGAAGAAGTCCTTCCTAGAGCTGCCGTCCTTCCTAGAGCTGGCCGTCCTTCCTAGAGCTGCCGTCCTTCCTAGAGCTGGCCGTCCTTCCTAGAGCTGCCGTCCTTCCTAGAGCTGGCCGTCCTTCCTAGAGCTGCCGTCCTTCCTAGAGCTGCCGTCCTTCCTAGAGCTGGCCGTCCTTCCTAGAGCTGGCCGTCCTTCCTAGAGCTGGCAGTCCTTCCTAGAGCTGCCGTCCTTCCTAGAGCTGCCGTCCTTCCTAGAGCTGGCCGTCCTTCCTAGAGCTGGCCGTCCTTCCTAGAGCTGCCGTCCTTCCTAGAGCTGGCCGTCCTTCCTAGAGCTGGCCGTCCTTCCTAGAGCTGGCCGTCCTTCCTAGAGCTGGCCGTCCTTCCTAGAGCTGCCGTCCTTCCTAGAGCTGCCGTCCTTCCTAGAGCTGGCCGTCCTTCCTAGAGCTGCCGTCCTTCCTAGAGCTGCCGTCCTTCCTAGAGCTGCCGTCCTTCCTAGAGCTGGCCGTCCTTCCTAGAGCTGGCCGTCCGGCCAAACTGAGCAATCGGGGCAGAAGGGGCTTGGTCAGGGAGGTGACTTAAGAACCTGATAGTCACTCTGACAGAGCTCCAGCATTCCTCTGTGGAGATGGGAGAACCTTCCAGAAGAACAACCATCTCTGCAGCACTACACCATCAGACCTTTATAGTAGAGTGGCCAGACGGAAAGCCACTCATCAGTAAAAGGCACATGACAGCCTGCTTGGAGTTTGAATAAAGGAAACCTAAAGGACTCTCAGATCATGATAAACAAAATGATCTAGTCTGATGAAACCAAGACTGAACTCATTGGCCTGAATGTCAAGCGTCATGTCTGGAGGAAACCAGGCACTGCTCATCACCTGGCCATACCATCCCTACAGTGAAGCATGGTGGTGGTAGCATCATACCATCCCTACCGTGAAGCATGGTGGTGGCAGCATCACCTGGTTAATACCATCCCTACAGTGAAGCATGGTGGTGGTAGCATCACCTGGTTAATACCATCCCTACAGTGAAGCATGGTGGTGGTAGCATCACCTGGTTAATACCATCCCTACAGTGAAGCATGGTAGTGGTACAGTAGCATCATGCTATGGGGATGTTGTTCAGCAGCAGGAACTTGGCAACTAGCCCAGATAAAGGGAAAGAGGAATGCAGCAATGGACAGAGAGATCCTGGATGAAAACCTGCTCCAGAGCGCTCTGGAACTCAGACTGGGGCAACGGTTCACCTTCCAACAGGACAACGACCCGAAGCACACAGCCAAGATAACAAAGAAGTGGCTTCAGGACAAGTCTGTGAATGTTCTTGAGTGGCCCAGCCAGAGCCCAGACTTGAACCCGATTGAACATCTCTGAAAAGACCTGAAAATAGCTGTGCAGCGACGCTCCCCATCTAACCTGACAGAGCTTGAGAGGATCTGCAGAGAAGAATGGGAGAAATACCCCAAATACAGGAATACAATTTTTAGGAATAAAATTCCTAAAAAAGGTTTTTCACTTTGTCATTATGGGGTATTGTGTGTAGAGTGATGAGGAAGAAAATGAATTTAATCCATTTGGGAATTTAATCCATTTTGGAATAACGGTGTAACACAACAAAATGTGGAAAAAGTGAAGGGGTGTGAATGCTTTTCGATTGTACTGTACAGTGTATATGAGTATTACTATTAATATCAATACTTGTATTGTACTGTACAGTGTATATGAGTATTACTATTAATATCAATACTTGTATTGTACTGTACAGTGTATATGAGTATTACTAGACATATCAATACAGTTTGCATGTATGTATGTACTGTACATACAGTAGTCTATATTGTACACATGCTGTATGTAGGGATGTATATATTACTTGTTCTTTTTATGCGTAACACTATTTATATTCTGCATTTCCAACCTTTTGCTGTAATTTCCCAATGCTGAAATGACTTCCTCCTATGGGGATTATTAAAGTTCATATCTACAGTATATCTATCTACAGTATATCTATCTATGATGAGTTCAGCTTCATACAGGTATGGTGTTATCATGATGTGTTTAACTTCATACAGGTACGGTGCTATCATGATGAAGGCTCATGGTAAAGGTCATGGTACACACTTTTTGAAGTGCATCCACCAGGAGTCAGTGATCAATCAGTGATATATCAATTGAATGAGTTACATTATAAATTGAATGTAATACATTAAGTAGTATAGCGTATGGTGTAGTATGTTAAGCCTCTTCATTTTTCTGGGGGTAGGAAACAACTGTACAAATGTAGCAAAGCTGTAACGATGCGAACACAAGTTTAGGCATTAATTTAATGCGTCACTAAACATTCATTTAGGAGACGTGGAGTGTGTTAAACAATTAGTTGTAGAAGAGCTGTGCTCATTTGATCCCAGCAAAATGCAAAGCATTTTGTTGAGCTAATGTTTTTGTTGGAGTAAACCTAACCCTAGCCCTAAACCTAACCACTCAAGTGTAATACCCTAACCTAACCTAACCTAACCTAACCTAACCTAACCTAACCTAACCTAACCTAACCTAACCTAACCACACAAGTGGAATACTTAAGCATAACCAGCAGTGAAATGCACAAATTGTGCATGCTTGGTAACACATTTATAAGCCTGTAGTGTTTAACACTTTGGTTTTGTGTAGAGAAAAATGGCCATTTACTCAAGCATTAACACGGGAAACACTTATCTAAAGTGGTGAATCGTACAGTCCAAACACACAGGATGATAACAGGTTCCAACCATTATTATATTGATTATATTGACCACTGTACATTAGTTTGTGTGTGTGTGCATTCCTCCCTCACGCATGTACCAGAGCCCACCACCTGGGGGCGCTTCCCTCTATTCATGTTTACCATTGCCAAATACAACTATGCTTGGTGTCTCAGTGAAAGTAGGGCTAACCCTAACCCTAACCCTAACCCAGGAGCCCAGTCTACTAACCCAGGAGCCCAGTCTACTAACCCAGGAGCCCAGTCTACTAACCCAGGAGCCCAGTCAGTACTACCCAGGAGCCCAGTCTACTAACCCAGGAGCCCAGTCTACTAACCCAGGAGCCCAGTCTACTAACCCAGGAGCCCAGTCTACTAACCCAGGAGCCCAGTCTACTAACCCAGGAGCCCAGTCTACTAACCCAGGAGCCCAGTCTACTAACCCAGGAGCCCAGTCTACTAACCCAGGAGCCCAGTCTACTAACCCAGGAGCCCAGTCTACTAACCCAGGAGCCCAGTCTACTAACCCAGGAGCCCAGTCTACTAACCCAGGAGCCCAGTCTACTAACCCAGGAGCCCAGTCTACTAACCCAGGAGCCCAGTCTACTAACCCAGGAGCCCAGTCTACTAACCCAGGAGCCCAGTCTACTTCTAAATCCAGTTCAGAGCTTGAGGGGTTTAGTAGCTCTTTTGGTGCTTGTTCTAAATGTTAGGATTTTCATCGTCTAGTACTGGGGTTAGGTGTATTGTGGGTACAATTATTAAAGTTGTTATATTCATAGCATAGATCAGATGACTCATTTAGGTAGTTACAGTGTGGGTGGGAGACGACAGGTTCCATGTGCACTTATTTGACTGTTTCTTTGAGTTTAATCTCACATAGACAGTGGACAATAAAGACGCAGCAACACAAAATACAGAAAATAACGGTGTGGTATTTCTGTGTCTCTGTCTTCTCAGTCGACTCTGGGCTATATCGCTCTGCTCATTGCCACATTCCACGCCTTGCTGTTCGGCTGGAAGCGGGCCTTCGATGAGGAGGCCTACCACTTCTACCTGCCCCCCAGCTTTGTGGTGTCTCTGGCCCTACCCGTGTGCGTCATTCTGGGAAAAGTGATCCTGCTGCTCCCCTGCGTGGCCCGGAAGCTCCACAGGATCCGTAGGGGCTGCGAGAACAGCCGCCGCCGCCACCGCTTTGATCCGGTGGGCTCGGCCACACACGTCTCACCTGAGAGGGTCACCATCATGTGATTATGTTACTGTTATAGTCACCTGAGAGGGTCACCATCATGTGATTATGTTACTGTTATAGTCACCAGAGAGGGTCACCATCATGTGATTATGTTACTGTTATAGTCACCTGAGAGGGTCACCATCATGTGATTATGTTACTGTTATAGTCACCTGAGAGGGTCACCATCATGTGATTATGTTACTGTTATAGTCACCTGAGAGGGTCACCATCATGTGATTGTTACTGTTATAGTCACCTGAGAGGGTCACCATCATGTGATGATGTTACTGTTATAGTCACCTGAGAGGGTCACCATCATGTGATTGTTACTGTTATAGTCACCTGAGAGGGTCACCATCATGTGATTGTTACTGTTATAGTCACCTGAGAGGGTCACCATCATGTGATGATGTTACTGTTATAGTCACCTGAGAGGGTCACCATCATGTGATTATGTTACTGTTATAGTCACCTGACAGGGTCACCATCATGTGATTGTTACTGTTATAGTCACCTGAGAGGGTCACCATCATGTGATTATGTTACTGTTATAGTCACCTGAGAGGGTCACCATCATGTGATTGTTACTGTTATAGTCACCTGAGAGGGTCACCATCATGTGATTATGTTACTGTTATAGTCACCTGAGAGGGTCACCATCATGTGATTGTTACTGTTATAGTCACCTGAGAGGGTCACCATCATGTGATTATGTTACTGTTATAGTCACCTGAGAGGGTCACCATCATGTGATTGTTACTGTTATAGTCACCTGAGAGGGTCACCATCATGTGATTATGTTACTGTTATAGTCACCTGAGAGGGTCACCATCATGTGATTGTTACTGTTATAGTCACCTGAGAGGGTTGCCATCATGTGATTGTTACTGTTATAGTCACCTGAGAGGGTCACCATCATGTGATTGTTACTGTTATAGTCACCTGAGAGGGTCACCATCATGTGATTATGTTACTGTTATAGTCACCTGAGAGGGTCACCATCATGTGATTGTTACTGTTATAGTCACCTGAGAGGGTCACCATCATGTGATGATGTTACTGTTATAGTCACCTGAGAGGGTTACCCTCATGTGATTATGTTACTGTTATAGTCACCTGAGAGGGTCACCATCATGTGATGATGTTACTGTTATAGTCACCTGAGAGGGTCACCATCATGTGATTATGTTACTGTTATAGTCACCTGAGAGGGTTACCCTCATGTGATTCCTGTGATTACTGTGCTACTGTTATAGTCACCTGAGAGGGTTACCCTCATGTGATGATGTTACTGTTATAGTTATTGATTCAGGTGTCTCAGCTATGTATTTGTCCTGGTCACATACTGTGCAGTGAATGATCATGATTATGAACATGCAACTGGTATCTATACACCATTCATATTGGATCAACCATACTGTTGTTGCTGGAGCTGCTGCCTCCGCGACCCGACCCTGGATAAGCGGATGAAGATGATGATGATGATGATGATACTGTTGTATAGGCTGGGCTCCCTGACCAATACATTTTGGATTCTGTTGGGTGGAATAGCTAGACAGTGATTTTACCCAAGGATGTCAGATGTTAGTTTTGGCCAGTGGTGTTTCCTTCCATAAGCTAGGGTAAGCCTGGCATATCCCCAAAAATCCCAATAAAAATGTACATTAATTTATTAGTTCCAGATTTGAATTAAATGCATTATATAATGTCTCATCTTCTGTTGTTTGCATTGTGTTTGTATTTTGTGAGCACTCTGTAACCCCCCTGTGGCCTTGTGAAAATAAACAATGTTGTGTACACTGTACAGTAAGACATTTTAGCATATGGACCTTATGTAGTTTTCCTGTATGTTTTGTACATATAAAATGCCACTGCTCAAGAGCTCTTCTGGTACTGGCAGACACTTAAAAAACTGTCAGTGTGTGCTTTGCGAGCGCACAAAAAAAGTGCACACACGCTTTGTCAATCTCCTCCTGCCAGTGCTATTACACTGTCCTGACATCACTCACTGAAAAACAGTTTGCACTATTTGTATGTTTTCTTTTGACCTTTCTTCGGGCAGATGACATATTCTCTCTCACAGCATCAACCTTTTTCACAAATTTTGTGAAATCTGCCCCTGAGGTGGAATCTGAGGTAAATCAAATGCAACTCAGCTACTTTCAAATCAAAAGCACCTCAGCTACTTTCAAATACTTACTAGAATGCAACTAAAAGTATTTGACCCAGGAGTTGCAGGGTTGGAGGGGAAGAGTACAGTGAATCCCTAACCCTAACCCTGCTTATAGGCTTTCCAGCTGGCGCCCAAAAAATAAGTAGGCAATGTTTAAGGATTCTGCAGCCTGTCTTTGTATTTATCTTGCTCTTGTCATTGCTGCATTATGAGGGCTATTGTGAGTCCTACTGTCACACATTCTCATCCACATGAGACCCATCTCTTGCGATCATATCTGAGGAAATGTGCCCATACAGTACAACGCATGTACTACCATTTTTGTGTAATGTGTTGGTATACTCCCAAATTAATTCTCTACTTACACAACACTTAAGTGTTCTGTTTGGGTTTACATTAGACCGTGCACTAAGGATGATGAGTAAGGCCTTCTGTGAATGTGCCTGGTGACTTTGTTGTTGTTATATGTCACTAGGCTAATTGTTAACAATATGTTGGATAAGCTAGCTATTAATGAGCAACAACAGGATAAGGGCAGTGTTAGAGTTAGTGGATATCTTGTTAAATGTTTGTTGATAGTTTGTTGAGCATCTGTGGACCATTGAGGTGGACCTACAAAATACAGTGTTACACAACGCTCTAAAAAGTAAGCCAACACTATGCTCTAAGCCATGGGTTCCCAAACTCCTCCCCTCTGAAAGGGCCTCCCCTCTGAAAACTGACACACCCACGCCCCCCCCAATGTGTCCATTTTGCAAGGCAGCGTTAGCTAGCCCATAACGTTACACAGCTAAGTTAGCTCGGTGGCACCTGTTGCTAGTTAACATTATGACGTTTTCGCACAATACATTCATGCCTGTGGGGGGAGGCTCTCTCTGCACTATCCACAAATTTAGTACGCATTTCTCCCATTAATAATTTCGATCTTCTGACCTTTAAAATCACGTTTCATTTATAAAAACCATAGACATTTAAAAAATAAAAAATATGTTTGTTTTTTGCTAACTGTAACCTGCGTTGTGTTTGGCTGTACTGGAGGGATAGGAACACTCAGGATGGTGGATGAAGCAGCATTTATAGCCTCTGCACAATGGGTCATGAAATACAGAATGAACATGGTCCGCCTCTGGTCCGCCTGCAGCAGCTATTGTCCCTTCTGCTGCAGGACGACAACGATGCCACAACTATATGGAGATTTTCAAAATAAAAGTCACAACCCAATGACGCAGGATTTAATATAAACCTCAAGGAACTTCAACTCCGTTACATACACCCCCCTAAAATTCTGCTAAATTGGGGAAGTATCGAGAAAGAAAACAAACAAACTAGGATGTCATTCAAATATCACAAGCTGTCGATTAAAGAATCCTCCAGCTAAGGAGTACTTAAAGAATGGGATGAGCCCTACCCCAGACTGAAAGCAGACCCAAAAGATGCCTGTTACACCTCAAACATTATTATTATACCTGACACTTATCTCTAACTGTGTCTTAGTCCTATCAGACTGACTAGAATGACATCTTATGCCATGTGTAGCACCTCAAAACAAGCTCTTAACTAAATAAATAAAAGAGTTAACTGTGGACTCTGAAGTGTCAAGGACTTGCTCATTCATTTCACAAATGAGTCTCTTCGGGGGATTGATAACTCTGCCTCATCCTGTTCGGGGAACCGTGTTCCCAAAGCCCCGGGGGTGAGTGCACACAGCAAGCTCATCTGTGTCTGAATCATCATGAATGGGCACTACTGGTTGGGACTCAACATTGAGTGGGCCATTGTTTGCAGGGGGAACATTACTGTTCTGCATCCTGTCTTCACCCATGATGCCACTAGCTGAGTCATATTGCACCACCAGACACATCATGCACTCCGGAGAGGCTAGTCTGACTATCTTCCATCTCCACATGGTCAGAGCTGGAGAGCACCCAGTGTGCAGTTCGGTCACCGCTGCCATCCACCACATCCGGGGGGTTGACTTCATGGACCATCTCGTCACTGCCATCCATCTCGACTGGAGAGTTGACTTTGGGGACCATCTCGTCACTGCCACCCCTCCTGACTGAAGAGTTGACTTCGGGGACCGTCTCGTCACCGCCATCCAGCTCGTCCGGAGGGTCAACTTCGGTGACTACCTCGTCACTGCCATCCACTTCCGCAGGATCGACTTCAGGAACCACCTCCCCATTGCCACTGGTGTGGGTTTCTTGGCCATCGTCAATCAGTAAGAAGTTCACAGGAAGCAGTAGATTTTGGTGGACCACCTTCAGTTTGTCTGAGTTGATGTCTTTGATCCTGTAGACATGGATATCCGGATTCACATCCACAACTACGTACAGAGTAGACTCCCATTTGTCAGCTACCTTTTTCCTCGCTCACCTCTGTTAGAGATTGTGTCATCCCGCCCTTGCTGGTTTATGAGAGTACTGTGGGGAATGGGGGAGTCAGCCTGCTGCAGTTGAGGAACAGCTGGACACGCCCCCATGACAAACAGCTGGACACGCCCCCATGACTTCACTCAGGCCACCAGTAGAATGAGCATCCAGAACAGCAGATATATCTGCCGCTGCGACAGAACCGGTGTCGAGGCTTTGTTGGTGGATGTGTTGTGTGGATCTTTGCCTGATCTCAGGACCATCTGATGATTGGTAGTGTACTTAAAGGCATGTTGGACAGTGTCATCCCCAACACCACTGACATTCTTCAAGAGCGACAGATATGGCTCTGTGACGAGGCGGTGGCTAATGCAAGACTGGACGAATGGTTCTCTGCTCAAAACATCAGCAACAACATTCCTGGGGCCTGGGACATACTTTATGTCAAAGCTGTATGATGCGAGTTTAGCCACCCACCGCTGCTCACAGGCATCCAGTCTGGGTTTTGTCAAAATGTATGTCAAAGGGTTGTTGTCAGTCCATGCTGTGAAGTGGTGTCCCTTTAGCCAATGACTGAACTTTTCACAGACAGCCCACTTCAATGGAAAAAATTCCAGTCTGTGAGCAGGGTAGTTCATCTGCGACCAGGACAGCGTCCTGCTGGCAAAGGCTACTGGTCTCGCTTTCTCTTCACCAGGAGGGACTTGCGATAGAACTGCCCCGACTCCATCAAAAGACGCATCTACAGCCAGAATGAAAGGCTGGTCAAAAAGTGGGTGAGCCAAAGTCACACTGTGCAGCAGATCTGACTTTAGAGCCTCAAAAGCCATCTGACATGCAGGTGTCCAGTCAGCAGGAGTGAGCTTTGTGATGCTCAGCTTGTTCTTTGGCTTTCTCCCTTTCCTCCCACGAGACTGCTTGCTGGAGCCTGCTGTCAACTTGAAGAGTGGCTTGGTCTTTGCAGAGCATCCTCAATGAAGTGCTGGTAATAAAGCACCATACCAAGGAACGACCTGATCTTCTTTGCACACGGTGTCTGCCTGTCAGCCTCCATTAGGTCAACTCTCTGGAGAGAGACTGATGATGGCCTCGACTTTGCCTGGATTCGTCTTGATGCCGTCTTCACAGACAATGTGGCCAAGGAACTTGACGGATCGTCTTAAGAAGAAGCATTTCTTCGGGGCCAGCTTCAAATTGTGACTGGACAGATGGGAGAAGACCATCTCAAGGCGTTGAAGGGCCACAGACTCGGTTGGGGCAAACACCATCAGATCATCCAGGTAGCACAAGACACTGCTGAAATTCTCATCTCCAAAGATGGACATCATCATTCTCATGAATGTGGCTGGACTGTTGGAGAGACCCTGGGGGAGTCTGTTGTACTCATGCAAGCCAAATGGAGAAGAGAAAGCAGTGTATCTCTTATGCTCTTCCTGTAGAGG
Organism: Borostomias antarcticus; assembly: GCF_949987555.1. Lineage (NCBI taxonomy): Eukaryota > Metazoa > Chordata > Actinopteri > Stomiiformes > Stomiidae > Borostomias > Borostomias antarcticus. The sequence goes on along the minus strand of NC_140242.1, from coordinate 201,968 downwards.
CACGTTGTAGTAGCCTGACGTCAAATCCATGGTGGAGAAGAAGGCGTTCCCACCCAGAGCGGCTAACACATCAGACTGGTGCGGCAATGGGTAGGCATCTCTGACAGTCCGAGCATTCAGCCACCTGAAGTCTGTACAGATCCTTAAGTCGCCATTCTTCTTCCAGACCAGCACAAGAGGAGATGCATGCTATGGTAACAAGTGGAAGTTCAAGATTGTATATAATTTATTTTTTTATTTTTATGCAAGCATTATTACCAGTAGGCCTAATTAAATTATTGGACTCATAGCCAACGCCACAAAACAAAAATATGAGGAGGACACCAAGCGACAGCTGTCTGGTCAGGTTGATGAGTTGGGGGCGGGGCATGGCCTGTCATCAAATGATCACATCAGTTGATTGACAGTTTTCATGACCACGCCCACACATTCTGGGTGAACTTTTATAGTGGGACATTTAGGCTTACAAAAATACGTTTGAAAATACTTTTAAACAACGGAATTATACAAAAAGTATGCACATTTGTTTTGTTGTTGCCTAAAGACAACTGTCAAGTGTCACATTCAACCACAGATTCAGTAAATGTATCTGCCCCTGATGTTGTGAGTAATACTTTCTATAGCCTACATGACCAGCCCCACAGAGTTTGCTGTATGAGTTACAGATTTAATCACTGACATTTAATAAAGAAGATGGTAGAACAAACCACAACGGAGCCACGGGCTCTGTGCACTTATATTATACATTTCCATTTCCTCTATTTCCTCAACTTTGTTGTGGTAGGCCAACCCATTGTAAGCCAGCACACTGATAGACCACTAGATGGCAGTATTTCTCTTCATGGCTGGGCTTGACACTTAACACATCCCTTCCACTGGACCACTTAAAAGACCAGGCTCCTCTCAGCTAGCAATGTGTGTGTCGATATAACTTAAGGATGGTGAGAAATACACCAGTTCCCCATTCCTTTAGGAGGTATTCTGAGCTGTTAATAGCCAAGCTAACTCACTCTCAGCACAGAAATCACCCAGACAGGGATCCATACTCTGGCCTCTGAGGGCAAGTACCTGTGCTAGAGAGATCCTTACAGCTTGAGCTACTGTTTTAGACGTGTCTGTGTCTCTGTGCTGGAGGTGCTGCGGTACAAACTGGAGCTATTACATTCAGTCCCTTTCTGAAGTCCTTTTTAACCTCTCCCTTATATTCGGGCCTACATAATCCAAATTGATTTTCAACATAATTGAATAGTGATTTAACTTTTTATTTTGGTTCGATGTTTCTCTACTTTTCCTAAGTTAGGTTGTGAGCAAGTAATGAGAAAATTGGTATTCTCAGGTTTTAGCACTCTTCACCCCCCTTTTTGTTGTTCAACGTTTGGCCAGTAACAGACAGTATAATTAAGTTTATTAGTAGAGTATAAACAGTTTTGTGAAGTATACATACTGTGCACACTTCATTTACAAAATGCTCTGAATAATTCATGAAAATATATAATTCCTGCAAATTTGAATAGTCCAGCCAGGGACCAATACTGATATTTTCACAAATTGGTACCACCAGCCTTCTTACAAATCATGGCACACAATGGTTCACACTGAGAAAATCTTTTGAGAAATTACAAATTACAACTGCTGTGGGGGCAGAGGAGGCGGGGGGGAGGAGCCAGATTTGCACTCGGGTTGCCATGGCTACAGATCTGCTTCCCGTCACAGCAGGAGAGTAGTCTTAATTAATACTAATGATCAACAAACAGGGAGAGATCAGCCTGTCCCTCTCATCCCTAACCTCAGGTTAGTGCCAGCCATCCTAGATCAGTGTTTGCGTAGTCATTCGTTTATTTCTGCCCAGTCAGTAGCGATGGATCTGATTCCTGGCCCAATCAGATTAAATTCAGACTACGTGAAACAACAACTACCTAGCAACCGCTCTGCTCAAGATGACGCTGGGCAAACCGTCCGCTGTCTCCTGAGTCGTGTGTTTTGAGTCCTTTGCCAACCAGCCATAACACATGGTGCTTGTTACAGGGCAGAACTGGAAGGGAATGGTGTTTGGTACAGGGCTGGGAGGGCATGGTGTTTGGTAGAGGGCTGACGTGGAGGGCATGGTGTTTGGTACAGGGCTGGGAGGGCATGGTGTTTGGTACAGGGCTGGAGGGGCATGGTGTTTGGTAGAGGGCTGGAGGGGCATGGTGTTTGGTACAGGGCAGACGTGGAGGGCATGGTGTTTGGTACAGGGCTGGGAGGGCATGGTGTTTGGTACAGGGCTGGAGGGGCATGGTGTTTGGTACAGGGCTGGAGGGGCATGGTGTTTGGTACAGGGCTGGGAGGGCATGGTGTTTGGTACAGGGCTGGGAGGGCATGGTGTTTGGTACAGGGCAGACGTGGAGGGCATGGTGTTTGGTACAGGGCTGGGAGGGCATGGTGTTTGGTACAGGGCTGGAGGGGCATGGTGTTTGGTAGAGGGCTGGAGGGGCATGGTGTTTGGTACAGGGCAGACGTGGAGGGCATGGTGTTTGGTACAGGGCTGGGAGGGCATGGTGTTTGGTACAGGGCTGGGAGGGCATGGTGTTTGGTACAGGGCTGGGAGGGCATGGTGTTTGGTACAGGGCTGGGAGGGCATGGTGTTTGGTACAGGGCTGGGAGGGCATGGTGTTTGGTACAGGGCTGGGAGGGCATGGTGTTTGGTACAGCCAGAACTGTTTTCTGTAAAATGAACCAGCCTCGGTGGCTTCATCTGTGATCCTGTATGCTGTTAGTCATCAGAGGAGATGGAATGACACAGCACATGTCAACAGTACTGGTGTGCTTGTGTTCTTCTTGGTGGCCTGATGATAGACTGCTATTTCACAGATGGATATACAGTATTGTTGTTCTGTGTATTTAATATTCAGCACCATTTCAGCATGCAGGCTGCACCAAAAGATCCCTTTGTCATGTCTTATAACATTTTGCCAATGTCAGGAACTATAGCAATACATGTAATTCAGAATGTAATATGCACGTCATACTTATTACATTCACTATACAGTTAAATTGAAAAAGAAATGTAAATCTTATTCAAGTCTGAAAATTCCTCTAAACTAGCTTTTCTTGGTGTGATTTTGAAAATGTAAGGATACTGGGTGATAAAACATATCTAGGAAAAGTCATCAAAGGATGGTTATTGAATTTGATAGAGTGATGGTAAATGGACTGCACTTATATAGTGTTTTTATCCAAAGTGCTTTACAGTGAAGGCCTCTCATTCACCCATTCACACACACATTCACACAACAATGGCAGCTGCCATGCAAGGTGCTAGCCTGTTCAATGGGAGCAATTTGGGGTTCAATGTCTCGCCCACTTCGTCGGGAGGAGCTGGGATTCGAACCACCAACCTTATGATCATTGGATGACCTGCTCTACCTCCTGAGCCACAGCTGCCCCACAGTACAAACATGTATATCTTTTTTTATTCAGTGGTGTCAAATGACCCCTGTTCGGCCTACTGTTAAAGTTAGTTTACTTCTGTATCCTATATTTACGCCCTGAGGAGTCTAGCAATACCATGGCCACCTTACTGTAGCATAACTGCTCAGCCTATTGAGTGATTACTGTTTTTTTGCTTCCCTCTGGAATATGTAGAGGGTGGGTCGTATGCCCACCTCCCTTGTTCTCTGTAAAGCGCATTGTGTTGCTTCTGGGTATGAAATGCGCTATACAAATAAAGCTTTGATTGATTGATTGATTGAGCCTACCAGTGTCTCAGCCTCACAAGGAAAGAGCTGCAGGTTTCTACGGTCCAGCACACACACTCTGCAGATGAGGTTGGCACTGGCAAACAGCTGCTTCGTAATTCAGACTTAATTTATGACTTATGCGGCAGTGGGTGCATTAGAATATCAGCTGTGGCTCCTTGCCACCCTCTTCAATGGGCATCACACAGAGAACCGTCAAGACTAGGATATACAGGAATGGGTTTGGGGGATAATTGTAGGGGAGTTGTACTGTGTGTGTGTGCGCGTGTGGGGGGGGGTCATAGTAGAACAGCACACAATAGAATACCCATCTACTGCCTGACAGTAGACAACACAATTCCAAACCAATGTAGGCTGGGAGATACCCTGAAAAACACTAGATTTTCTGATGGCCAGTTGATCATTGTTACCTCTGCCCCTGCGACAGTGCAGGGTGAGAGGTTATTTTTTCGGTGGCCTGTGTTGGTTGGTTGTTTGGGTCTTTAGCAGGACTCCGAAAAAACGACTAGACTGATTTTCATGAAACTCGGTGGAGGGGCTAGCATGGGCCAAAGTAGAAACCATTACATTTTGGAGCGGATCCAAATCACGAGGTGGGTCCACGGGCTGCCCAAACATGGATGGACATTCACTTCATTTTTTGGACTAAGATTCCACAAAAACTATCAGACAAATTTTCGCCTGAGGGATCGCCTTGCTGAGCATAAATACACAATCAGAAAGAGGAACCATGATTATTCCCTGGCCAGACATTTCAGCGAGTGTCACAATGATAATGACTGTTACGTATAAAAGGTATCAAACATATCAAACCGCAAACCGCAAACTAAATCAAAAGGAAACTTTTTGGATTCATAAATTTAGTGCTCTAGAACACCCAGGCTTTAATGAGGAGATTGATTTTATTGATAGATTTTTTTCTTGTCTCTTCTATCCTGTGTTCTTTATTATAGCCATATCATTTGCTGTTATTATTTATGTTATTATATACATTTTGTTTGATATAATTAGCATGAACTGCTATTATTATATTATTTCTTGGTATTGTAGACTTTACTTTTATTTGTTTATCATTTGCGTGAACTTTCACCTGTAGCGTAGCCCAATATGTAACGTGATAGCTTCCCCTGATGAAGACCCATTAAGGTTGAAACATGCTGGCTTTTTATAAATTAGATGATTTAACCACATTAATAATGGCATTTTAATTTTACTTCCTTGTGGACATGTCTTTGGAGTGCCTGGATTTCCCCTGTTTGGTCCATTCCCGGTTTTCCAGGAGCACCTGAGATCTGTTTGACCTCTCATTGATAGTCAATCTTTCTTTTCCCTGACATTTTCATGCGTTTGAGTAAAGTTTTGATGATGGCTCTTTTGCAAGACATATGCTTAGTTTTATATTATAGGAAATCACGATAACAGTGGCCACAGTGACAGCGTTCTTGGGACTCTTGCAGGGTGAGAGGTTATGTTTTCAGTAGTGTGTGTTGATTGGTTGGTTATTTCTTTAGCAGGATTATGCAAAAACTACCGGGCTGATTTTCATGTAACTCGGTGGAGGGGTGTAGGGGTGCATGGTCCAATTTAGAATCCATTAAATTTTGAAGCGGATCTGAATCACTGGGCGGATCCACAAATTGAAATAAAAGTGAAGCTAGCTCCCTGTTAGAGACACATGGTTTAGACAGGGGTGTGCGGGGGGGGGGAAAGCCACAGAGCCATCCAGACACGGCCACCCATTCACCTCCATTCATTTTTGGGATTTGGGGTCAGAAGCAAAAAATCCTTCCCCATTCATTGTCAATGGCGGGGATTGAAACAGCCATATATCGACAAACTCTCGACCTAAAAAATGCAGCAATACCAAACATACCCTGCTTACACACCCATGCATGTGTACAGAGCCACAAGATGCATTCATGGGCGGAGGTCTGTGGTCTCTGAGCACCATTTCTAGTGTAATAAATGTATTTATTTATTTTCCCACATACCCTGTGAAAAAAATAGTTCCTAAGTCTCTGCACCTTTAAGTTGCACAAAAATTCCAAAATACATTGTCTTAGCCTTTGCCAATAACGCGAGTGATACTGCATGACCATTATTGGAACATTGGGCTCACAAGTCTCAGACAGGGCTACTTCATCACAAAATCTTGGGTTCAAACCCCCTCCTCCACACCTGTACCTGTCCAGAATGTACAATTACCTCCATGGTAGTTGAAATACCTCTGCCTTGACTTTTATTGCTTTCAAAGTAAGCCATTTTCTTAAACACTCACTTGGCTTTCATTTGGTTTCTTTGGCAGAGGATTTAGCTTGCTCAGAGTCTGTCTGCTTCTTCTAACCTGCATCATTCACTAAAGACGTATTAAAGGCATATTCCAGTAAGGCAACCCATGTCTTTAAATAAGATCTTGCTCTTTCCATACCTGTCTTTGTGCTACAAACTGCTTTGCAGTGCCAAGAACACTTTGTCAGAGTCCATCAGGTTTTTTCTCTTCATTATTCTAATTGCCTTTAACCTATAATCAATATTTACGGCACACTCAGACCAAAGGGTTGGAGGACTAAGCGTTTCTTTCTGTCTCATTGGCTCTGATTTGATTAAAGCTGGGCTGGGTCCCAGTCACTGATACGGTTCTGTGTCTGACAAGTCTGACCTTTTACATTCAGAAAGGATTCAGGTCTCTTCAGCTTTTTCACATTTTGTTACCAGCTTTATTCTAAAACAATCAATCTCATCAACCAACATACAATATTTCATAATAACAAATAGCAAAAACAGGTTTTTAGAAATTTGAGGCAATAGGCTGACTTGACAGGGTTGAGTCATACTAGTTGTGAACAACTCGTGTTAAGCAAGCAGTACAAGGGAATCTGTATAATGTATTGATGAATCTTGAGATCTTATTAATAATCATCCCTGTTGCTTTGTCTTTGTGCTAGGGATATTGTGAGTTAGAGCTATTAGATGGTTGCCTGTGTGCGTGTGCTGTAGAGGCCTAAGGGAGAAGGGGTCGGCGAGGGTCACCCATGAATGCTGGTAAAGTTATGTTCACAGAACTAGGGAGTTACATTCTTCTGGAATAAGATCCAGTCCAGTAGATTGACAAACTGAGTGCATTATCCTGGACAGACAGGTGTCTCGGATGACGGGATATCTTACAAGGTGTCACAGTGGATATCTGGGGGGAGAAGAATGGTGCCCTTGGTGACCTTTATCTAATAACTTAACTGGGACCCAGTGAGGGCAGGAAGGAGCCTACTTAAGAATAACACCAAGACCTTGGGAGTTGATTTGGATTGCGGCACTTAGACCATGCTGAGAGAGTCTATTGTGCTGAACATCTGTAATAAACGTATATTTCGCCGCTTCCTATCCCGTGTTGGAGAAAATTCTTAAGTGATTCTTCATTGCAAGAAAGTCAATTAAGATCGTGGTTGTAGTTAGGTGGTTCTGCACCCCTTTATTAAACTTAAAAAAACAAAACGCAGAACAACAAAAACAAGACGACATCAAAAGCCAACAGTATGAACTATCATCATTTGAATAACTAGGCATCTCACAACTGTTGAAGCTTTCATGATAGAGAATAATGTTGAGTAAAACCTAAAAAACATCTTCACTTTAACATCAATCTGAAATTTGAGGAAAGATCATTTATTACATTTTAGAGGGTTTTGATTTTGAAATGCCAAATGTCCTGATAGTGTCTGAGTGACACTGAGGTGGATCTGCTACCACTCTGAAGTGAAATTGGCCTTGGGCTATGGGAGTTTCCTTTCAATATCAATTTGACATTTGAGAAAACATTACTCAAGTAAGACATTTTAGAGGGCTTTAATTTTGAAACGCCACATCAGAATGTCCTGATGGTGTCTGAGTGACACTCTGAGGTGGTCTGCTACCACTCTGAAGTGGAACTGGTGTTGTTGGAGGTTTCCTTTAAATTCTAATCTGAAATTTGAGGTAACACATCTTCTACACAGTATACAGCATTTTAGAGGGTTTTTATTTTGATTCCGTATCAGAATGTCCATTCACTTTCTGAATCAAACCAAAGTCGTCTTAGTTCTGACTCAACTGTAAACGCAAGTGAGGCATCAACCTGGATTATTCACTTATATCAACCTGGATTATTCACTTATATCAACCTGGATTATTCACTTATATCAACCTGGATTATTCATTTATATCAACCTGGATTATTATAGATAGATAGATAGATAGATAGATAGATAGATAGATAGATAGATAGATAGATAGATAGATAGATAGATAGATAGATAGATAGATAGATAGATAGATAGATAGATAGATGGATAGATAGATAGATAGATAGATGCTTTATTAATCCCAAAGGAAATTTGGGTTATCAATCCATAGTATTAAGAGGCACAGTCTCCAGTAGATCTAAAGAGTGTTATAGCCTACAGGAATTTGTACAGAAGAATGCCAGGAGATAGACTCGTATAAAATAATAATCTTATTACAACACATGTAGAATTAGTGATTTGGATCCGCTCCAAAATGTAATGGGTTCGAAGGTGGGCCATGCTACACCCTTCCACCGAGTTTTGAGAAAATTGGTCTTGTAGATTTTGCCTAATACTGCTAATAGACAAATGAACAAACAAATGCACACACACCAGTGAAAACATTACCTCTCGGTGGAGGTAATGAGGCCAATGGTAACACACTGGGGGGTTCTGGTAAAGTGGAACTGCGATGCTCGCAAAGAAAAAAAACCCACCAGCAGATGTCATGGGCAAGAAGGTGCCCTTATCTCCTTAGAAAGCAGGTAGTCTACCGTGGAAGAGTTGGTATTGGTTTTGTTGGCTATGTTTGACTAAAGTAGTTTGATTTACCTGAGGAGATTAAGTAAATTCAATGTTTCATGTTTTCATGAGTTATGTTTTTATGACTTACCATAAGGTTATGTTATGGAGTTGATGAATTTTGATCTGACAAATTAGTTAATGTTGCTTCAAATTTAAGGGGTAGGGATGTACAGTGTAGCGTACATATACTCCACTTAGTATCCTGTGGGTGGCAGTAGCGAGCCATGCTCTACAAGGGGGGGAGTTTGGGGGTTGGCCAGTTAATGTACGGCTCTTGTTAGCTATTACAACAACCCAACGGCATCCCTGTGTGATATATGATGATAAAAATATCACTCCACTACCAAATGGCAATGAGGAGGGAACGAGGTACAGAATTCCCATTTGAATGAAAGCCTTCCTTATTTGAATGACCACAATGTTGTCCTTTCAACCAGACCCAACTTAAACCATATGCTACAACACAAGGCACCAACTTGATTTTACCACCGTACCCGTTCTCAAACCCCCTAATCCCCTTGTACAAATAAACCAATTTGAATGCAGACCTTTCCCCACTCCCCACTTTGAGCACAATTTTGGCCATTCAGACACTCCATATGCAGAAATGTATTCTGGGTAACTTAAGATTTTTTTTTTTACTCTCAAATAAACATGGGCACCTCCATCTAAGGTTCTCCCCCTTAACACACTGGGCTTCAGTTGCTCTCACACAGGCTGTCGAGTGTTCAGAACCACACACACGGCATGCTACTGTACACGGCGAGACAGGCTGAATGGGGGAGCTGTGATGTAATGAAGGAGGTGGGAATGGCAGCCAATGAGAAGTGGGATAGATAGATGGATGGACACACCTCCCACTGTCAGTGGTCCATCAAGGATATTGCATCACGAGTGTTGAGTCGTTGGATGTATTGGTTGATTTATTTTTAGTTAAAGTTTAGTTAAAGTTTAATGAGGTACAATCATTAGACTCGATATATTTTAAAAGGAGGGGTATTCAGGTTATGCATTTTCAGTGAGCAAACTGCTCAGATAGCGGATGGTAGAGTTCCTACAGTGCTCAGTTCTTGTTTTCATGGACTGGAGCTCACTGGCCAGCCTGGAACTATGGCCAGAAACAGACATGTTGGAGGGGGGGAGGAGTTCTCTCAGATGGGAGTTTTGGACATGTTGAGCATAACTCTGACACAGGTCTTCCCTTCTCTGTGTCTGAGTGATGGCAGATGCTGAGGTTGGAGGGCTGGTAGTGCTCGTACTCTCGGCCAAGGATGATGCAGAGGGCTCTTTTTGGGATTTTCTCCAGCTAATTTGATTGGAGGTCTGATAGGGAGGAGAGCCACACTGGAGCACAGTACCCAATGGTGGGGGATGTTTATGTCCACTAAGGGACCCAGCGAGATGTGCCCTAGCCTGGTGTGTGGGTGTTTATCATGAAGCAGAGAGAGAGAGAGAAATAAAGAGAGAGAGCGAGAGAGAGAGAGAGAGAGAGAGAGAGAGAGAAAACAGAGAACGATAGATAGTAAACAGGGTTAGTGAGGGAGCACACAAAATAGCAGATGTTACAGACATTACAGTGTTGTAGTTTCAAGAGAAGAATGGAGAGGAGGCCAGACTCCAAACTCAATTAGATAGAAAGGACACGTGATCTGAGCCTCCTGAGTCACCACAAGAACACAGCAGGTAGACTGCTGGCTAGGAAAAGAGATGCTGAAGGATGAGGAGGAAAGGTGTGCTACTGTAAGTCCCTTTTCACACACACACACACACACACACACACACACACACACACACACACACACACACAGACATACAGACACACACACACACACACACACACACACACACACACACACACACACACACACACAGTAGATACACAGCATTAAGTCTGGCCCCTGCAGTAATTGGGCTACATTAGGCATTGTGCCAGTGTACCACAAAAATGTAATGAATAAAGGTACTTATGAAATATGCAGTTATGCCACCCCCCCCCCCCCGATTCACTGCACCCTGATGGCTGATAAAGAAAGCAATCTAAGGTTGGGAGCTGAGACAGACTCCTGCATGTAAAGTAGTGTACCACTATCATTATCGCTGAATACACACACACACACACTCCAACTCCTCTCCAAACTTCTTAGTCCAGGGGTCAATCCAGATTTAGGTACCATTGAAGTATATTCCTGCCTCACCACTGCCTCAAGGGTTATGAACAGTGAATGCAATTGTGTTTTATCTTTCACATACACTCTATCATTGGTATGAAGTTACACTGGTCTGTTGATGCACGAGCTATGCAAACCCCTTCTAATGCACAACATGGGTCCTAAATTGTTTTTGATTACCACAAATCATTTAGGGGTCCTACGCTTACAGAGTAGGAACCCTGTTGTTCTTCACTGTTTTACAGTTTTCCTGGAAATGCTCATGTTCAGTGTATTCTCATCCTACAGGACTATTCCTCCCATCTAAGAAAGGATGCTGATTGGCTGAAATCATCGGAAGCCTCCAGGATGAAAGCAACTCCAGACTAGGATCCACAGAGAATAACAACAGTGGATGGAACGATTTGTCTTCACCAGACTAATGTATTTCCAGGATTCACTGTAAATCCAATCTTTTGGATGATGGGCATCAAACTCATGAGCAGCCCTTTAGCAAGAATTTTATGTAAATATATACTTTTTTATTATTATTATTATTTATTTATTTTTAGAAAAAAATGCCACTGAGTAGTCACATAGCAAAAGGAGCACTAGATGTTACAGCAACAATAGTTATGTTTTTACTAATACTAATTTATAATGATGTAATGTAATTTATAACTGAATGTAATTTATAACTTTTCAAGTACCTACAGTACACAGAGGGCCAATATCGACTCAATCAACAAGGAAGGAGGTAGAGGCCTCGGTTGTAGTCCACTTGCATATAAAAAAAGCACATTGGGCGCTATCCAAGAGCCTGACTGTGTGTACTCAGCAAGACGATAACATCTTTCCCTCAAATCACTCATTTTAAACTTTCATGAAGTTTAGGCATTAAAGAAAAGCCCTGCAGGGGCAATACTATCCACCATTTTAATACAACTGACTCTGCATCCATAAAATCATATCCCTTCATAATAGGTATCACATCAGTACTGCCGGTCTATCATCTTTTTATATTGATAATACAATATTGGACATTTCTCAACACCTTCATGGAAACAGCCTGGGGACAAAAGACAGTAACCAAAGAGTTTTATGTGTTTTATAGTGCAATTTTATAATGCATTTCGGTATCGGTATTAGATTATTATTGTTCTCACCAGTGGAGTATGGTTTTCCTTGACACAGTGGTCCATGGACAAAGGCAAAGTCAGGAAGAATGTCTGAACTATAAACGGTACAGGCCTACTGGGCCAAAAGGGCAAACACCATAAATGTTTGCGGTTCAGTGCTCAAGTTTAGGCATTTCACTGTGTTTAGGTTACATTCATTCATTTGTGGGGTGAGCATATATTCTAATTCTGTGAGACATTCAGATTTTATTTACTATGGGCTAGCTGTTACAAAGATGTGCACAGACTCCCCCCATATAAATTATTTCTAAACAAATAATATACAGTATATTACATCCACTTTTGAAATAGTTAATAAAAAACAACTTTTTGGAAGGTTTTGTTTATGGCCAGGTTTCCCAGATTCCATCTGTGTAGCATCTCTAGTTCGTGAGGTGTGTGTTCAGTGAGTGATATAGTATAGTGACTGGTGACAGCGAGGACCACAGGCCAGTCCTAACCCTAACCCTAACCCTAACCCTAACCCTAACCCTAACCCTAACCCTAGGACCACAGGCCAGTCTGACAGATGCCTTGCAGGTGACAGCTAGGACCACAGGCCAGTCTGACAGATGCCTTGCAGGTGACAGCTAGGACCACAGGCCAGTCTGACAGATGCCTTGCAGGTGACAGCTAGGACCACAGGCCAGTCTGACAGATGCCTTGCAGGTGACAGCTAGGACCACAGGCCAGTCTGACAGATGCCTTGCAGGTGACAGCTAGGACCACAGGCCAGTCTGACAGATGCCTTGCAGGTGACAGCTAGGACCACAGGCCAGTCTGACAGATGCCTTGCAGGTGACAGCTAGGACCACAGGCCAGTCTGACAGATGCCCAGGTGACCCTACAACTGAATATACTAATGAGATAAAGACTTTTCTGTTAAATGCTTTGGAAAATAAATACATAACTGAAAATGAGAATAATTATTTGATGCAAAGCCATCCTGTAAGACCTCTATTGTATACCCTTCCCAAGATACACAAGAGCCTTAACAATCCACCAGGATGTCCAATAGTGTCAGGAATCCAATCAGTGACAGAGCCCAATCAGTGACAGAGCCCAATCAGTGACAGAGCCCAATCAGTGACAGAGCCCAATCAGTGACAGAGCCCAATCAGTGACAGAGCCCAATCAGTGACAGAGCCCAATCAGTGACAGAGCCCAATCAGTGACAGAGCCCAATCAGTGACAGAGCCCAATCAGTGACAGAGCCATTATCACAATTTGTTGATCACCACATCAAAGAGTTTGTTTATGGTTTACCATCATATATTAAATATACAAATGATTTCCTTAATAAATTGGCCTGCAGAGATGACATAGACACAGAAGATTAACTTTGTACTATGGATGTGTCTGCTCTGTACACGTCCATAGATCAAGAAGGAGCGGTTGAGACATTGAAATATTTTTTGGAGCAAAGACAACAAAGTGATCCCACAACTGAATTTATTTTGGATATGGCTAGACATGTACTTAAGAAATGTTACTTCAAATTTAGTAAGCAATTCTACAGACAGAAATTTGGTTGTCCAATGGGCAGCCCAATGTCTTGCTCACTGGCATGCTTGTATATGGGGAAATTTGAATATGATTTTGTGTGGAACAACCCATTCTTTAAGTTAATAAAAGGGTGGTATAGATTTATAGATGACATGTTTTCTGTTGGTCAGGAGGAGGTGAAGAGCTTCAGGCATTCAGTGAATATATGAATTCTAGAATACCGTCAATTGAATTCACATTGACACATCATAGCAGTAGAACTCCTTTCCTAGATGTGATGGTAGAAAAGAGAGAGGATATATTAATCTCACAAATGTATAGGAAACCAACCGACAGGAACAATCTTTTGCATTTTTCTTCATGTCATGTACCATCACTGAAAGTTAATTTGCCATATAGCCAATTCTTGAGAGCAAGACGGATTTGTAGTGAAGAAGAGGATTTTGATAGACATGCTGCTGATATGTACAAGCGTGTTTTGGAGAGGGGGTACAATGAAAAGGTTCTAGACAGATGTTTAGAGAAAGTGAAAGTTACCAATAGAGACACGTTGTTGAAGTCAAAATCTAAAGAAAATGGTTCTCCCCTTATAGCATGTGTGATGACGTTCAGCCCAATATCTAAAGGTTTGAAAGCCAGTATTTACACACTGACACTGGCACATCTGGAGCTCAGACCTTGACATAGGTCTTGCTTTTAGGAACAAGCCAAGATCTACATACAAAAGATCTAAGAACCTCAGAGATAGATTGGTGAAGACAGACTTGAAGCAAGACCCTCCTACACACTTTTTGTCGACTCCCCCCAGTGGCAATTTTAGAGGTAATAATTGTGTCAGCTGCAATGCAATGATCAAGTCAAATGTGTTCCACCACCCTCATACACGGAAGAAATACCAGGTTAAAGGAACAATCTCATGTACCACAAAATATGTTATTTATATGATCAAATGCCCATGTGGTTTATGATATATAGGGAGATTGAGATGTATGGGAATAGAAGCAGCGCAGTCTCCACCTAGAGGAGGTGATAGAGAGAACGTGATCCTGAGAAAGGAAAGTGAATGGATTTTCAGGTTAAATACAGTGTTTCCTAAAGGGCTAAATGAAGAGGGATTAACCCTAACCCTAACCCTAACCCTATTAACCCTAACCCTATTAACCCTAACCCTAACCCTATTAACCCTAACCCTAACCCTATTAACCCTAACCCTAACCCTAAACACAGTGTTTCCTAAAGGGCTAAATGAAGAGGGATTAACCCTAACCCTATTAACCCTAACCCTATTAACCCTAACCCTATTAACCCTAACCCTAACCCTATTAACCCTAACCCTATTAACCCTAACCCTAACCCTATTAACCCTAACCCTATTAACCCTAACCCTAACCCTATTAACCCTAACCCTAACCCTATTAACCCTAACCCTAACCCTATTAACCCTAACCCTAACCCTATTAACCCTAACCCTATTAACCCTAACCCTAACCCTATTAACCCTAACCCTATTAACCCTAACCCTAACCCTATTAACCCTAACCCTAACCCTAAACACAGTGTTTCCTAAAGGGCTAAATGAAGAGGGATTAACCCTAACCCTAACCCTAACCCTAACCCTAACCCTATTAACCCTAACCCTATTAACCCTAACCCTAACCCTATTAACCCTAACCCTAACCCTATTAACCCTAACCCTAACCCTAACCCTAACCCTAACCCTAAACACAGTGTTTCCTAAAGGGCTCAATGAAGAGCTAGACTTGAGATGTTTTCTATAAAGGTTTTTATTTCTGAATACAGAGGAATTACAGGGTTAGTGGTTACAGGGGTAGGGTTAGAGGAATTACATTCGATGGGATTTTTGTTTCTTTTTCGTTGTTTGCAGGATTTTGGTTTGGCTGATTGGAGAATGTGTTCAAACTGTGTACAGGGACTAATTGAAAGACAACTTGCAGGTGTCCTTTGTTATCTGTGTGGGCATGACGCCCTGTGTTTGAGATTTAAAATGGAGTTTTGCCCTGTGTATCTAAAGACATGCAGTAACTGAAGAAGGCAGGCAGCCGAAACGTCTAACATTTTGAAAAAACCCAGGTTCCAATAAACGGGCCTTTACTACTCCTATGTGTCTCCATCTAAGCTTCTGAGAAGAAAAGAGTAATGGAAGAAGACGCTGCGGAAAACATAATTGCTACACTGAAAATGTCTATCGAAGAGCAAGGGGCTAGCATGAGAGGAGCATTAGCGACCTGAAGGTTACTATCGACTTCATCTCTGAAGACCTCAAAGAACTGAAAGGAAAGGTGACTAACAACGAAAAAAGAGTGAACAAAGCAGAGGAGAAAATCAAGCACTAGAAATCAGGGTGCTGGACTCACGTTACAAGCGTAGATGGAACCCTCGTCTCCATCGTCGTTTTGTCTGTCTTTTGACATTATTGGCACTAGAACATGGTATTATTCACTAGAACATGGTATTATTACATGGTATTATTCACTAGAACATGGTATTATTCACTAGAACATGGTATTATTACATGGTATTATTCACTAGAACATGGTATTATTCACTAGAACATGGTATTATTACATGGTATTATTCACTAGAACATGGTATTATTCACTAGAACATGGTATTATTCACTAGAACATGGTATTATTCACTAGAACATGGTATTATTCACTAGAACATGGTATTATTCACTAGAACATGGTATTATTCACTAGAACATGGTATTATTCACTAGAACATGGTATTATTACATGGTATTATTCACTAGAACATGGTATTATTCACTAGAACATGGTATTATTCACTAGAACATGGTATTATTACATGGTATTATTCACTAGAACATGGTATTATTCACTAGAACATGGTATTATTCTCATCCTGCTCTGGCTCTGAACTCCCAACGCTCTCTCTATCCTTTCTCTTCTTCACCCACATCTCTCTCTGCCCTCACCCCTATCCATCTATCCCTCCATCCCACTTTGTCTCTCCACCCTCACCCCTATCCACCTCTCTCTCCCTTCTCTCTCTATCCTCACCCCTATCCACCTCTCCCTCCCTTCCTCCACCCACATCTCTCTCTGCCCTCACCCCTATCCACCTCTCTCTCCCTTCTCTCTCTGCCCTCACCATATCCATCTCCTCCTCCCTACATCCCACTCTCTTATGGCCTCTTTAGTTGAGATTCAGAGCATGCAGTCATCTGCTCTCCATGCTACTCATTCTCAGAAGTGGGACAAATCCCGCCTACTGCAATCTGTTCATGGAGCTGACTTTTTGGAGCGCTCTCTCGTTGGCCAACTCTCGTCATTTCACACCTCTCTCTCTGTGACACTGTCCTCCCACTTCCCACTGGGGCGTCCAGATGGAAATGTTGAGCTTGAGCAGTGTTGTGTGTTCCCGCTCTTAAGAGGGAAGTGTACAACAGAGGGGGAAAATATGTCTCTGAAATCAGAATTGAGGAGGGTGTCAGTGTCAGTCAATCTTGCAAAAATAACTGCCCCTGTGTGCACCCTGCCCCTCACCCATAGGGGCATAATCACCAGGTGGCACCTATAGGGGGCGGGGTATTGTTAGGGCTCCACCGCCGCCTAGTCCTTCTACCACCGCTGAATCCTGCGTGGGCTCTCCAGGTACCTTGCGCAACCTGTTCACATCTACCCTTTGATACACGATGGTTTGATTGATGGTATTGAATAATCGATGGCCGGAGAAGAAAGCAATTTGCGGGGAACTGAATTGTAGATCAGATTCAACATTTATCTTAGTAAAACAGCAGACAGATATCTGTGTCAGTCACCATGAAACATTATAGCATTCAGTGTTCCCTGCTCACAAAACATGGTCTTCAGTTTCGCCCACCTTTATAGTGGTAACCTGTATCTATACACAGTATCGGTCCAATGGTTAGAGTCCTCCAACTATAACCTTATACATCAGTGGTCAGCCACTGTAGCTGTAAACTTGATCTTCCCCGGACACTGACCATGACCAACTGAGGCATGTATATGGTCTTGTGCTGAAAATAGTCGTGGCACTCGTGACAGAAAAAAATCTCTTATCACCCTTCAATGGCCTATAAGATCCTGCTCTTCACCCTCATCAAGAGTTTGTACCATACTCATACGTACCATGTGGTTACGTACTGTAGTGCCAACTTACCTTTCCGAGTCCTTGTGAAGCTGCTTGTTTTGCTGGTTCTGTTTTTCTCAAGGGCTTGACTGACTTTGTTTTTTGCTCTGCTCTCTGCCCAGAGTCCACAGAATCCACGATGTTCCTGCTGCGTATCCACAGAGCACGGAGGTCTGTTTTTTTCGCCTACCTGCTGTCAACAACAACTACTGTTTGGTTGGAGTCAAATGTTTGCAGCTCTTTCTCAATGTTTGGGAATAGATTAGTTCACACACTTTTAATGTAGTGAAACCTAAACTTACCAATTTACAAAATGATTGTAGTAAAGTTGTATTAAAGGGGAAAGTTATCAACAAGAAAGGTATGTTTCTTACTCTGTCACGTATAGTACTAATTAAGGCTTTATCTTATGTTTTAAAATTTTGATTGGCAGTCATTTCTGTGAGAGTGTATGATATGTAAAGGAAATTTCAGACAGAGGGAGGAAATTTCAGACAGAGGGAGAGAGAGACACATACTGCACACACACACACACACACACACACACACACACACACACACACACACACACACACACACACTCTCTCTCTCTCTCTCCCACACACAATGTATGCCACAGATCAACTTTGGGTTTCCTGTGACTGAAGAGTGGCTAAGTAAGTATGTTTGCCGTACTGCTGGAGAGACTTGCTGGGTTTAGAGCACATGCAGGCACCAGAACCCGGGTTTAGAGCACATGCAGGCACCAGAACCCGGGTTTAGAGCACATGCAGGCACCAGAACCCGGGTTTAGAGCACATGCAGGCACCAGAACCCGCTTCCAACTCCTCTGAGAGAACCATCACTTATGAAGGTCCTCCAGGGTCGCTGCTTCCAACTTTCACCCTATTCAGGGTTCCTTTTCCATCAAGGGGGCCAGGCTTGGATGAGGTTCCAGGATGTCAGAACCCGTTCCTGAGCACAGTCTCCCGTATTTCTAGCCTTGTGAGACCATCCTGATTTTGCACTCTGTTTCTCTCACAAATCAGTCTGGATACTCAACAGTCTACATAGAGATCCGTTTGTGCCAGATCAGAAAACGATCTCGCCAATCAGCGTTGGTTCTGAGGAATGTGAAATACAAACAGCTACGCTGGGCTCAACTTGAATACTTGCATCAAAAAACTGAATTTGAATCACTTAATTTAAATGTGTATTGTTTAACTTGAATAGCTGCATTGGAAAACTGAATCTGAATAGCATAATGTGAAATTGAATGTATTACTGAATGTAACATACTTAAATTGAATTAATTTGCTCTGAAATCATATTCAGTTCTCACAATTCAAATGAATTTCATGGTGTTCGAATGCAAAACTTTATTTAGATTCAAAAATTCAGTCTCACACATCTGGTTCCTTGAGAAAGAGCAATCGAGTGCTGATTCACAGAATTCTGTTTCAGCCAATCAGCACCCTTCACTCCCTCACACTTCATAGAAATGGGCTTCCATAGCCATTAGCTCAACTTGTTGTCACACATGGAATAATCTTTCCATCATGGATGAGGCTGGACTGCCAAATACAGTCATATCAGTTGTTAACCATACACTGTATTTTACCGTTTTTTGTACACATACTGTATGTAATGTTACACAAATTCATTTTTTGATGCAAGTATGCAAGTTGAGCAAATCACATTCAAATATCAATAATTCAAATTCGGTTTCTAGTGACACATATTTCTGCCCATAGCGACAACGGCGAGGAGCGGTTTAAGCTAGTGAGTGAAAGGCGGTGATGTACAGATGGCTCATCCAATCACCTGCCAAGTATTTTAGAAAGTGTCTGCCCTTTTCCAAACAGTTTCCAACAGAGTTCCCAGATGGTTATGCGAAGCAAGCCGTCCGGCGCATCAGGTTACCGTACGCAGGGAGAGAGAGTTAGCATCTGGCCCAGTCCACAAGGAAGCCTACATTTCTGTGAGACGATGTGGTGTGCAAGCCCTTGTCATGTTATACGCACCAACAATGGAATAAATGCACACTCTTAAACTATGAACACATACCTGTACTGTACTGTACAGTACATAAGGGCCGTTTTCTGAACATGACATACACAAATTTGAGAACAAACACAGGCACATGCATGCACACACACATATACGCACACATACACACACAATTCACACCACAGATGGCAGAACCCCCATCGCTTCCTCAAAGCGTAGTGGTGTCTTGGAGGGCTGGCTGGTATAAAGCCGACTGCATGGTTAAGCTCATTATGTAAATACCAAGTCTGTTCACAGTGATGGGAACGTGAAGGCGCTGTAATCAGTTTATTTTTTACACCAAAGCAAAGAAACCTCTTTTGTACTGTTTTTCTGCTGATCTGTCTGTCTCTCTGTCTGTCTTGATGTGCAGTCAGCCTGTAATGAAGCCAGCATCCTCTCAAATAATCATAGACTGACTACAACTGTAGTCATGGCTTGGTACAGAGAAGAGTGATATGTTTCACATCAAACATCCTCCTCGAATGAGGACCAATGATATTGAATCCTAAGAAAACCAGATGTGTTTATTTCCCATGTGTCAGCTGGTCTGGAGGGAGAGGATACTGGTCTACTGTGTTGAGTGCCTCGGCCATCTTGATTTTCATACTGTAGCAACATTTAAAACATGGCTGTCTTAGGGTTAGGGTTAGGGTTAGGGTTAGGGTTAGGGTTAGGGTTAGGGTTAGGGTTAGGGTTAGAGGTTTTGGTAGGCCAGTTGCGATGTGGACTTCCCTCCCAAACCTAAAAAAAAGAAACAAGTATGGGGAAACTACAAAAGTCTAAAGAGAGAAGGAGGATGACCTGAGAAGACAATCTTTCCATTGTACATTTCCAAGAGCATTTTGCCAGA
Organism: Borostomias antarcticus; assembly: GCF_949987555.1. Lineage (NCBI taxonomy): Eukaryota > Metazoa > Chordata > Actinopteri > Stomiiformes > Stomiidae > Borostomias > Borostomias antarcticus. The sequence continues at coordinate 181,538 of NC_140242.1, read as the reverse complement.
GCATTCAGGCTGGCTGGAGAGCTTCAGATCTAGCCCTGCCAGAGCATCCAGAGCTTCAGATCTAGCCCTGCCAGAGCATCCAGAGCTTCAGATCTAGCCCTGCCAGAGCATCCAGAGCTTCAGATCTAGCCCTGCCAGAGCATCCAGAGCTTCAGATCTAGCCCTGCCAGAGCGTCCAGAGCTTCAGATCTGGCCCTGCCAGAGCATCCAGAGCTTCAGATCTGGCCCTGCCAGAGCGTCCAGAGCTTCAGATCTGGCCCTGTCAGAGCGTCCAGAGCTTCAGATCTGGCCCTGCCAGAGCGTCCAGAGCTTCAGATCTGGCCCTGCCAGAGCGTCCAGAGCTTCAGAGCGGGGCCCTGCTAGAGCGCCCAGGCTTGCTGAATGGGATCAGATTCTGGCAATGTAAAGCATCATGGAAGGAATAGAAGCCCAAGCGCTCAAGATTACACAGCAGAAGTGCCGGGGGGGACACAGGGAGAAGAGAAGGAGGGAGAAATTAAAAGAGAAAGAAGCAGAAAGAGAGGGAGAGGGGGGGGGGGGCAGCTGAAGGGTCTGTCTGTAGGGGTGCAGATGGCTGGTAGAATGACTGCTATAGGTTTCAGGAGGGCAGCGTCATCGACCATCTGGGATGAACTCTGACCACCATCTCTGCCTTGCTCACCAAACAGAGGAGCACCATATGAACAGCCAAGCGATCAGACATGTGCCGTGTTAGGCTGCTTTCTAAAGCATATCATCTGAATAAGGTCCTTTAGTTGATTATCGATAAGCACACACACTGTATAGGTTGGCAAGTTGTCACTATTATGTCTGTGGTGGTATTAGAACCTCTGAACCCTCCATATGGGAACCCAAATATCGACTGTTCAAACCAAGAGAGATTCCCTTGCGGTTCTGAGTGTGTCGGCTACAAGAAGCCAGCAGCCCCGCCGCTCAGTGCTTGGTTATACTGAGATCTTGGTAATTCTTGTGCGAAGCTCCCAGCTGATGGAACGCCCTTTGTTGTTTTCTTTGTACCTGTTAACTCCTCGTTTCCCTCTCTCCGTTTTTCCCCCTCCAAGACCCCGTCTTCGTCCCGCGCCTCCCTCTGCGACTCGGCTCTCCCGGCTCCCCTCCGCGCCTCCCTCCCGCTCCGCGATTCGCCCTGCCTACCGCCTCAGCGCCCGCGCCACCAACGCAGCTCCCGGACTTCCCCTCTCCACCGGCTTCTTTCCTCGCTCGCCTCGTGCCCCTCCGACCTGACCTCTCCCCCTGACGCTCCTCCACGGGGATCTCTCCGGCTCGCCAGTCCCCGCGGTAGCCTAACGCACGCACACTGACAACATCCCTCCACATAGCCATTTGCCCTCACGCATCCATTCACTTAATTTCACATCCCATTCACACGCACACGCACGCACACATACATTCCCCCCACCTTAAAGTGGCAGTCCGTCTGTGTTTTTGTGTTTACTTTTTCTCCCGGTGTGGTCACCGCAGTACCTTAGTTATCCCCCTTTTGTTATCACATTTATTAAACCCGCCTTCGGGCTTATTTGAGTTACTCTGGTGTCCGTCTGCTTCTCTGGGTCTGCTGCCCTGGTCCGGTTCTCTGTTCAGGGGTGCCCCCCCTTCCCTGGGGCATAACACTGAGTGAAATATTCTGAGCTATCACAAGGCTACTCGTCGCAAATATTCCCAACACGTTATTGTTTTCAAATCCAAGTCAGACAGGTTTTCACTCAAGTGATCTTTAATATCTGTCAAAGAAAAAGTGCATTATAGAAATGTGTTTTTTTTAGATGGTGCCTTCCCCTGTCTCTCAGGACCAGGGTAGGGGATAATGAGGATGAATGTGGAGTCAGAGTGTCATGCAGATGTTTGAAAGGCTAGACTGGGTCTGTACATGAGACCACCCCAGGGAAAGACACAAAATGAAACCTCATCAAGAAGGCTAATGGTCACACACACACACACACACACACACTTACGCACGAACATGCACACACACACACACACACACACACACTCCTCTGACTCTAAGTGGAAAATCATTGATTGCCTGTCTATTATTCTATTATTGTACATCAGTATCAGTCTGCCTGTCCTGTGTGTGTGGGTGTGTGTGTGTGTGTGTGTGTGGGGGGGGGGGGGGGTGCTACTGTATACTGAATGCACTCAATGCAGAGATTAAGAAGATGTGGCCTCTCGAGTTCTCTACTAAGATAATAAGATAAAGAGGAACTTTAATGGGAGGGTGTTTGGCATTACAGCAGCGAGAATGTACAGAATAGATCAAAGTAAAGAATATGCATCAGAGTAATTAATATACATGAGTACAACATACTGTATACAGTATATACATACATACAGTATATATATATATATATATATATATATATATATATATATATATATACATACATACATACATACAGGAGCGTCTAAACCACTGTGGCTGAAGGTGCTCTCCATCACAGCTCGCCATAGAAGGGATGAGAGGGGTTTGTCCCTCCTCCTCCTCTCCACCACGGCCTCCAGGCTGTACAGTTGTTGCCCCTCGAATGTAGTCATTTCTTCACTAATGTTTATTGAGCGCTTTTACATGCATTACATTTTATGGTGGCATTGTGTTTTTGCAGTCGCCTTACACCAAGAAGGTCCTGGGTTCGATTCCCACTTGAGACGCTGTCGGAACTTGGGGTGTGTTCTCCCCAGGGCTGTCGGTGCTCAGGTGTGCTACTGGTCTCTCCCGGTGCCTTTATGTGTGGAGTTTACATGTTCTCCCCATGTTAGTGTGAGTGTGAGTGTGTGTTCTGTGTTGCCACTCATTACATGCTTGTGTGTTGGTGTGTCAATTGCTGTGTGACTAATACATGGACTTCATCTTCATATTTCATCTTTAGATAGATAGATAGATAGATAGATAGATAGATAGATAGATAGATAGATAGATAGATAGATAGAAGCCAGGGAAGAACTTACTGAGACCAGGTCTCTTTTATAGATGTGTCCTGCTTACAAACAACATATACAGTAATACAGTAGCAGAGTACAGAAAAATACAAGAACAGTGACAGCATGCAGACAACAATGACAATGTACCAACTTACAATCAACATATACAGAAACACAGTAGCAGAGTATGAAAAATACAAAGTTGTGACTAAGAACAAGGGTACAGAGTAGAATAATTATTAAAGTACAGTAAGGAAATGACTAGCATCAATGGCAATCTGTATTTGTCATGCCTGGTGAATTCAGCTTGTTATAGAATGCCATCCATTACCTTTTATATGTTGATTAAGGACTTAAACAATGACACAGACATGAATGCCACCCTGATCTATGTACAGAAACCAGGGTGTTCAATGCAGTTTAGAGGTATAGGCTAACCAGTGGAACGCTGTGCTTGTTGTCGCCCTCTAGTGGACTTCCTGGATAAAACAGCTCAGTGCTTTTCTGACAGCTGTTTCTGCTATCAACACGATGTCATAATACATAGCCTACCACTGGCTAGTGGACATAAGAGAGGGGACTGGTTCAGTTTTTCAAGTTAGTGTCTTTAATATTCTATTGGTTCCTGTTTGCAAAGAATGTCTGAAACACACTGTGAACAAAAAGTAGCAACAACTCACTATGCTATATGAGCTGATGCGGTTTGCCATCATCATCATCATCATCATCATCATCATCATCATCATCATCATCGTCATCGTCATCATCATCATCACCACCGGCAGTAACACTGTTGGTACTGTCTGGCTACACGCTAGGCTACAGTCTGTCAAGCTGTTGCAGTTTTCCACACTGTTTATCATTCATCATCATCATAATCATTATCACTATCGTCATCCCAGCAGTAAAACTGTTAGCACTGTAGGTTATTGCCATTTGAAGTTAGTGTCGCGGGGCTATTTGGAACCTAAGATCGTACAGGCCACGATATTGCGATGATATTTGGTGGCTTATGATCCCAGATTGTGACGTTGGCCAGTGATATAATATGCGGCTCCGTTTGGAGGGGGCGCATGCGCAGTCTGGGGAAGTATGGTTGAAAACGGGGAGCTCCGCCGCAGCTCGGGAATCCGCTAAAGTGAGCATTAGAGAAGAGCATTAGAAGCACGGCCACCGAGGAGGACTGAACAGGAGACAAAGAATACGGACAACTGCTGAAAATCACTGCGAAAACTACAGTTTTCTCCGGATAACTTGAGCCATCGAATCAGCGACGATTTCCATCCTTTCTTGGGCAGAGATCCCATCACCCATGTTCCTCCTACACGTCTGAGGGGTCGCAGGATATACTCCTTCTACTCCGTTTGTTTTGAGTGACTATTAATAAAACACCTAGAACAACAACAGGGTCACTATGATATTGTTAGGATACCACACTAGAAGATGTTTGAATAGCTTTTTCCTAGCGACATTCAGCTTGCAATTCTGTCTGTGGATATTATGTGGCGTGAAGGGAGAGGAGCAGCCGTTCAGCGTGGAGGTAAGGACGGACTTGATTCACACTGGTAGCCTACTGTTCATAGTTTCAATGAAGAGGCAACAGCCTATACATTATTCTTGCAATAGCATAGGCCCTTTCTGTTTAAAAATGAACACAACGAAAACATGTCACTTGTGCGTAGCGGACGCCTGTGTTCCAAATACGCTGTTTAGAATAAACACCGTTCTGTTTAGAATAAACCCCGTTATGTGCTGCGCTGCGGAGTTGCTTTCCTCTTCAATAGTCTCCTCAGACCCCTCTGAGTACCCCCAGACCCCTCTGAGTACCCCCAGACCCCTCTGAGTACCCCCAGACCCCTCTGAGTACCCCCCAGACCCCTCTGAGTACCCTCAGACCCCTCTGAGTACCCCCAGACCCCTCTGAGTACCCTCAGACCCCTCTGAGTACCCTCAGACCCCTCTGAGTACCCCCAGACCCCTCTGAGTACCCTCAGACCCCTCTGAGTACCCCCAGACCCCTCTGAGTACTCAGACCCCTTCAACGAGTCATCTTTGTGAGTTTAGTGAGGTGCCAAATGTAGTCCCAAGTTTTGCAGATGTAAAGGCGGTATTAATTTCAAGCATGCATCTCTCTTGAGTTGGTTTGGTAGGCTATTAATTTCAAGCATGCATCTCTCTCTTGAGTTGGTTTAGCTATCAGAGACGAGCCATTGTCTTAACTTGTGATCAGAGTTCACCACCCTCTGTGATGTGGGCTGGTCTAATAGCTTATATGTGATGTTCGTATGATAACGATGCACACTTCTGATCAACGAATATCGTTCATACCTTTAACACAAGGGTGGAAATGAATTGGCCTACTTCGCTCTAGGGCTACCCAATTTAACATAGGCTATTTTTTGTCTTACTTTGAATTTGTATAAAACAGTAATCGTTGCCATATGTTCATATAGGCCAACAGGCCATCTCAGCTTCAAAAGCTAGCAAGCACATTGACAATGGACTATATCAATAAATGATCATTTAGGCGTATTGAGCTGGCAAAAAAGGTCACAATGCACCGTTTATTTGGTTACATAGGAAGACTAGGCTACTGTAGGCTATGTCTGAAATGTGGAAGTTTGCGTGCATGTCCGGTGACCACTGTAAATTATCAATGAGCTACACTTATCGGGGAAATGGCAAGAAAATAGTGCATATTACTGTTCACTAATCTCATTTGAATATTCACTATTTTCTCTCATTTGATTTTTTAATGGTCCTTGGACGATAGGCTACTTGTTTTCCTTTAGTCGGATTTCTCAAATGCTGTCGCCTGGTTGTAGCGGAGTTAAGCAGCCTTCCTGGACATTACTTTAGAGAAATATGTATTTGTGAATGGTCACAAAGAGATCTATTGGAGGAGTATTTATTACCCTACATGCCTCTTTACATGTATGCCCACTGCATGTATCCCAATTGCTACACCATAATTATAACACCCAGTGGGAATCGAACCCAGCAATGCAAGTAGCGAGCAAGGGCTCGGGCCCTGGACAGAAATCCTTGTCATTGCCCACCATTTAACATGTTAATTCTGCTAACAGAGCCAGTCTCTGTGTCCACATGATTTGCAAGCTTGGCATGCTCCGCTCTCCCTATTCAGAAACCCTCAGAAGGGGAAGATTTAGAACAGCTGCTACAGGTTTCTCAGTTAAAGCTCACATGACAAGGGGGCCTCCCTGACTAAAGTTCTGGTCCAAAGCTGGGAGCCTGGAACCATATACCTCTGATCACAGTGATAGCAAAGCTTAGCTGGGAGCCTGGAACCCTCTGATCACAGTGACAGCAAGGGCTCAGATGGAAGGGCTCTTTGGCTTTTGGCCTCTCCCTGGCCTCTTTCGCTTGGTCTCTCTCTCTTTACCTCTCTCTCTCAACCTCACTCTCTACCTCTCTCTTTCTATCTCTACCTAGTCTCTACCTCTCTCTCTCTCTCTCTCTCTCTCTCTCTCTCTCTCTCTCTCTCTCTCTCTAAATGAGCCAGAGTTAGCCTTTATCTGTTGTCCCTGGCCATATGTTTAAAAGGCAACCTAAAATTTGTCTCTGGTCTCTCTCTCTCTCTCTCTCTCTTTCTCTCTCTCTCTCTCTCTCTCTCTCTCTCTCTCTCTCTCTCTCTCTCTCTCTCTCTTCCTGCCACTGTCTCTGGTCTCTCTCTTTATTTCTCTGGATGGCGGTGGTCTCCCTTTGTGACCTTATCAGACCGACACATCTGTAGGTATAGCTTACTTATTGTATATTCAAACAGACATTATGTCCAAGGGAGATAGGCCATATCTGCTGCAAAACAGGGTCTTAATTGATAGTCAAAGAGGATCAGTGGGTGTCTCTCTTCTAAATAACAGGTCTGGTTACAGGTGGGAGGTTGACAGAAATCTGCCCTGTAATTGGTGGTGAGACAGTGGTGAAGAGAAAGCTGGTATCTGATTGGTGAAAAGTTTGTAACTTCCTGGTTCAATGCCCCATGTCATCCCAGAGGGTTGGTTCTTCCTGCTGGGCCTTCCGCTGTAATTTTAATGGAACATTTTGTGAAAATCTTTACTCTTTTGTTCATCTCCGTTGCTTAAAAAAAAGAAGTAATTTCAGCTTCCGTCCTGATAGCTCTGACACGTATGAAAATCATTTATCTTGTTATGCTTTTTTCCCCCTTTTCAATCCACACTGTATTTCTAGGAGGCTTTATTGGTTTTGTGTGATGGACAAAGGAGACACTTAAGTACTTCCTAGTTCTCCATCAGGCAAGAGAGGTTATAGTTATGCAAGGATGTTTTTTTGCATAACTAGACACAGAGCAATTAAGCAAGAGACAAAGGATTTGTAATCTTTTTTCCCTCTCTGTGTCTGGTTGGAACTGACAAGGCAGTTGAATTGTTGCTCAACGTTGCATGGGTCTTCCCAGAGCACAGTAACTCAGCAGTAAACCAGTGTCTGATAGGCTCACTTTAACAAATTGTCTGATAGGCTCACAGTAACAGACACATCTATGCCATCGTCATGTCATCAGTGTAGTGACCTCATTCAGTGCAAGCTCCTTTTCTGTTGTCATACGCTTATAAAAGACAGTAGAATACACATTAACATGGATCCGATTCATTCTGTCAACGCTTTACACCACTGTGTGCTATTGTAGTCTGTCTGCTGGTCTCCTACGGGACAGACACTGTTTTAACCGGCTACGGTGACGGAAAGCTAGCTCTTCATCAGCGCAGGTAGACGGTACATGTATTTATACTGGGGGAGTGAGTTTAACCAACAACTCGCTACCTACTGTTTCACCCGGTTACACTATCATTTTTGTTACATAAGATTCAGTAGTAGGTGACATCATCAATCCACCTTTTATTCAGTTTGTTTGATTTGTTGGAAGTTGTGACAACGGATCAGCACACAATGGGACACGCAAATACGTTCCTCTCCGCACGCAGACGGCTTTCCATTTTGTAACCCTGAAACAACCTTGCTCTGACGGAAACAGATAACCTTGGACAGATCTATTCCCACTGTCAACAGCAGGAACTCTGAACGCATTAGTCCTCAGAGAAGGGCCAGGTGAGGAGCTTTGCATGAGTCACCAAGCGTTTGGTTCCACACACACACACACACACACACACACACACACACACACACACACACACACACACACACACACAGAGAGAGACAGAAAGAGATCTTGGGAGAATAGAGTACAGAGCACACATTAAACCTCAGTGGACCCGGGTCTTCTCACTTCATGAGGCGCACATGAATTCATGATCAAAAACACATAGTCCTGTATATACATGTACCTCCTACTTATATACAAAGCTCTTAATGGGTGAGGACCAAGCTACATTGCTAACTCCCTTGTCAACTACTTCAAGAACACTGTGATCATCCACTGCTGGTTTACTAGAAGTTCCCAGCAACAGTTGGAAGAAGATCAGGAGTGCAGCCTTTATCAATTATGGCCAAAAGCTGTGGAACACAATACCTACAGCATAGATATCAGGGAAGCCAGCTCGCTAAATAGTTTTAAAAGAAAGCTAAAAACGTATCTCTTCACTTTAGCTTTTAATTAGCTCCCTTTGCATTTGATTGCTATTTTGCCTCTTTTAAAATGTTGTATTTTACTTGATTTCTTATCTTTATCTTATTTTTATTGTGTTTTATCTTCCACCTTATTTTCCCTGCTTTTTGTACATTTTATGTTTATTTTTATGTGAAGCACTCCGTGCATGTACATTATCTGGTGTAAAGCACATTGAGCTGAATTTATTTGTATGAAAGGTGCTATACAAATACAGTTGTATTATTATTATTATACTTATTATTATTAATAATAATAATAATAATAAAAATAATAATAATAATAATACTTTCCAGTTTTGATATGGACCATTGCCTATGAAATAACCTTAAAATACTTAATATGTAAATGCTTAGGAATTAATTCTTAATACCAAACTACCATACTAAACAAAATCAATAAATCTGTAAAATATATAAATCTGTTTTTTGTTAGGAAGTTCCCACAACAGTGATGCTAACTACATTTTTAAACTATCCCTAATACAAGCCTTCTAGACTATCCCAAATACAAGCCTATTGCCCAAATTCAAGTCTAATGCTGCTAACTGCCTCTGCAACACAGGCCCAAATACAAGTCTAATGCTGCTAACTGCCTCTGCAACACAGGCCCAAATACAAGTCTAATGCTGCTAACTGCTTCGCTGTCCCCAACACAGGCCCAAATACAAGTCTAATGCTGCTAACTGCTTCGCTGTCCCCAACACAGGCCCAAATACAAGCCTTTGCTAACCACTTGCAATGCTGGGCCGTTGTCAGTAGTCACAGGTTTAGTGTTGCTGGCTGACAGCCCACCTATCCCAAACTGAGCTCATATTACTAGTTGGCATGCCAGGCCTCCAAGGCCTGTAACTGTGTAATGGAGAGCGGTGTGTTTGTAAGTCTGTGTGTGTGTGTGTGTGTGTGTGTGTGTGTGTGTGTGTGTGTGTTGACTCCATAGCGGGAACATGGCCAGTGCCGAGGTCTCTGGTAATGGCTTGTGAATGGTCAGAAGCCTGGTGTGTTTATTTACCCAGACCCACCAACCCTTGGGTCTTGTTTATGTGACACTGTGGTGGCCTTGGTGCCCCCGGTGCTCTGGTACCATGTAAACATTCTCCAGACCAGGTCACAGAGAGAGAGGAAGTGGCTCACTGACAGCCTGCCCTCTCTCACGGGAAGCCCTTCCTGATGTTCCCTGCCGGGCGCATCGTGCTGCCTGTTTGTATTTGAATGAGAGGTTCTTCTTGTTTGCAAGTGACCCGTTTTTGTGTGTGTATCTGACTGTAATAGTGTTCATGTGTCCACGTGCCCAATGTGTGTGTGTGTGTGTTTGATTTTGTCATTCCTGCACTGAAAGACCAGGGGACACAGATATGGAGCAAGGGCGGGTGCTTTAGCTTTCTATTGCATGTTGGTGATAACACACACACACACACACACACACACACACACACACACACACACACACACACACACTTCTAAATAGCAAAAAACATGGCTTAGTCACAACTGTTTGTTGGCAATTTTCAAAGTACCTGGATATTCCTGACCCACACCACATCCCTGAAATCTGTCAGCTGTCAAGTGAGCCATCAGTTCTTGGACAGTAACAGTAACAGTAACAGTAACAGTAACAGTAACAGTAACAGTAACAGTAACAGTAACAGTAACAGCCTGTCGCCTGTCTGCCTGTGACAGTTGCCCTCTGCAAGTGCAACTGTTTTGGCAGGGAGCAGTGAAGTAGAGGAGATAGGCAGTGCTGGCAGTACAGATGACGAGGACACACACACACACACACACACACACACACACACACACACACACACACACACACACACACACACACACACATTCAGACTTAAACTGGACATATACACAAATGTACATTAACTATAACATTTTCCAGTGCTATTTCATTGTTTTGTGCTGTGTATACTGTATTGGTTGGTCAGACAGATCAACACACCCCTTACATGTGCTTCTTGTAGTGGAGTATATAACATTAGCGACAGACAGATGACGTATACAGTAGCTGTACAGGCTGTTGCTGTCAACAACCCAGACACGCTGCTGTATAACATCCCTGTTGTCCTGACAACAACCCAGACACGCTGCTGTATAACATCCCTGTTGTCCTGACAACAACCCAGACACGCTGCTGTATGACATCCCTGTTGTCATGACGTCATGCTGGCTTCTGTGGTAGAACAGATCTGTGTGCTGCTGGGGGTGTCTGTTGTCAGTCTGTTTGCCCAGTCTGAGAGAGATGCACAACACCTGCACACATCCCCATTGATTCATAATTAAAGACGTTTTTAGCTCTCTCTCTCTCTCTCTCTCTCTCTCTCTTCATCTTTTCAGACCCTCCATCTATGTTTTCCTAGGTGTGCTGGTTGGCTACTCTCTTCCAGCTAACCCGTCTCTGCGTCTCTCCCCGGTCGATGTCTGTCTCTGTCTGCTGGTTCTCTGGGATTACGGTGAGATACAAGGTTTCGGGTAGTGCCTCCGTGAGCTGTTGAATCTTTAATGTAAATGGCAACCCGATTGTCAGCCTGGATAAACATACTGTTGCCTATTGTAATAAATAGTTCCCATTTTGATAGAATGCGTCTTGCCAGACCAGGCTGTGCATTATTTAATGGGTTAGGGTTAGGGTTGGGGTTAGGGTTAGGGTTAGGGTTAGGGTTAGGGTTGGGGTTAGGGTTAGGGTTAGGGTTAGGGTTGGGGTTAGGGTTAGGGTTAGGGTTGGGGTTAGGGTTATGCGTCTTGCCAGACCAGGCTGTGCATTATTTAATGGCATTTGTTGAGTGTGATCGGCAGCAGTGGGTTTATCATCAGTTGAAAGGAAGATTGTGACATTTTACTGACATTTGTCCCACTGGACCACTGAGGCTGTGTTGGAGGGGCAGTCGGCCATGGACAGGCCTTGTTGCCTTGGCGACCCTGGCACCGTTGTCAGCTGGTGTATGTGTGTGTGTGCGTATGTGTGCGTGTACGTGTGTGTGTGTGTCCCACTGAAATATTCAGCAGCGGTGAGGGTGAGGATCGGAGCAGAGCGATGACGTGAGCTTTCCCGTGAGGTCGGTGTCGTGTTCCAGCAGGTCGTTGGTTGAAAGGGACCTTACGACTCCCAGTGGCCGGGGAATCATCTCTGACTCGCAGTTTACCCACCAATGAGTGTCGGACACTTACAAAAGCATGCAGATACACTTTCTAACTGCACAGAAGCCCACAAATACACAGCGAAAACACTCAGTAGCATCCCTAGACCTCTACAATCAAAGTGGCCACTAGATGATCTTCAGATCTTCCATCAACTTTGACTGTTGTTATGGAACAACTAGTTAAAGTAGGGTTTGTGTTGAGTTGGGTTTAGAGGATTGTTAAAGTAAAGCAACAAAAAATAGTTCATGTTTTACCATTCAGAAGTTTCAGCGACGGTCAGTAACACATCCAACTACCCTCTGAATGTTGTTTGTCTATAGTTGGTGAAACATCAATAGACGTTTTAATCTAACAGCAATAGCATTCACACTTCCCTCTGTAGTCACCCTGGGCGAGTAATGAGCAACATCCACATGCCGTTTGTTGACAGCAAGCATCGCCCCCGTCAGCACCATTGCCATGCCTACATGCCCTAGCGAAGTGTGTGTCGTCCCTAATGAAGTATTCATGTTGCCTTAAAGGTCGAGCTTTGATGTCTCCGACAGCCCAATTAGCTCCCTCTCTGCTCGTTAGCTAACGATCTGCGCTGGGTGTGCAGCCCGGGCGCGAGGAGGAGGTCTTGTGAGTTAACCTGCAGAGCGCCATGTGCGAGGGAGCACTGACATCACCACAGCCCCTTCCGGCAGCGTATGTGAATTAGAGTGCTGTGGTGATTATTTGGCTTTGTCCCAAATTTGTCCACACGTCTCTGTACTCTACAAAACGAGTGCACGGTAAATATGTCAACCAACAATGCTTCACCCTCTTGTAGTAGTTAAGCAGTGGAAACAGGTGAATCCTCTTCTCTGAATGTATATATTTGAATGAAATGTTGCAGGTTCATACACACATCCAGATGTAACAGGAAACAATCTGTCAGATTGTGATTTGTTTGGTGATGATTTTTGTTACAGTATATTATCGCGATACATAGTGTATTCTTTTTTTACATTCTAATTCTGACTTTTTTTTACAATTGATATGTGGATGGGTACGATGTTTGCAATGATAAGCTAATGAATGATGGCTGATTACAGATATGTTTGTTTTCATTGCATCATTCAGTGCATTTTGCGTACAACCTCTGATCAAAGATGTTAAGATGAGGAGAAGATGTTTAACTTGAGCAAACTTTCAGAAGTCTTTAACAGTGGGAGTGAATGGGAGAGACCCAACAGACCTCCACGGTGATGACACACCCGGAGGCCACGCCCACAAGTCAGGGGACAACAACGGGGTCTTTCATTGACATGTTTTGCACTCACTGTGATCAAACAACTGAATGCTTGTTTAACAAAAAAGACACTTGTCTGCACAACTAGCCAGGTAGCATCCCACTTTTGCAGGACCAAGTGTATTAACATGCAGTCATCTGATAAAGGTCAACAGCAAAATATGTCATCAATGACATCTTAACTCTACTAGAAAGATTATAAAATCCTCAAAAAAGCAGTCGCAGCGAATGTCAGAAGAAACCAAAATTACGCTATTTTGCATTACAGTCTATGGAGAGAGACCAATGTTTTCCCCCGTTGTGGGGGAAGTCTCCAAACACATCGGCCCTTTTCGAATCCAGCTCCTCTTCCCTCGCCCTATGCACTCCCCCTCGGTTTGCGCGTCCACGCAGAGGCCGTGCCATATTAAGTGCCATCCGAAACCAATTTGCGCTGAGTGGAAGTGGCTTATAACACCCTCGGTAGCGAGTCTGCACCGATGCAGGCTCGATTCACATGTGCAGCCGTGTTTATTGTCCGAAATGGAAGACGCGCCATACAAATGTAAGTTCCTCACAAATTATACAACATTTGCACAGCACATGGTTCACATTCACTCAGGCGAATCTGGTAAAATCTTGAAGGCAGAAAAACAAAGATGGTGGTACGCATAAACAATAGCAACTGTCAGATTACATTCGACTTTCCTAAAGTGTTTGTCAGTTATTCCATTCACTGGACAGTTAACCCATGATGTAGGACACTATTAATTGTGTTATGCTTTGTTTCCGATGAAAGTTTGCTCAATTAGACTTGTGTACAGAGCTAGGATAATATACTGTACTGTAAACTACAGTATATCTTCATGCTTTGCTGAGATTTAACTGTTATCCTGTTTCTGTAAATGTTAAATGTCTGACTGTTTGCACCAAAAATAAACTGCCCCCCACCCCCATTCCCCCTCCTTCCTTTTATAATATTAATACAATTAAAAATAAAGTTGTCCTCTGAAGAGGGTGTGTGGATGGCGAGCCCAAAGGGAAAAAAATAAATAATAATAATAATAAAATAAATATAAATTGAGGACACAAGAAGAGCTGTAGAAACGTATTTTGTGCTAAATGTTTATGTGGAAAAGAGTGTGAATAGACTTCTCTATTCTAGCCAAATCACACCCGTTTGGGGACTTCTCTATTCTAGCCAAATCACACCCGTTTGGGGACTTCTCTATTCTAGCCAAATCACACCCGTTTGGGGACTTCTCTATTCTAGCCAAATCACACCCGTTTGGGGACTTCTCTATTCTAGCCAAATCACACCCGTTTGTTTGTAGGACTGTCAAAGGGTTCAGTGTAGTATGATGGGCATGTGTGTCGGGGTATGTTTGTGCAAATGCGCGTGTGCGTGCCTATGTGTGTGTGCACGTCTGTGTGTATATGAGTGTGTATGTTTTCAATTTCATGTTTGTGTATGCAATGTGACTATGATTAATAAAGAGCCATAAGGCTCAGGAGGTTCAGCCCCCCCCACCCAAGAAAAGAAAAGCAACAACAACTAAAAAACAAACAAACTACTAAACAAAACAACAATAGGTGAAATAAATCCATCTCTATGCAAAGTTTAGTTTTCACAGGGCATTTCACAGGAAGACCCTGAGATCCAGTTCCTCCTTGATTTCCAGCGGTGTGAGAGTCTCTAATTCAGCAGTCCAACAGCTTCCCATTACAGGAGGGCTCGTAGCATAATATGTTTATATATTATAATAATGTAATGTAATAATTTCCTGAAAATGTAACAAAATCTGCATGTAACTTTATTAGAAATGTAATAAAACCCGATAATGTAATAAAATGTCCTGACTAATATTGTAAAAAAAATTAGTAGTAAAAAGTAATACTTTATTATTTTGTTGCAAATTTATTACATTTTCTCCCCATTTTTTTCCCAAAATATTTGTTATACTTAGTTACTGGTTAATGTTTTTGTGGTGTGTTTACTGGTTGGTTGGTTTATTTGTTAGCAGGATTATGCAAAAATAACCAAAATGATGTTCATGAAACATGGTGGACGGGTGTAGCAACTAAGAACCCATTACATTTTCAAGTGAATCTGACCAGAGGAGGGTGCCACAGAGCCACCCTAACTTGGCCACCCTCATATCTTCCACGTGTTCTTAAAACGGCCATATCTCGACATAGGAAGGTCAAGGGGTCACGGGGTTTGGACTGGCATAAAGCTCTCGACCGAACAAATTAAGCAATACCAAACATATCCTGCTTGCATGCATCTGCGCGCACAGAGCCACAAACCACTCAGTCACTAGTGTTAGCTAGAGCACGCACGCACACACACACACACACCACTCCCTGTCTTTTCATTACTAGCTAGCTAGCTGGCTGGCCCATTTCACTTTCACTAATTTTGACAAGATCTATCAAGACACACATCTCATTGACTGTCAGCTTTCTGTACAACAAGCTGACATAGCTAGCTAATGTGGAGATGTACTTACAGGGAGTCATCTCTTGAACCTGGTCTCGCTTTTTCACCATCTCAGGTGTAAAGAGTGTACAGCAGGCTTGTCCTTTATTCATATTGCAGTCACACATGAACTCACCTTGTCGAGATCACCGGCAACACTGTCTTCGTCCTGTACCGACTGAAGCAGGTCAGATATCGGGTCTGTTAAAAAAAGTCTCTCCTCCATCTGGCTCGGTATCGTCAATGTTATCCAAGAGCTCCGGTCCCTCAGAGTGTGCAGCCTCGCCGGAAGAAATGTCCGAGTCCGATTCATTTACCTCTGCCTCCTCAGATAGGTATTGAGGCTCAGGTCATGACACAAAGTAATCTTCGATCAGCTGGTGCCATCGTTCACCACTACCTGCTGACAACACCACATTACTCTTCAACAACCGAGCAATCTGTTCTTCCCGTTATGCCATTAAACAAATCTTAAAGTTGTGTCATGTCAAAATAAATTGACAGTGTTGTGGAGACTTTTGACAGCTAGAGTGGCTTACTGTGCCTGACGTCAGTTTACTAGCAGGCTAACTAAAAAGTTCACATCTCCACAGAAAAACAAAATAAAATGAAACCATCTCTTGTTTCTATGCTTCAAAATTATATTTCCCAGTCAAAATTATAAATCATTCCTACAGATTATGAAAGCCAAGGCTTTGTTTTATTATAATATGTTAAAAACCCCAAACTACAAAACACATTTCTAGGCAGATTAGCCATTACGACTGATTCTGTGAGAGCATGTCACATAGCAGTAGACTACATTTCGTTCATGGCTAGCTAGGTTATCAAAATCAAGTCATGGTATTAATTTTGGCTGCTAGGGCATGTTGTTTCTCGCCATAGAATAGCGGGTGCTATCCAGCTTTGAACCTTGCAAGTAACAATAAAAGTAGTAATAGTAATCATACAAGTAGTAATAAACGCAAATGCAAAAAAGACAGTCAAATAACACTTTACTTTCACACTCATCAGCACATTTGGGCGACTGAATGAAAACTACAAAAAGTGATCAGTGCAATGTTTAACTCGATGCTGGGGAGAAATGTTCAAATATCGTTTTGATTTGAAATAAAATATAACTGCATCATGGTTTTCAGTCCCGTCCACTCCCGTTGATTTTGTTGTCATAGTTCCCACTCCCGTCTGCTCCCGTTGACTTTTACTCCCGTTCCTGCCCAATCACGTGATTAAAAGTGAAATTGACTCCCATCCTGTGGTAATCCCATGGGATTCCCTAAAAAATGTCATCCTCTACTCTGTAGCATGCAGTTTTAGGAACAACTTTCTTGAACTTTTCTTTCTCGGAGTTCAGTAAAATCGATATAAAAGACACTAAAATAGTCTGTATTTATCAAATTTCTTCCCCCCGATGATGTAACCTGTTGTATAAAAACAATAATGTGTGTTATTGCTTAATTATATGGTCGTGCTACAGTCTGGCCCAAAGCACAACCACAGCATTGCCAATCATGGCACACTGCCAACACAGCTGTGGACTATTGTTCAGTTGTGGACTGTATTTAAGCATTGTGTCACTGTATGACTGATGTGTCTTCAGAACGGTCCTTGTGACCGAAACCTCAACTCTTTTTAATAATCAATGCAGAGGTGATACGTGTGTGCAGGAATGTACTTGTTTCTTTGGATTGGATCTTTGGGGGATTGATTCCATGCACCACAAAAGAGACAGCCTGTGCTGTGTGTGTGTTGCCTTCTACACAGGCTGGAATTCAACATTGAAATAGAATTGTTGTTTCAGTATTTCGTTTCATTAGTATTCATTGGCTTGCTTTATGTAACTGCATGGTATTATGTAGTTTACCCCAATTTTCCCCAGTGATACTAACAGTTCTCTGAAATACGCTGGTGTGGTGTCCTTCACCACAATTGAATGATTCCATGTTTATATGTTCATTGTAGTATACTATGATGCCAGCCGTAGAAGCGTGAGTTTGCTCCGAGGAGAAGGAAGATGCCTCACGGAAGCACCGCAGCAACAAACCAACACAGATGTTTGTTTTTAGGTCTGTTTGCAGCTTTTACATTTACAGAATACTCCTCCACATATAACAGCTTTTGTAATCGTACTGTATGCATAGAAAGGTCAGCTTTCTCTGCGTATTACTGATAGTGAATCTGTTTGTGAATCTGTGTCTGGCAAACAGGACAAGGTGATGCAGCAGATACCTGTTTTTGTTTACCTGACTGTAAAACGTGTCTAAACACTTTTCATCATGATATCCCAGAGGCTTCTGGGAAATGCAGGGACAGCAGTTATCAAAAATACTTTCTGACACCATAATGACCTGTATGTCAACCAAGGGAGATGATGGACAGAGAGAGAGAGAGAGAGAGAGAGAGGGATGGAGGGAGGGAGGAGATAGAGGAGATGGAGAAGCTATCCACTGGACCTAGGATCTGTGGTCTCTGTTGACACTTTTAATACGCAGCTTAAGACTCATCTGTTCAGACAGGTCTTGTGTGTCTGTAACTCTGTTTTTGTCATTATTGTAATGTGTTATTCTCACTATTTTTTATTTTTTATACATGTGAAGCACTTTGTGACCATGCTTTGTGAAATATGCTATATACATACAGTTTACTTACTCAGAGAGGGAGGGAGAGAGAAAGACAGAGGAGAGCTGAGAGAGAGGGAGAGAAAGAATGATAGAGGGGTGAGGGGAGAGACAGAGAGAGATAGAGAGAGAGAGAGAATGATAGAGGGGTGAGGGGAGAGACAGAGAGAGATAGAGGGAGAGAGAGAATGATAGAGGGGTGAGGGGGGAGACAGAGAGAGATAGAGAGAGAGAGAGAATGATAGAGGGGTGAGGGGGGAGACAGAGAGAGATAGAGGGAGAGAGAGAATGATAGAGGGGTGAGGGGAGAGACAGAGAAGTTGAGATAGAGGGAGAGAGAATGATTGAGGGGAGAGAGAGAGAAGTTGAGATAGAGGGAGAGTGAATGATAGAGGGGTGAGGGGAGAGAGAGAGAAGTTGAGATAGAGGGAGAGAATGATAGAGGGGTGAGGGGAGAGAGAGAGAAGTTGAGATAGAGGGAGAGAGAGAATGATAGAGGGGTGAGGGGAGAGACAGAGAGAGATGGAGGGAGGGAGAGAATGATAGAGGGGTGAGGGGAGAGACAGAGAAGTTGAGATAGAGGGAGAGAGAGAATGATAGAGGGGTGAGGGGAGAGACAGAGATAGAGAGAGAGAGAGAGAGAATGATAGAGGGGTGAGGGGAGAGAGAGAGAAGTTGAGATAGAGGGAGAGAATGATAGAGGGGTGAGGGGAGAGAGAGAGAAGTTGAGATAGAGGGAGAGAGAGAATGATAGAGGGGTGAGGGGAGAGAGAGAGAAGTTGAGATAGAGGGAGAGAGAGAATGATAGAGGGGTGAGGGGAGAGACAGAGAGATAGAGAGAGAGAGAGAATGATAGAGGGGTGAGGGGAGAGACAGAGAGAGATAGAGGGAGGTAGAGAATGATAGAGGGGTGAGGGGAGAGAGAGAGAAGTTGAGATAGAGGGAGGGAGAGAATGATAGAGGGGTGAGGGGAGAGAGAGAAGTTGAGATAGAGGGAGGGAGGGAGAGAATGATAGAGGGGTGAGGGGAGAGACAGAGAGAGATAGAGGGAGGGAGAGAATGATAGAGGGGTGAGGGGAGAGACAGAGAAGTTGAGATAGAGGGAGAGAGAGAATGATAGAGGGGTGAGGGGAGAGACAGAGATAGAGGGAGAGAGAGAATGATAGAGGGGTGAGGGGAGAGACAGAGAGAGATAGAGGGAGGTAGAGAATGATAGAGGGGTGAGGGGAGAGACAGAGAGAGATAGAGGGAGGGGGAGAATGATAGAGGGGTGAGGGGAGAGACAGAGAAGTTGAGATAGAGGGAGGGAGAGAGAGATGGCGAAGGATAGAGAAAGAGAAAAAGGCAGTGAACCTTTAGGGGAAGGTGGAAAAGGACAGTATGCTTTTATCCTGCATTTGCAAGCTTAATGGATTAATCTCAGTCACAAGTGTATTGATGAGCTGATAGTCAATCAATAAATCAAAGCTTTATTTGTATAGCGCATTTCATACCCAGAGGCAACACAATGCGCTTTACAGAGAACAAGGGAGGTGGGCATACGACCCACTCTCTACATATTCCAGAGGGAAGCAAAAAAACAGTAATCACCCGGGGGCCAGATAAGTGAGCTGTAAAAATTCTTCCCTGACCCCTCTCAACAAGGCGATCGAGCAAGCTCCAGGAGTATGTTTGTCTACCGGCTAAGAACATTTATGAAGCAATACATTGCATTGAATTACATTTCAGAGTGAGAGAGGCTAAAAACATCATAGGGGAGAGAATATTCTACGGACATGCTACATCATCCACAGTAGACACAGGGGTATCTATCGGACTTCGTGAGGTCTGCTGGTGACAGTGGGGCATCCACTGAACCTGGTTAGAAGATAGGAGGGAGAGAGAGAGGCACCAGGGAGAGGGAAGGCAGAGAGAAGGCAGAGCAGGGTTAGTAGCACATAGAGTCATTCAGACCACACAGATATTGAAACAAGCGACCTGGGGCAGGCTCCTGGAATATATTTGTCTAATGGCTAAGAACATTTAAAGAACAATAAATAATAGTAAATTAAGTTTAAATTAAGTTTTCGGAGCAGGAAAGGCTAAGAGCAAGAAAGGCTAAGAGCATCAGGTCCAGGCCAAAGCCGGATGTGGACTGATGTGTGTCTTGTGTGTACATGTGTGTGTGTGTACTAAATACTACGATATCCACAGCTCCGCAGCTGACACTGGACCTGGTTAGAGGATAGGAGGGAGAGAGAGAGACACTAGGGGAGACAGAAAAACGGTTAGTAGCACACTGAGTCATTGAAGCAACACAGCAGTCAGAACAAGCCTGTTTCAGGATAACCAGCTTCTGTACACTACTTGATATACATACATTGCATAGCAGGACAAGTATCAATGTATACAGAGGATTCACAGGTAGGTTTGAGGCTGCCTTTCTGAATCTCAGGGTCTTAGCTAGTGATTGTAGGCTAGGTCGAAAAGGTACGTCTTGAGGTCTCGCTTGAAGACCTCCGTTGTTTCAGCCCTTCTTAGGCACTCCGGTAGGGTGTTCCAGAGGTTGGGGGCATAGAAACTAAAAGCTGCCTCTCCATGTTTCTTGGTCCTGGCTTTTGGAACTGTTAAAAGTTCAGTGCCTGAGGATCTAAGTGGTCTGTTTGGCATGTACTTAACAAGCATGTCTGAAATATATTCTGGTGAGTGACTGTGGAGAGATTTATAGACTAGTAATAGTATTTTAAAGTCTATTCTAGAGTTGACTGGTAACCAGTGTAGTGATTTTAACGCTGGTGTGATGTGTGCCCTTCGTCTAGTCTTAGTGAGGACTCTTGCTGCAGCATTCTGTATTATTTGTAGCTTAGAGATTGCTTTCTTTGGTAGGCCTGATAGTAGAGCATTGCAGTAGTCCAGCCTGCTTGTGATGAAAGCATGCATTAATCTTTCGGTGTCAGCCTGAGAGAGAAAGGGTTGCACCTTGGTAATGTTCCTTAGGTGGTAAAAGGATGTCTTTGTAATATTCTTGATGTGGTTTTAGAAGTTAAGATCTGAGTCAAGTATGACACCTAAGTTTTTAGCCTGGCAATTGGTGTCAATTTCCAGAGTTTTTAGGTGTGCAGCTAGTTTCTCTCTTTTGGCTTTTTCTCCAATGATCAGTACTTCTGTTTTGTCCTGGTTTAGTTGGAGGAAATTATGTGACATCCATACATTTATGTCTGTAATACACTTGACAAGGCAGTCAACCAAACTGTAGTTACTGGGTGTTACGGAAATATAAAGTTGAGTATCATCTGCGTAGCTATGGTAGCTAATATTGTGCCTCCTGATGACACTGCCAAGGGGCAGCATGTACAGGCTGAAGAGTAGAGGTCCTAGGATCGATCCTTGGGGCACCCCACAGGTCATAGGGATCTTTCTTGAGCTATATTCACCGAGGGCAACGAAGAAATCACGACCGGTTAGATAGGTCTTAAGCCAATTTAGGACTGGACCAGAGAGGCCAACCCACTTTTCCAGTCTTTCGATGAGGATTGCATGATCTATAGTATCAAAGGCTGCACTCAGGTCCAGGAGGACAAGAACAGAAAGCTCTTTGGAGTCAGCATTAATTCTGAGGTCATTTACAACTTTGACTAATGCCGTCTCTGTGCTATGGTGGGCACGGAAGCCGGACTGGAAAAGGTCAAGGGTACAACTTGTAGCTAGGAAATCATTAATCTGTGCGAAAACACTTTTTTCCAGAATTTTACTCAAAAAGGGAAGGTTGGAGATTGGTCTAAAATTGCTAAAAACTGAAGTGTCTAAGTTGTTTTTCTTTAGTACGGGTCTCACCAGAGCAGTTTTAAGTATTGGTGGGAAGACACCTGTAGATAGGGAGTCATTAACAATGGATAAAATGTCATAGGATACAGAGTCAAAAATAGTTTTGAAAAAATCGGTGGGGATGGGATCCAGCAGGCATGTGGAGGTTTTGAGTTTGGATACTACTTTTCTCAACATTTCTGTGTCCATCAGTGTAAACAGGCTCATATGTCCATTACATGGAGGGAGAGGATCTGTGAACGGGATGCATGGCCTTTCCTGAGTGATATTCCTTCTAATATTCATAATCTTATCTCTGAAGTAAGCTGCAAATTCCTCACATTTGGAGGTAGAGAGCAGGTTATCAGGTGTTTTTACGGCAGGGTTTATTAGGCTATCGATTGTTGAGAAGAGCACTCTTGAATTATTTCGGTTGATAGATATCAATTTTGAGAAGTGGTCTTTCCTTGCATTTCTTATTGCTTTATTAAAAGCAGAGAGATGATCTTTGAGAATATCATGGTGGACCTGTAACTTGGTTTTTCGCCATATACGCTCAGAACTTCTGCAGGTTCTCTTTAGTTGATATGTTTCCTCATTTCGCCATGGGGCTTTATTATTGGTTGTGATCCTTTTCAGTTTAATAGGTGCTACCGAATCCAAGGCTGCCCTTACTCTGGTGTTAAAGGTGGTTGCCAGGTCTTCAATAGTTCCTAAGGGCCCCACTTCTGGAGTTGATAAATTGTTTGTGGTCATTATTTCTCTAAAACTATCAGCTACTGCGGAGGTAAGATAACGTTTCTTTATAAAGCGCTCAGTATTATTTTTGACTTTAGGAACTAATGCAGTGAAGAAGATACAGAAATGGTCGGAAAGGGCGAGGTCACTAATAGAGGAAACAGTGATAGTCAGGCCCTTAGTAATCACTAGATCAAGGGTGTGGCCACGGTTGTGAGTTGGCTCAGAGATATGTTGGGTAAAATCCATGGAGTTTAGGAGGTTGATAAAGTCCCTAGCTTTCGAGTCCGCCTCAGTGTCTACGTGTATGTTGAAATCTCCAATGATGATAATCTTATCATAATTTGTATGGATGATGGACAGGAGTTCTGAAAATTCTGTAGAGAAGGCAAGGCATTGTTTGGGAGGCCTATACACGGTTACTGCCAGAACTGGGGGCTGGCATTTTAGGACAATAGCGTGGTATTCAAAAGAGGCGAAATCATCAAAGGAGATGGTCCTGCAGCTGAGGGCATCTTTAGCTATGGTGGCTGTTCCTCCACCTTTTTTCCCACTTCTGATAGATTGAAAAAAGCTGTAGTTAGGGGGAGAGGCTTCAATGAGGGCTGCTGATCCATTTATATTTAGCCAGGTTTCAGTTAGGAACATACAGTCTAGTTTGCGTTCACATATAAGATCATTAATGAGAAAAGTTTTGCTTGGTAGGGACCTGACATTTAGAATCGCCATTGAAATAGCTTCCGGAAAAAAGGGCTGGCTCGCCTGACTAGTAGGCCTGGATGGTATATTCACTGGAACTGATATCAGGTTTTTTATATTAGATCCACCTGACTGTTTCATTATGGTACTAGGGGTGCGGTGGGAGATAATTCGCTGAATGGCATATTCAGGTGGGCAGAATTTGTTTATAAAAATATAGATGTCGCTATGCCAGGTCTCAGTGAGGGGCAGGGAATCAAGGTCTATGGTGGGGCGCTGGTGAGATGGAGCTGGTGTAGCCCGACCCGCGGGTACAGGAGGTTTATGTTTGGCAGTAGGGTGGTTGAGACGGGTCGGGCTAACCCCACATCAGACGCTGGAAGATCTCAGCGTCAGGTCCATATTCATACTGAGCAGATGGGCACCTGACCTACTAGGATGAAGGCCGTCCCTGGCGAAGAGGTCCGAGCGGTTTAAGAAAGTGGTGAAATTATCTATGAAGGGAAGCTTCAACTGGCAGCAGTAGCCTTTCAGCCAGATGTGGAGCTGACGGATCCTACTATATTTGGCATCACCATATCGGGGGGAGGAGAACGGGCCAGAGATGATGCAGGTCTTTCCTGACGCCTGAGCAGTGGAGATCAGGTCCTTGAAATCCTCCTTCAGCCGCTCAGACTGCTGGAGCTTGATGTCATTTGTTCCGACATGGATGATAATGGATGAGGCCAGGGGATTTTCTGCGAGGAGTGATGGGACAACAGTCCTGATGTCCGAGACCTTAGCTCCTGGGAAGCAGCAGGTCTGGGCTTTCGGGACCACTACATGGCGCACCATGGAGGATCCGATGACGAGCACAGATGGGGGGGCGGGATCAGTGGCGGGCCCACTGGGCTTAGGGGACTTCCTTTGCTGCCTCACACCTGAAGGCCAAGTGGTAGAGGGTGGGGGCCGTGGGTCCCCACGGTGGACTGGGCTATGCTTAGGCCGGGGAGCAGGCTTATAAGCCTGGCTATTTTGCCGCTCACCAACCAGAGAGGTGTGGGTGGGCTGCGGAGTATGGGTACGGTACTGAGTAGGGCAGGGTCTGAGATGGGCCCCAGTAGCAGAGAGCCTGGACGAGGAGCTGATGCTAGTATCCTTGGACCTCTTGGATACAGGTTCGGCCAATAAAGCAAAGCTATTCCTCAGTAGGAGGGTGTCGTCGTCGGAGGGTTGGGAGGGGACCCTGGAGGTTTCCCTTTCTCGTTTCCGCCTAACAACGGTCCAAGGGGTGGGGCTTGAATGCTTGGGTCTGTCTCCGAGTCTGGGCCAGGATTTCTCACTCAGGAGGAAACTAAAATCCACATCTCCACCCCCGGATGTCGCCGACGGTGGAACAGTGGGAGGCTGGACGTCGACATCTGGGTCGGGTAGCACTGAGTTCAGGTAATGTTCGACTTGATGTACAGAGTGTAGAGTAGAGATCCTACCTTCCAACTCTGAGATTATTTGGCTACGCTGGAGGCAACCCGAGCAGTTAGGGGCGGGAGGGTGTGGAGCCATCGCAAGACTCGTTAAAATAATTGCGGAATTAAAATAAGAGGATAAAACCGCCAATCTATTTGCTACGAGCAGGGCTCAGCTGCTGGCTTGAGCAAAACAACGCTCAGCAAGCTGTAAGACCGACGAAAACCAGAGGACAACCAACCCAATCTACTTGCTAAAAGCAAGGCTCAGCTGCTGGCTTGTAAATCCCGCTCAGCAAACTGTAAACAAACAAAACCAGAAGACAACAAACTAAATCTACTTGCTAACACAAGGCTCAGCTGCTGGCTTGTAAATCCCGCTCAGCAAACTGTGGAACGAACGAAAACCAGAGGACAACAACCTTAGTCTACTTGCTAAAAGCAAGGCTCAGCTGCTGGCTTGTAAATCCCGCTCAGCAAACTGTGGAACGAACGAAAACCAGAGGACAACAACCTTAGTCTACTTGCTAACGCAAGGCTCAGCTGCTGGCTTGTAAATCCCGCTCAGCAAACTGTGGAACGAACGAAAACCAGAGGACAACAACCTTAGTCTACTTGCTAACACAAGGCTCAGCTGCTGGCTTGTAAATCCCGCTCAGCAAACTGTGGAACGAACGAAAACCAGAGGACAACAGACCTCGAGATCCGGACGTCAGACTCTCAGGTACCACCAATATTAATGCGCGACTTTGAGAACGGAGGTATAGTATGCAGGTGGATAAAACTCAATTGCTAGCGGGGAGAGGGAGTGCTATTTATGTAGTAATGCTAACGGGGAGGTAGGGCTATTTACTTAGCCGTGCTAGCAGGGGGAGTGGGGCTGCTAACTAGCAGTGCTAGCCGGGAGAGTGGGGGCTACTTACCTAGTAGTGCTGGTAATACTCACGCGATCTACTGGGAGCAAGGCACGCCTCCGGTGTGTTGGGTTGGTACTGGAGAGGCAGGGGACGGCTGTCCCCTGTGGGCTAATGGGCTAGCCCAGTCAGGAGCTGGTTAGGGCTGGCGAGCCGCGGCTAGCTGCGGCAGCGTAGCTGTTTGATCTAGACTTGGGGCTCGATGTCCAAGCGTCGGATCCAAAAAGAAATCGAATTATTGTGTACCACCACTGTTAGTGCGCAGTTTTAAACGCGGAGATATGGTATACAAGTGAGGAAAACTGTATAAAACAATACACTTTGGGAGAGCTGGCGAGCGCAGCAAACTTAGCTTGATAGTGAGTTTTGAATGTTGTGTTCTGGCAGTCCACTGCTAAGGAGTCATTCCATTGCAGTTTACATTAAGTAGTTAGCTAAACTGCACAATATACAGTGTGTGTGTGTGTGTGTGTGTGTGTGTGTGTGTGTGGTGAGTTATCTAGATACAGTAGAAGCAGGCCTGTCATCCACTCATTTCATATTGCCTTAATGGATCCATGTTGGCAGTGATCCTTGTTACTGGGCTTTTCTGGACAGCTCAAACAGGACATAACACTCCAACACGCTGTCTCTGTGTGTGTGTGTGTGTGTGTGTGTGTGTGTATGTGTACGTGTATGTGTATGTGTATGTGTGTGTGTGTGTGTGTGTGTATGTGTACGTGTGTGTGTGTGTGTGTGTGTGTGTGTATGTGTGTGTGTGTGTGTGTGTGTGTGTGTGTGTATTTATAGAGGAGTGGTTTCATTACCTGTGTAGCAGAGTGGGCATCTCACAGTGGCAACCTCCTTCCCTGGAGCCATATTCACAAGGGTGAAAACCAGACACATCATAAATGTTATCATTCCCTGGCAGAGAGAGAGAGAGAGCGCTGGAGAGGGAGCGAGAAGGTGCGAGAAAAGAGATGTAAGATGGTGAGTAATGGCTCAAGCAGCTCATTTGAACCCTGTAAGATGGTGAGTAATGGCTCAAGCAGCTCATTTGAACCCTGTAAGATGGTGAGTAATGGCTCAAGCAGCTCATTTGAACCCTTTCATGGCAAATGGTGTCGATTTGACGAGAGGCTGGCGCCAGCCATCATTCTTCCCACCCATTCACACACACGCTGCAAATTGACATGTTTAAGTAACTATCACAGCCTGAGAATGTGTGACCCTTAAGCTTTCTACTCATGGTCCTTCAGTAAGTGGAGTGGTGGGATTGCTCTGTATCCTTAGCTCTCTGCCAATCAAAACACAGAATGTCAACAGATATAATACTAGGATGCTAAAAGTCCCCAGAAGTGGCTTCATTTATGACACTTTTTGTCACTTTTACCTATTGTTTACCTCTGTGACAGCACAGGGCGAGAGGTAAAGTTTTTGGTGGCGTGTGTACTGTACATCCGTCTGTTTATTGATTTGTTAGCAGGATTATGCAACACTACCAGACTGATTTTCATGAAACTCAGTGGAGGGGTGTAGCATGGGACAACTTAGAACCCATTAAATGTTGGAGTGCATTCAAATCACGGGGCGGGTCCACAAGCCGCCCAAACACGGCCTCCCATTCACCTCCATGCTTATTTAAAAAATGGGGAAAATTTAAACGGCCATATCTCGACAGGGGAAGGTCACGGAGACACGGGGTTTGGACTGGCATAAAGCTTTCGACCTATCGAATGCAGCAATACCAAACAGGTCCTGCTCACATGCACATGTGCAGAGAGCCATGAAATGCATTCATGGGCGGAGGTCTGTGCTCACTAAACACCAGTTCTAGTATTATTGATCGGCTGTCTGTGGTGATGAAGACTTCTGAGCTCCTCATCCTGTCACACCTCCAGGCCGTCATCACTGACCTCCTCCACACCGTGCAGGTCGCCTATGGAGCTTGAAGAAGAAGAAGAGGACGGTCTTTATTTGTCATACAATGCAAACACAGCACATTATGTAGGGAGGCGGCGACACCAAAACACACACACGACATGCAGGAGCGTCCACCGATGGAATGTCGCCCGGGGACCAAGTCCAAGTGCTCAGTCCAAGTTCTGGTCAGGGACAGGACTGAAAACGGTCTGTGGACGACGTGGTCAGTGTGGCCCTGCACTCATGGGCTTAACCACCATTGAGGACACCAAGGTCATGTTCCTGGTCTTTTTGGTAATTTGGATCAGATCAAGTGTTACATACAGTATGCGGCGTTCTCTCTGCCGGCTGCCATGATGCACTTGCTTGATGTAGCTAATTAGCTAGCTAACTAACTAGTTAATATAACTGGATTAATAACGATATTTAGCTATCTAGGAGTCAGGAGGAAGAAGCAGCGGTGTGTTCTGAGGGCCGGGGAAGAAAGAGGTAATGACAGTTTCAGGTTGTGTGCATTCAAGAGCATCATGAGATCAGTTGAGTCATATTTTGGCACATGACCTCATCTGATACACTCTGAATGGATAACAGGGGTGCGTTCCTATGGCTTGTCTCCTTCCCCTCCTCTCTCTCTCCCCTCCCCTCCTTTCTCTCTCTCTCCTCTCCTCTCTCTCTCTCTCTCTCTCTCTCTCTGTCTCCATCCCACCCCTGCTCTCTCTCTCTCTCTCGGTAGTGGATTGGAGCCCCAGTATGTGTGAGATTGTGTTTGTAACTAAATGGTGAGCCTCTCTTGTGTGAAATAGCTCTGGAGGCCTTTTGCTTGAGTAGCATACTGCTTTCAGCTCAGGGGTACAGGCTCAATGACACAAAAGGATGTAGGCAACACACTGACTTGAACAGTATAATGACCTCAGCAGAGCACACGTGTGTGTGGTTGTTAGAGACTTGATATTCTTGTAGAACCAGAGAATGGGGAAAACATATCATATACGATGCAAGTTATTTTGGGTCACCTTATTTGCATCATAGTTTGATTTTAGCTCATTGTACGCTCACACTGTCACACACACCCCTCACTCTGTCACACACACACACACACACACACACACACACACACACCTCACTATGTCACACACACCTCACACTGTCACACACACCCCTCACTATGTCACACACACACCTCACTCACACACATCCCTCACTTCCACTGTCACACACTCCCCCCACACTGTCTCACACACACCCCTCACTCACTCTGTCACACACACCCCTCGCTCACTCTGACATACCCCATTCACTCTGTCACACACACTTCCCACTCACTCTGTCACACACACACACACACACACACACACACACACACACACACACACACACACACACACACACACACACACACACACACACACACACACACCATTCACTCTGCCACACACACCCCTCACTTACTCTGCCACACACACCCCTCACTAAAACACAGTACCGCTGTCAGCTTGTTCTTTTTCACCTCCTCGATTCTCCTTAAGGCCAAGATCTGAGCCACGGTGGTCCTCCCCTCTCGAAAACCATTTTGGCTCGGTTTAGTATCATGTGGTTATACATCTTTGCAATGATACATGTCAGACTGTCAGACTAATGCCATGGTAGTGAGATCTCCAGATTTAGGCACTGGGATGATGTTAGAGAGAGACCACATATCAGGCTTGTGTCTTTCATCAGAGCAAGGTTGCAAATCTCCAGAATGATGTCAAGATCCCGGTCTGAAAGACCTCTGGGCGGATGCAGTCTGGCCCATATCTGGCCCAGCACTTTTCTCCTGTTTCTCCTGGATTTCACTCTGGCAAACTCCCTGACTGCACACTCACTCTGTCACAAGTGTCACATACCTCCCTCACTCTCTCTGTCACATACCCCCTCACTCACTCTGTTACATATCCCCCTCAGTCACTCTGTCACACACACTCCTCACTCACTCTGTCACACACACTCCTCACTCACTCTGTCACACACACTCCTCACTCACTCTGTAGTAGTGAAAAAATTAGCAAAAACAAGGTCAGTGAGTTAGTAGCAAGAAAGGGATCAACGTCCGTGATTTGGGAGCATTTTGGTTATTATATATTAATATTATATATTAAATATTAATTGCAATTATTAATTGCAATTACCATTTTGAAGCAAATAATTGCAATTATTATCTTTTGTCATAATCGTGCAGCCCTAACACACCCCTCACTCACTACAGTATGTCACATACACCCCTCACTTACTCTGTCACACACTCCTCACTCACTCCGTCACACACTCCTCACTCAGTCTGTCACACACTCCCCACTCACTCTGTCACACACACCTCACTCACTCTGTCACGCACACCTCATTCACTCTGCTTCCTGTTGTCATAAGAGAGGTAAATGGTCCGGGAGGATGTTGTAGGTGATTACCTCGGTTTTCTCGACATCTAGACTAAGACCATCCTTGGCACAGGCCGATGTCATCCTCATAGTCTAGATTTGTTAGGACTACAGCTGGGGGTCGTCTCGATCTCTTGGGTGTAATAGTGGGGCCGAGTTCCTGCTCCAGACCACTAATGGCCTTCCTGAGTGCCTAGTCCAGGACTATGATGAAGAGGAAGGGCGCAAAGGTGTCCCCTTGCAACACCCCCCGCCAGGGTTAGGGTTAGGGTTAAACTCCTCACTGTTGGGTTAGGGTTAGGGTTAGGGTTAAACTCCTCACTGTTGTTGCCTGCAGTAACCACCTTGGCTCTTGTACCTGTGTACATGGTCTCTATGGCCCGGAGTAGATTGGGAGGGACACTGTAAGCCCCAAGTATCTTCATCATCGCGCCCCTGTGTATTGAGTCAAATTTTTGAAATCGATAAAACACAGTCAGCTTGTTCTTTTTCACCTCCTCGATGATTCTCCTTAAGGACCAGATCTGAGCCACGGTGGTCCTCCCCTCTCCAAAACCATTTTGGTTCCGTTTAGTATCATGCGGTTTTACATCTTTGCAATGATACATGTCAGACTGACACCATTTAGACTTGGTTTTAGAATGCGTTTTGGCCACCAAAAACATTTTATGAAACTTTTCCTCAAACCACTTGCTGAGGTGGTCTGGGCGCATTTGACCACCTATCTTTAGTAGTCTAAACGTTAATGCGTCCTGATGCGTCCCCGACAAGGATGTAACAGGAAAACACGTTATCAATGCAGGATAATATTTCTCCTATTTTCGCTTTATCCTGCGCTCTTTTTTTTTTCAAGTCGTAAATGACTTGTGATCTATCAATGGAAACAGTTGGAATAGTCCTATGTTCATTAGTTTGTCAAACATCTTTGGTTTCTTTTGTGTGCACTTTTTTTCAATCTGCTAGAAGTCAAACCTACTGATTATTGATTTGTTTACATGGAACAGCTGTGCAACACCAGGCAGGACTGGAGTTACTATGGTTACTATATATGAACACAAGTGGTCAGCTGGACACATTTGGAGTCGCATGGTAGACACAGGTGTAAACGATAATGTATGTTTGCTGATGCTGTCCACTTTGAATCTGATCGTCCAAAACACGTTCTAAAACCAAGTCTAAACGGGGTCACTGTCAGACTGATGCCATGGTAATGAGATCTCCATATTTAAACACTGGGATGATGTTAGAGAGAGACCACATATCAGTCTTTCATCAGAGCAAGGTTGCACATCTCCAGGATGATGTCAAGATCACAGTCTGAAAGACCTTTTGGTGAATACTGTCTGGTCCAGCACTTTTCCAGTGCTTCAGAGTGGCTCACTCTGTCACAAGTGTCATATAGCCTACCCCCTCACACTCTGTCACATACCCTTTCACTCTCTCTGTCACATACCCCCTCACTCTCTCTGTTACATACCCCCCTAATTCACTCTGTCACATACCTCCTCACTTTCTTTGTCTCCTATAAAGACCTCAGCAATGATTCCCCCTCTCAGGTTTTTATAGGGGACTGAAAGCTCCATTACACTAGAGTGCTTTCTGACAAGCCAGATGATGTGATAACAGATATGGGTTCATGGTTAAAAGTGGCCAGGGGATCCGCGCCCTCCTCCTCTGAAACAGAACAGATGCTGCAGCTCCAACGCTCTGGGATACTTTACCCACCGGAATCTTATAATAATCTCTCAAAAATCTCACATTTTTATCAGAAGTCTGATTTTAATCAAATACTGTATAGTTGAAGATTATTCACATTTAATGGGGGTGATATATGTAATGAACAGAAGAAAGACTGACAAAATGGATTGACCACTGACACAAGTGAAATGTGTGAAAGTGAAAAGGGAAATTTCATAAGTGAAATTTCTCGTGCGTATATTTGACACTTTCTTGACCTTTCAATAACATCTTACCCTTTTTTTCTTTACCACATTCTGGCAGACATGGCTCCAGAGGTATGGCTACCTCCCCCCCACAGACCCCCGGATGTCGGTCCTACGCTCGTCCCAGGTCATGCAGTCTGCTATCGCTGCCATGCAGCGCCTGTATGGGCTCAACGTCACCGGGTCGCTGGACAGGAACACCCTGGAGTGAGTATATCACACACCGTGGTTTGTGTCACTGGTTTGCAGTGGACCGACTTCATGGGACCTATATTCGTGCTCGCGCTGGAGTTGAGTTACACCGTCCCGCTGGCGGATTGCCAGGTTCCTCCGTCATAAATTCACTATTTCCTGCCTCCGCCGCTTTTGGCAATTTGGTGGTTCCGCCACAGTGGGTTGGCCAGCGCAATAGGGGGTGTGACTATGGAAATTAAAAGAAAACAGTCAGGGCTAAGCAAGTTTAGACCCAACCAGACCACCTCTCAATGCAAATGCTGTCACTCTGTGCAATTTGGTGTTTTCATTGATGCACACTGGGCACATGAAGATGGGATTAACCTGAAATCCGCTGAGAATGTTTTGTGAAATAAGATACCTGTTAAATAAATATTTGTATGCACATGGTTTTTCTCAAGTGAAAGAGATTTATTTTTTCCATTTGCACTACAGTAAATGGAGTAGGTCTATGATTTATATTGTGAGTGCATATGCTGCTGGGTATCATTCATTCATTCATTCATTCATTCATTCGTTCGTTCATTCATTCATTCATTCATTCATTCATTCATTCGTTCGTTCGTTCGTTCGTTCGTTCGTTCGTTCGTTCGTTCGTTCGTTCGTTCGTTCATTCATTCAAACTTTATTTCAGACTTGGGTCCAGATAAAAGACAGGACCTCACATACAATGGATACAAGAGATAAATGAAAGATAATGGTTTAAATATATATTAATGTCTTGCATCTGTACCAATGTCTCTACTTGGGCTGGATTTTTTGTCTTTAACTTGGGGTTTAGTAGACTACTAAATGTTTCATAAACACCAATATGATTTCATTTTCAGAGTCCTTAAGCTGGCAAATACAAAAATAAAAACATTTATACATGAATTTTCTTAACACAGTTGTGCACGTGGTACCATTGATGTGAATCTGGGGTTCACTCCATTAATACCCAGGTGGCTTGTGATGCTCATTCCATGTGTTTGCCAGTTATCCTGATAACGCCTTAGCCTACATTTTGCCCATAACACCTACACGACACACTTTATCTTTTTTCTAGGGCCAAAGATCAGTGATCGAGAGAACCTTAAGAATGTTAAAAATGTCTCAGTGTTTGGACAGGTCAGGTGGTACATTACAATACAGTCCTCAGTAGGTCAGTGGTACATTAATACAGCCCTCAGTAAGTCAGTGGCACATGAATACAACCCTCAGTAAGTCAGTGGCACATGAATACAACCCTCAGTAAGTCAGTGGCACATGAATACAGCCCTCAGTAAGTCAGTGGCACATTAATACAGCCCTCAGTAAGTCAGTGGTACATTAATACAGCCCTCAGTAAGTCAGTGGTACATTAATACAGCCCTCAGTAAGTCAGTGGCACATTAATACAGCCCTCAGTAAGTCAGTGGCACATTAATACAGCCCTCAGTAAGTCAGTGCATTTTTGTTTTGAGAAGCGCTCCTGGTGCAGCCCCGCTAAACTGTCATCAGGACATTGCCAATTCTAGTGTTGGCGCACAGGTATTTACAGGGATGGAAAACTGGTGTTGTGATTGGCCATTATTAAACCATTTTCCCACCACACCCACGTGTGTTTTATCTCAACTATTATGAATTTGTTATCTTAATTAGCATAATCCAATCTCTTTTATAACTGCGCCAGGGGTGTGCTATCGACCTCAATCAAGAAATTACCGAAATAGCTTTGGCCACACCTGAAAGTGCTACAGTCCTCACTTTTGCGTCTGCGTTACAGACGGCGTCGAGTTCACCAAAATAGGGCCCTATGTTTTTAGGTAACCTCCATCCATCCATCCATCCATCTTCATCCGCTTATCCGGGGTCGGGTCGCGGAGGCAGCAGTTCTAGCAGGGGGCCCCAGACATCCCTTTCCTTGGCAGCATCAACCAGCTCTGCCTTGTGTAATCCCCTAGTCCTGGGTCTACCCCCTGGCCTCCTCCCAGCCGGACACGCCTGGAACACCTCCCTAGGGAGGCGCCCAGGAGGCATCCTCACTAGATGCCCGAACCACCTCAACTGGCTCCTTTCGACGCAAAGGAGCAGCGGCTCTACTCCGAATCTCTCCCGGATGACTGAACTTCTCACCCAATCTCTCAGAGAGACCCCAGCCACCCTCAGGAGAAAACTCTGCTTGTATCCGTGATCTCATTCTTTCGGTCATGACCCATGCTTCATGACCGGTAGATCGAGAGCTTTGCCTTTTGGCTCAGCTCTCTTTTCGTCACAACAGTGCAGTAAAGCGACTGCAGAACCGCACCAGCTGCTCCGATTCTCCGGCCAAACTCCCTCTCCATGGTTCCCTCACTCGTGAACAAGACCCCCAGATACTTGAACTCCTTCACTTGGGGTAAGGACTCATTTCCTACTCGGAGCGGACAGACCACCGATTTCCTGCTGAGAACCATGGCCTCAGACTTAGAAGTGCTGATTCTCATCCCGGCCGTTTCACACTCAGTTGTAAACCTATCCAGAGAGTGCTGGAGGTCGCAGGCAGATGATGCCATCAGGACCACATCATCTGCAAATAGCAGTGACGTGATCCCCAGCTCACCGAACTGCAAACCCACCTCCGCACGACTACGCCTCGATATCCTGTCCATGAAAATCACAAACAGGATTGGTGACAAAGCGCAGCCCTGGCAGAGGCCAACTCCCACTGGAAAGGAAGACGACTTACTGCCGAGGACACGGACACAGCTTTCGCTCTGGGTGTACAGGGATTGGATGGCCCTAAGTAGGGATCCCCTCACCCCATACTCCCGCATAACCCTCCACAAGACCGCTCGAGGGACCCAGTCGTAAGCCTTCTCCAAGTCCACAAAACACATGTAGACAGGTTGGGCAAACTCCCAAGCCCCCGCCAAGATCCTTGCGATAGTGAAGAGCTGGTCGGTGGTTCCACGACCAGGATGGAATCCGCATTGTTCCTCTTTGATCTGAGGTTCAACTATCGGCCGGACCCTCCTTTCCAGCACCTTGGAGTACACTTTCCCTGGGAGGCTGAGTAATGTGATGCCTCTATAATTGGCACACACCCTCTGGTCCCCTTTTTTGAATATTGGGACCACCACCCCACTCTGACACTCCTTT
This sequence comes from Borostomias antarcticus, assembly GCF_949987555.1. Taxonomy (NCBI): domain Eukaryota; kingdom Metazoa; phylum Chordata; class Actinopteri; order Stomiiformes; family Stomiidae; genus Borostomias; species Borostomias antarcticus. Next base: position 146,330 of record NC_140242.1, on the reverse strand, counting down.
GGCACTGACCCGGACTTCCACGCAATGTTAAAGAGGCGTGTCAATCAAGACAGCCCCTCAACACCCAGTGCCTTCAGCATTTCTGGACGGATCTCATCAGTCCCTGGGGCTTTGCCACTAGGTAACCTAGTCACTCCAAATTATAGTAAGACTACGAAGCAAGATGAAGCAAGTCTAGTCTAGAACTAAAAATCTCCATTGGCAGATTTTATCAGAATTCATGGATGGATGGATGGAGTCATTTACAAAAGCATGAGGAAAAGGGACATTTTTCAAATAATGCTGATTTGCCGCTTGGCATTCTTGGAGCAGAGAGAGAAAGAAAGATACATTGGAGTTGTAGAGTTATCCTGACATGGATTAAGTGGGGCGTTTCATTAGATCAAAGTGGCCTTTAACAGACCGCATGCCTCCGATGCCAGATCAAAGCAGACTAAATGCCACAGTATTACTGTGAACGCCAAGCCTAGGTAAGGGAAGAAAAGGGCACATCCTGTCTCCTTCTCTTTGAATCAATCAACACATAGCCCACCGTGAGAACATCCATGTTGGCTGTCTTTAAAATAAATGACAGGTTATTTTTCTGTCTTTACAAAAGTTGCTGCTCAGCCACAACATGATTATCGGGGAGAATGAGTTATAATATTTTTGTTAAATCCGACTTTGTTTATGTCTCCTTGTGCTTCTGTATAATGGCGTAGCGATAACACAATAAGGTGAGGCAATCTCTTATTATGTCTTGTGTTCGTATGGCTGTGCATGTACATGTATGTGTGCTTGTGTAAAAAATGATGAGCGATCAGAGATTGAATTACTCTTTCGTGCTCACTTCAGAGGTACTGTGCATCAGTGTCAGTGACATAATCATAATGCATCTCCATATGTCCTGTTTTTATATATTTTTTAAACAAATGGCATCTTCTGTCGTCTCTCCAGCTGGATGAAGAAACCGAGATGTGGGGTCCCAGACCAGCTAGGAGGGGCGTCCAAATTCAGCGTTCGGAAAAGGCGGTACGCCCTCACGGGGCAGAAATGGCAGCACAAACATATCACATACAGGTAGGTGAGAGGGACAGCATGTGTGTGTGTGTGTGTGTGTGTGTTTGTGTGTGTGTGCGCGCGTGTGTGTATGTGCTGTGGCTGTGTGTCTTTCAAACCAGGGACAAATACTTCTTCAGGTACTTCAGGTGAGCATGTCTTAACCATAACCCTAGCTTTCCCTGAAACCAGCAGTCATTTCAAAAGCTTAACTCAGCTTTCCCTGAAACCAGCGGAGTCAACTTCAAAGACAAGCAAACTACATCACATGCACCTACCTATGTCTTAAGTGTCTGTATGTCTTGGTTTATGAGTCTGAATAACAATGGCTTACTTAATCTTTCTATCTCCCTTTGGGGAACACAGCTCTATCGTCAATCTCTATGTCCTCAACACACGCGCGCGCACACACACACAAGCAGCAACATCACCAAACTCATTAGCAATCACATTCCTCCCCTTTATACAACCCATAACCCTAACTAACTAACCCTAACCCTAACCCAGACAGGAGAGAAAAAAAATACTGACATTCCTCATTTGTCTATACAGTACATTTCCACACATTCTTCATCTTTTCCTGTTGCATTGTTCTTATCTCTCTACCTTATCTTAATAGCTCAAATGCGGCTACCTCTATTCTAGAGTGTAATCTGAGCTTTAGAGATGTTTGGTCAGCTTTTAGTCACTGGGACAACCACACTCTCCGCATGTTACAAGAATAGATGCTGTGTTTTATCCACTATGTAGTAAGCACAGGATTACATCCATGTCTCAAAGACTTATCATTCAGCAACATATTCTAGACATCAATGTGTGATTTATGACAAAGATGTTATGTTATTCTCAGTTAAGAATAGGTGCTTTCAGTGCGTTTAGAATGCACTCAGACTGATTTCCACTAGGGGGGTATTCCAGAAAGCGGGTTTAGTGAAAATCCTGACTTTGTGAGGGAAAGCCTGGGTTTTCCGTTCTAGGAAGAGAGACCACTCAAACTTGCGAAAGAAAGGCAACTCAAACCCGTTCCAGAAAGCGAGTTCACTGAAAGCGCGGGTCGGTTACCATGGTAACTCATTCTGTCAACCTAACCTGCTTGCTAGCTCTAAAACTCCCAGACTCCCAAACTCCCAAAACTCTAAAAACCCAGACTGTCTCCCCATCTCTCCCTACCAGATGAGGAAGCGCATTACTTCGTGAAGTTTTAAATGTATGCATGTTTCACCGGGAGAGGATTTTAAGACTGCGATGGGATGTCCTATCATTCCCCGAGGATTATCTAATAATGTTACCGTTTTTCTGCAAACTCCAGTATGTCTCTAAATAACATTCTCCGGCCTGAAATCGCTATTATTAGACTACACAATTCACATTGTGGCCGCGCTCTTACATCAGAGCAAATGATGTGGGCTGCCCTGCGTTTCTGCAAATGGGAGTTTTTTATTTTTTATATAACATTGGCGATGCAGAACACATTGGGAAAGCTACTGTGTGTAGAGCCATAACTAAGGAAAGTGTCCCTTGCTCTGGACACAACCTCTGACCATGAAGGAGGAATTCCACAGAATAGCAGGTGACTATGTTGAAAGCCTTAATTCAGTTGATGTTAATGACGCTATTTTACATAATATATGAATAATACAGTCATGAGAAGTATATTCCCGCGTCTGCAGGCATACAGTGTGACGGCAGCGGCGGTAAAAAAAAAACATATTACAACCCGCAACCACGAGGGGCAGTAAAGCACTGCTACAGTGAGGCTACAGTACTAGGCTTGTCTGACAAACGGCTGCCGTTGCTTAGACTAATGTAGGCTACGTTTCTCAGTTGGACTGAATTGCGAACTGCTCTTTTGGATTAGCTACAGCAGAGACAGTAGTCGACATAAAATTGGTTATTTAAAGGGCTATCATTTTACAAACTGATCGGACTTCATTCATTACATTAGGCTATTTAGATTAAAACCCGGAAACTCAGAAATCCCACATTTTCAACCCCTATTTTCAACGATGCAGTCAGAGTAACGACACTATGATATACAATCAATAAATAGCGCTAAACCAGCGAAGACTAATTCATATCAACCAGTATTTACCAACCCAGAATGCAATGAAATGAAATCCGGCTTGCATATTAACCTGTTTTTTGTCAAATATATCCATTGGAGACATTATTTTTTTATCCAGGCTTATTAGTTTTAGCAGGTTAATTATAGCTGAACATGTTTTGTTTGCTAGTAAATGGTATTCATTCCGTTCACGATAACGTTATTGCAGCCAGGCTCCTCCAGGGAGCCAGTGACAGACGAGTTGAAAAGCTTCACTCCCCGCCAGCAGGAGCTTTGGCCGCTGCTACTGCATCTCGGATAACCCGCTGAGTTTGTGGCTGCTATTTCACATTTGCCCTTGATCAATCCCAATACTGATCCATGGTAATAATGAATCAATCGTTCAGATATAGGTTGGGTTCCAGTGCATAGTTGAAATGGTAGTGGGAAACGGTGATAAACTGGAGTGAAAATTTGACAGCAATTATTAGCCTTTTCCAGAAATGGACAGAAACTAGATATTTTTTAGAATAACAGGAATTTATTCACATACAATGGAAAGGAGTTGATATGTAGGCATAAAGATGAAACGATACACTGCCATTCAACAATCCACAATAATTAGCCTACATGGTTAAGTTTGGGTGTTTTCAGTCAACGTTGGCGCTGACCACTTCTAGCTTCTATATCGAATACTCGCCGACTGGTGTAGATGGATAGCCTAATGTTAGAGAGATAAATGTAGGTTATGTTAATAAAGCTAACAATGATGTTGTAAAATGCAAGCAGCACTGCCGATATGAAAGATTGATTCACCATGTATCGGTATTGGAATTGATCAAGGGCACAGCTATTTAGGGGGGGTAGTAACACCCAGGTATGTGAAGCCATTGCTGGGCCAGGAAAAGTTTCCTCACTGGAACACGGTACTAGGGCTTCTGATTTCAGTCAGTTAACTTTGTAGCCTTACAGCTGAGAGAATGTGTGTATAATTTTAAGTTGCACATTGAGGGAGTGTTCGGGCTCAGAGACTAAAACCAGGATGTCATCTGCATACAACATAACACAACATAACATTCAGATGGCTACTGCGAACAACGCGAAAAGACCCGGGGAGATTCCGTCGTCCTGCCTAGCCCCCCCCCCGTCAAACGTATTTTCCGTGTCCAAATAAATAGCAGCTGAAGGAGATTTATCATTATTGGTGGCTGGCCCACATACAGCAGGCATCTGATATTGTCAACATAGCTGCATTTGGGGATAAAGCCCACTGGATCAGGGTGGATCAGGGTAGTGATTACTGTGAGTCTGTCAGATAGAAGCTTTGACAACACCTTTTCATCGTAGCCAAGCAGTGAGATGGGCTTGCAGCTTTTACAGTCTGTTGGGTTTTTACCAATCTTTAAGATTACAATAATAGTTGCCTCCAACAGGGAGGGAGTAGGGAGTCAGTTTCGAAAGCCTCTGTGTACATTTCGGAAAGTACAGGGGCCAGCTCCATAGCATAACACTCCTACCACCCGGCCATGATGCTGCCAAGGCCAGGGGCTTTACCAGAGGGTCGGCTTCTAATGACCTCTGCTTCTCCTCAACAGTGATGGGTGCATCTAATGAATCACACTAGTCTTTAAATAGGGTTGGGAGGTACAGTCTACCAAGGAAGGAGCTGCTATCCTCACTGTCACTGCCTGTAATTCCAAGGTATATAAGTCAGAGTAAATGTTTCTAAACTCTACATTCATATCTGTATACTTGGATAATAATTTGATTCTTTGAAGAGGGCAATTTGGGCTCTTAACGATTCTTTAAAGCCAGTATCCAGTAGAAGGCTCAGATTCATTCTCCATTTTTGGGACCTATTAGACTTATTAAGGGGGAGAATGTTGACCATCACATGGGCATGGTCTGAGATGGTTTAAGAACCAATGTGCTCACCCACAAAAAGTTTTCTTTAGTTCAGTCCGCTGCTGGATCACCCATAGCTAATAGACTCCAATACAGTTCGATATGAACCGCACTCTGGGAAAATGCTAATCTTTTTTATTTAATCTTCAAATAAGAGTGTTTTAATGCTGCCAGATGTTTCAGGTTCTGCCTTACAAAGTAGCTGTATGATCTGAGATGTGAATTCTTCCTATACTACACAATATTGCGGAGGATACAGTGGGGTCAAATGAAGAGGTAGTCTTCCTCGAGAGGGTGCGATGGTGCCGGCAGTAGTATGTATATTCTCAGGCTGTTGGATGACGGAGACGACAGATATCTACCAGGTCCAGACCCTTGCAAGTATCCTTTAGCACATTCACTGATTTACGGGGCCGGGGTATTGATGGCTGTCGGCCCCGAACTGGATGTGAACCTGATTAAAATCCCAACCCATTATCACTAGGCAGCTTCCCATCTCACTCATTTCACTCCAACCACCCAATAAAGGATGGGTCCTTGGTCTTGGGAGCATAGGCATTGGCTAAAACAACAGGGTGGCCCTGTATCTCGGCTAAGATCCTCCCTGAGTCCTCTTTGATCTCTTTAATACATTTATATTGTAGATGTTTATTAAAGCAGCCCAACGGAGGATGTGGTATTTTTGGTGCCCCCTACAGGTTAACTTTTCTGTCCTACAAAGCCAAAAGACCGTAACTTCATTTTTGGTAGAAAATGAGTTTTTGTAATTTTTGGGACATTAAGCATCTACAGTACTTGATCATGTGGGCAAGTATCTTGAGTCAATAGTGTTGTTTTTTCTAGAAAATAGTGGGTTGACTTTACCTTAACTTCCAAAAGTGCTACAGAAGCCAAGGCAGAAGAACACAACTTCAGTTACGCTTCTTTGCCATGGCTTCTCGGCACTCTTAAATGTTTGATTTGAGATACAGTAGCCTACTCTGCCTATGTTTTGCTGTGCATCAACGTGGAGTTACTGTTTACTGCGCTCAAGTTACGGTTCTATCTGTGTATAATATCTGTCACGAAGCGTTTCTGACACACACACTTTAGCTAGCTAGCTAGGTTATAACTTGAGAAACAACACTGCTCCCATATGCGATAAGAACAATGCAAACAAAGCATTGGCAATAAGCAAGTTATCGTAAATCATAAGCAATGGATGATTTTTGTTCCTGTCAGCCTTTGACTGCCCGACAGCGAAACAAACATGGCGGACTGTGATAGCCCAACAATGTGAGACACTTTCCAGGACAGATGCGAGTGCGAGTGAGACACACCTCCTAGCCTAATGCACGCAATATGCATGTTCAGCACTAACGATTCACGATTTTGGATTTATATAGCGCCCTTCATGATACCCAGAGCGCTTTACAGAGTCCAGTATTCATTCAGACACAGTCATACCGGTGGTGGTAAGCTACATCTGTAGCCACAACTGCCCTGGGGCAGACTGACAGAAGCGTGGCTGCCAATCAGCGCCTACGGCCCCTCCGACCACCACCAACATTCATTCACATTCATACGTTGCATGTCTTTATGATGGTGGGGTAAGCCGGAGTACCCGGAGGGAACCCACGCAGGCACGGGGAGAACATGCAAACTCCACACAGAAAGGACCTGGGAACGACCGGGATTCGAACCCAGGACCTTCTTGCTGTGAGGCGACAGTGCTAACCACTGAGCCCACACAATTAGGCCTAAATAAAGATAAACATTGCCTACCTTTTCTTTAACCTGATCAAATCTATTGCGAACGGCAACAAATTATATCCACATCTGTTTTGAGTACGCTGCGTTCAAAACGTTAAATCCATTATTCTTTCTTGACAGGCTGGCAGGTTATCCTACTGGCATTCATCCAATTCAATACAAAACGTGAGTCTTTGAGTCCAGTATCTTTGTGTTGTTTGTAATCATTGCATTCAACATTGTCTAACTAACATTGTTTACCATACCATACCATACCACTTTATTTATAGAGCACATTTAAAAACAACAAAGTTGACCAAAGTGCTGTACAAGTCAAACAACAATAACACACAAAGAGCACATAGTAAAACATACGCAGTATGTCACATGAAAAAGGACAAGTCTCTTAGGCAATGTCAGGAAAACGCCAAAGAATACAAGTGTGTTTTGAGGTATGATTTAAACACCTGCAGAGTGGGGGCCTGTCTAACATGCAGGGGTAGCTCGTTCCAGAGCTTAGGGGCTGCCACTGCAAAAGCCCGATCCCCCCTGAGCTTCAGCCTGGATTTAGGGACAACCAGGAGAAGCTTATCAGAGGACCTGAGGGACCTTGAAGGAGCATAGGGTTCCAGCAGTTCCGAGAGGTAGATTGGTGCCAAGCCATTTAGGCACTTAAAAGTAAACAGCAAAATGTTAAAATCAATCCTAAAACGCACAGGAAGCCAGTGGAGCGAAGCCAGTACCGGGGTAATGTGCTCTTGCTTACGTGTACCAGTTAGCAGACGAGCGGCAGCGCTCTGGACTAACTGCAGGCGAGAGAGAGGCCTGACTGACACCAACATACAAAGCATTGCAGTAATCGAGACGAGAAGTCATAAAAGCATGTATTACATTTTCAAAAACACAGCGTGATAAAAAACAGCCTCCTGAGCTGGAAAAAATCTTTCCTACTACAGCATTGATTTGTTTGTCCATCTTTAGGTCACAGTCAATTTTCACCCCTAAATTAGTGGCAGTTGGCTTCACAAAATTCGTAATGCCTTCAAATACACATTAATTCAGACTCATTTACATTCTATTATATTTATGTTTATATTACATCAAGCCTAATTGTGCCATGATCTGTAGTAGTCATAGTATAGTGATCTACTACAACAATATTAAGCATCTTAAGCACCTATTGTATTTTAGATTGCTATTCTTGCACTTTGCCTTCAGCACTAGATTATGCTCTTAGTCACTTGTTTTAGAAAGAGAAATGAGTTCTGGCAAGTAGTAGTACATTGGCTTTTCCTACGTTAAATGCAATTATTTGGATAAAAGCGTCTGCTAAATGACTGTAATGTAAATGTAATGTAATGATCATCAACCAATTGATTGACAAATAGAAGTTACTGCCTTTTGCCTTGGCATGACTTATTATTTTCCTCAGTTCTGCACTCTGGCTAGTTAAGGTATTTTGCCTTTGTAGGGCAGTTTTGCACAACTGTCGTAAAACAGTAAATACTATGCACATTCAATAAAGCTGAACAAATCATACAATGCTGCACTTCATCGCTCCTGGCAATCATATGGTGTCCTAACTAGTGCTGCAATGACAATAGCTAACAGCATTAATTCCACAAAAAAACTGTCAGATCGCCAGCTCTAACTCAACTATCCTTACACTATTGTATAACATTAGCATAACACGCATGATTTAGTCACTAGCATGCATCCTCAGACATTCACAGTGAACACAGTCAAACACCAAGCAATTCTAATAACATAATAGACAGCTAGCCAGCTTAGGCTAACTGACGTTACAAATAGGCGCCAGCTAGATAGCATCCTCCTCATACATTCACAGCTAACAGCCAAAGATCAAGCAATTCCAACATAAGAGATAGCTAGCCAGCTAACATTAGGCTAGCTATGTTATTAAAGGCCAGGTCGCCATCAGTCTCGCAGTCTTTCATTAATCTTATTAGTCTTTCATTTCCCTAATAATTTAACCTCTGTTACTTCAATATCTGCCCCTCCTATTGCTAAGTCTAAAATTGGTTTGTTCTTTAATGAAAAATTTGAACCCAGTAGTATAGATTTTGTCTTTCCAACATTGAGCACCATTTTGTTTACCTTCACCCAGGTGTCTATTGACTGTAATTCATAATTTAACATATTACCAAGTTAACTAGATGTGCGTGCTGATTGGTATATTGTGGAGTCATCTGCGTACATAGCTATGGTGGCTGAACTCAAAACGAGAGGCAGATCATTTGTAAAAATTGTAAATAACGGCCCCAAACAACTCCCTTGAGGCACCCCACAACTCACTGCTCTTACCTCAGAATAACTGCCATTGAACAATACAGTATATTTCCTATTTGTCAGATAACTTTCTATACATACAATAGCCGATACTTCAAATCATTTTTCAACATTTTTTTCAACATTTTTTGAGATGGTACTTTAATCAAGATAGTGACTCTCCTGCTATGGCTAGACCCACATGCCACAGACACATATCCCAGCCCTGTACGTAGTTTTCTTGTCTCTTGGTATAATAAGTGTGTTTACTGAAGGAACCCTGCATCACAGTGTTTTGACCTAAGATAATATGCCAAAACATTGTTTGAGATGGTACTTTAGTGGATTTCTGTTTCACTCACCTATGTCAACATTTGGAAGATATTGTTTACCTAGTCAGGCGGTAGAGCTGACACTCATCCTCATGGCTGTTTCAGCAAGATGACACGTTCGCCATGCATGGCTCAACATAATTAAAAATCAGCCTTGTCCCCTACACTCCCACACAGTTGTATCCAACGTCCCCCCCCCATATCTCTCTCTCTCTGACACAAAATTAAATATAAAAGCTTAAACACCTACTTGCTCTGCTCTTTTGTGGTATAAACAGCCCCAGTGAAAATACAGACATCGGTTTTATAATTAAAGCTCTGTCTTTTTATGATGCCAGACACAGTAGTACAAGGACGTGTATTCAAGTAGAGAGTTCCACCGATGTCATCTCTGCCTCCTTGAGAGAATAGTTCTAGTTGTCATATAACCGCTCCGTCTGTCAGATGATATCCTTACCCCTCTGCCTGTCTTGGCACCATCTATTGTAAAATGACTCGATCTACAGGTATAATAGATTATGTGCTATGGTTTCCGTCAGATCTATGAAGGTATCGACCAGAGGCTCGGTCGCCTGTCGTGACCTCAGCAGCGTGTTTGAGTACTTTAAACCAGCTTCTCTCCTTCCTCCAGTGCTCAGGGTAATCTCTGATCGGACTTTATTTGATCGGTGGAAACGCATGCTCCTCACAGTCATATGACATCAGTGAATTTTCCGGCAGACTGGAGTGAAGGAGTATTGAAGCGGGGCCTCTGCTCGGCCTGTGAGCACAGCTGCGTGGGGAGTTTAATCTCAGAAGACTGGGATTACCAGAACATCCTGATGGTACAAGGCCCCCTGATAAAGGAAGGGTACCGCAGTTTTTAATGGATGCAGCCTGACGATGACATCATTCACTTCTATCCCAGTTTACGCTAACATATCCTGGCCTGGGGGTGGGACAAGGAGAAGGGAGGGAGAGAGAGAGATTCAAGGACTTTTTTCAGTCATTGAAAGAAACAAAGAAACGGCACCAAATCGAGAACTGATGTGGTGTTAGAGAAAGAGAGATTTACTTTGATTACCTCTGCCCAGGACCAGGTCCAGGGGAGGAGATTATGTTTTCTGTGGCGTGCGTTAGTCTGTCTGTTAGTCAGCAGGATTACGCAAAAACTACCAGAGGTCTGTACTCACCGAGCAGCCTTCTAGTTCATCAGTACCATCTCACAACCTGCAGCTGAATGTTAAACCACCGTCTTGTGTGTGTGTGTGTGTTTATCATCATAGCAATAAGGCCACCTGAACCAAGCGGAGACATCCATCTGGCAGACAGGAAGTGTCAGGGCGTGACAGGTTGGCTCACGCACCGTAGCAACCTTAATGACAACACATCCAGACACTGTTGACATGTTTCGGTGCAGCGGGTTTGTCAACGTCTTCTCCATTATACCTCAAGTCACACATGATGGAGTCTAATATATAGAATGCAATTCTACATTTAATACTCTCTTGGTCGACCGAGATTAGTTTTTGAACTCAAGTCATTACATTACATTACAGTCATCTAGCTGACGCTTTTGTCCAAAGAGTAGGAAACATCAGTGTACTACTACTTGCCAGAACTCACAAGTGCATCTCCTTCATAATGGGTCCTATTTTCGTGCCAGTTTTGTCCATCGCAAACTCAATATTCCCCGCCTCCACAGAGTTTGGTGTGCAAAGAAGACATTTGAAAATTGTGAGTATGATGCGTCTTCATTACATACCAAACACGGCAGAGGCGAGAACAGCAGTCAGCGGAGGAGGGACAGCCCTACAGCAGTCAGCGGAGGAGAGAGAACGAGGGACAACTGGAGGGATAAAGGGATGGAGCGCTGCTGACTGGAGAAAATACTCCACCTCCTCCTAGAGAAGCAGAATGCCACAGGGAAGGGGGTCTGGAGAGAGGAGATAGAGAGAAAGAGGAGAGAGAGGAGAGATTGAGAGAGAGAGGAGATAGAGCGAGAGAGGTCAAAGTTGGTCAAAGTTGAGTGCTGAGCTGTTGAGGCGTTAGTTAAATGGTAGCTCCCAGTATGACATCATACAATGACAGTACAATACAATGCTGACACGTGCAGAGCTCTCCATGGACAGGAATACACAACACGTCTGACAAACGATGACATGTGAAAGGTGAAGGATAAAAAGAAAGTGTATAAGGGAAAGGGGTGGAGAGACAGAGAGAAAATTAAATATTGATTCAAGTAGATATCTATTACCCCCCCACCCCATTTCACTCAAACACACACATACACACATGCGCACACATACATCAGAGCAGATGAGCTGAATTCTCAGTGGGCTATAATGCTGTGTAAATCCTTTCACTAGATGAGAAATACTGTAACAGACAAGACAGAAATGGGAGATCATCTTCACACTACTACACAAACACACACACACACAAACACACACACACTCCTTCAACAGGCCATCACGGGTGCGGTGTCCATATTAGGACATCCTCACACCTCAGACGAAAAGGCATCAGTCCTCAGACAAAAGGGAGTCAGTTCTCGTGTCTCACACTAAAAGGCATCATTCCTCAAATTAAAAGTTGTCAGTTCTCGTGTCTCACCCTAAACGGCATCACTCCTCAAACAAAAATGTATCAGTTCTCGTGACTCACACTAAACGCCTACGGCCTCGGACCAAACGGCATCACTCGAAAAAGCCTCGCACAATACGGCCTCAGACCAAACTAGGGATGGGCATTTTCAGTTATTGTAATACTCGAGTACTCTATATTCATAATGAACGAGTACTCGAGTACTCGCTGTTCTGTAGCCTACCGTAAAAATAAATCCGGGAGGTCCGTGGCCATGGATGTAGGCCTACAGTAGGGTTAGTGTTAGGGTTAGGGTCAGTAGGGTTAGGGTTAGGGTTAGGGTCAGTAGGGTTAGGGTTAGGGTTAGGGTCAGTAGGCTATGTGCCCGATTAAGTAAACGTGCCCGACTGTTTAGAAATTATCCCGACGTATTTCGTTATAGCGAATTTGCATATGAATAAACAACCAACAATTTAAGCCATTCAATCCAATTGCATTTATTAAAGAACAAACGTCACAGCGGACATTGACTACTGTGTTCTTTAACACGTAGGCCTAGGCCTAACTCAACCAACAGCCTCAATCATAAAAAGTTCGATTTTTCTTCAAATTAATAATAAATTAAACTTAAATTACGGCCTTTGGCCTGCAGTTTCAAGCCTTCGGCCTGCAGTTTCCCTTCAAAAAAAATCACACGGATGAGTTTTGACAGCCTACATTCAGGTTGCATGACGCATCACATAGCCTACATCTCAAACCATAAACACATTCAAATGGATAAATCAGGGCTTGTAAAAATGAATAATAAATTAAACTTAAATAAATGAGTCGTGAATGAGTAGGGCTGTAGCAGATTATTTTAGGCTAGGCCTAGCCTACTTATTTTTGTTCAAGAAAATAAGCATATCCACATGCTCAGGTGACAGCCGAGTACGGAGGCGATTTAGAATCAGTCCCGCTGTTGAGAAGATTCTTTCGGCAGGTACAGAAGTGGCCGGTATGCTCAGGTATTGCTTCGCCAGCAGACTGAGTTTCCTGTACCTGTTCTCCTTGCTTTGCCACCAGTGCAGGGGTTTTTGGTCAGGTGGGATGCACGGCTACTTGAGATACTCCTCCAACTCACTGCGATCACTCTCTGACCCGGTTGCGCAGTAATCCTCTCCGAGAAGAGTGTCAAGTGCGGCGGCGCTTGTGATTTGCATTGCAGATTTTGCACTGCACACTGTTTTCCCCTTCTTTATCAAAGTATTTCCAGACTGTACTTTTACGAGCAGCAGACATGTTGCGACTGATGTGAGTAGCCTCACGCAGGTAGCCAAAAACACAGTGCGCAGGTGCATGAATAACAAAGCTTTTTTTTTTTCATAGTGAAACAATTACTCGCCATGGTTACTCGAGTACTGACGTCAACAACGAGTACTCGAGTACTCGTGCCCATCCCTAGACCAAACGGCATCCCTCGAAAAAGCCTAGCACGATACGGCCGATGTACATACAGTGATGCCGTTTGGTCTGAGGCCGTATCGTGCGAGGCTTTTTCGAGTGATGCCGTTTGGTCTGAGGCCGTATCGTCTGAGGAACGATGGCGTTTAGTGTGAGTCACGAGAACTGAGTGAGTGAGGCCGTTTCATCCGATGAGTGATGCCTTTTAGTGGGAGACACCAGAACTGACAACCTTTTGTCTGAGGACTGATGCCTTTTCGTCTGAGGTGTGAGGATGTCCTAATATGGACACCGTACCCGGGACTAATGGCTCTCTAACGCAAAGACCCCCAAAAGAAATGAAGAGTGTGTTCAATGTGTTTTAAGCTGCAAACTCACCAAACATACTGTATTACTCATCTCTCTCTCTCTCTCTCTTTCTCTCACACACACACACGTACACACACACACATACAGACATACACACACGCTCACACACATACTGTACACACTCACGCGCACACAGTCAAGTGTAACAGCTAAAAAGGAATGCAACGTAAAAAAAAATGAAAAAAAGCCTCTAGAAACACCTCTATGCTCCATATTTTATGAGTTAATAAAGTGAAGAGGTTTGAAAATTGCCCAAGCCGGACCTGGTGCTCCCGGGAGCAGTGGGCATTGCCCAAGCCAGACCTGGTGCTCCCGGGAGCAGTGGGCATTGCCCAAGCCAGACCTGGTGCTCCCGGGAGCAGTGGGCTGTTGATGATCATTAATTAGAAAATAACTTCCAGAGGCAGGAAATCCTCTGGCTCCGTCAACACCAGCAGCACTCCATTCAGCTAGCCTTCTCTGTCTCTCTCTCTCTCTCTCTCTCTCTCTCTCTCTCTCTCTCTCTCTCTCTATCACACACACACACACTCTCTCTCTCTCTCACACACACACACACACACACACACACACATACACACACTCTCTTGATAGATGATTATTGTGTCTAACTTGTGTGATCTATCTAATATTATACAACAGGTAGTTCCGACCCATCATTGTGATTGGACGAGGCATTCTGAACTGTGCGTATATTCATGATATATGATTGGACGAGGCATTCTGAACTGTGCGTATATTCATGATATATGATTGGACGAGGCATTCTGAACTGTGCGTATATTCATGATATATGATTGGACGAGGCATTCTGAACTGTGCGTATATTCATGATATATGAACAGTTTAGAATGGTTAAATCACCTGTAAATATATCACTGTGCAGCTTGCTATGTGCTGTCGATTGCTACAATCTCCACAAACTCAGCAGATTCTTTTCCATCCAGGACGCCCCCTTGCTGCAATGTTAAAAAAAAAAAGTTGCATCAGTGAATGATTAAGTTAGACTAGTAGTTTCTGTTCTCTACTTGCAGGCTGCTGAAGTGCTGTTTATGGCTTTGCTTGATACCACAATATCTTTACCTACTGTAGCGCTCTGTAAACTATCTAGCTAACTGGCCTAAAATAATGTCAATCACAGCAAGCAAACCAGCCGAGTCTGTCACTCCTGACTCTGTGACTACCAGGCAGACCAATATAATGTACGCGATCAAGCAGCACATTTACTAATATAGCTGGCTAGCAGAACCAGTTTGTTGGCAGTTACTTTTGACAACTGGACAGTGGACATGTTTCACAGCAAATATGCAGGACACTTCGTTCATGGCTAGCTACAGTAGGTTGATATCAAAGTCTGGCATTAGTTCAAGTCTGACATTAGGTTTGGTTGCTAGGGCTCGCTGTTTGAGGGTATGATCATTTGAAACTTGATAGAAACTTGATAGTTTTAGGAACTACCGTTCTTGGCGGAGATCACTAAAATCGATAAAAAAAAACTACAATAGTATTCTACAGTAGTAATCTGTATTCCTCCTATAGTCTTTCCCAATGATGTAACCTGTTGTATAAAAGCAATAACACGAGAAGCTGTGCTATCATGACTATGGGAATAGCTATGCTGCATTCATAGGTACGCCGTAGCCAGCACAGCCATTCCGATACTTCTTGTGTGTTTTTGCTTAAGTGAATCCTGAAAAGGATCATTCGTTTGGAATAATGATGAGGAGTGGTGTGTTTGTGGTGTTCTTATTAACTAAAACATGTAACCTTTCAGTAAAGTCCCATATTGTTTTATATGTGCTGATTCAATGTTTGTTCTTGTATTGTTGTTGCTTGTTCTTGATGTTATTTGGATTTTATTTGTGTGGGATTTCTGCTGATGCATTTACCTATGTCAACTTAGTGTATTTTGGACAATTTTGAACCATGTCATACATGTTTAGTCTCTGTGTATAACAGAACCCTGTTCCTCTGTTGTCTGATGATATGGTACGGTCCTGATGATGTGGTTGTGACTTGACCCCTGACCCCTCCCCTCTCCTCGGTGCAGCATCAAGAACGTGACGCCCAAGGTGGGCGCTGAGGAGACCCACAACGCCATCCGGCGGGCGTTCGAGGTGTGGCAGAATGTGACGCCGCTGCGCTTCGAGGCAGTGCCCTACAGTGAGCTGGAGCGGACCAAGAAGGATGTCGACATCACCATCATCTTCGCCTCCGGCTTCCACGGCGACAGCTCGCCCTTTGACGGCGAGGGCGGCTTCCTGGCCCACGCCTACTTCCCCGGCCCGGGGATCGGGGGGGACACACACTTTGACTCGGACGAACCATGGACTCTGGGCAATCCCAACCACGACGGTAAACATGTGTTTCTGTCCTTTAAGTCAGCTGATGCAGAAGCTAAACATTTGCTTATATCCTTTGTTACGACTCCTATGGTCTGGCTCGGCTAGACTAGGGTCTAGCGGAGCCGTAACATAAATGGTGCACATTGAACATGGAAGAAGGGAGACGAAACCAGGAATAAAAGAAATAATCTTTACTGTAGGCATTAACATGAGACATACAACCAGGGGCAGCAAAATAATGCGGGATATTGCCTAAGAAAAGTAATAACAAGTAAATAAAACCCACTACCAATTAACAGTGCGTATAGACGCACCCTGAACGTAACGACATGTGACAACTGCCCTCTAACCTGGTGGAAATAACATGGGTTAAACCTAGGGGTGAGATGTAGACCCTGGGGTGTTTAACCTCACCACCTACCCCTGGTGAAGAAACCTACATTTAACACAGAACACTAAACATTAACAAACTTGACAAACATGAACAAATAAATAGTGAAACTGAAACTACATAACAAAGAGATGACAACTAAAGTGCACAAAAGATATAAAGAACAACAAAACAAGCTCAACAAGGAAAATGTCATCTGACACAACACGCAAACAAAGGAACTTATATTATACGCAGACAGCCCTCTGATTGGATGAACGGATGCTTGTGACTTGATAGCGGGAACGCGTTCTCATTAACAACTGGACCTGATGATGAATGGAGAGAAAGGGGAGGTACGGTGGCCGATGCTTGCGACTCACAACGGCAAATCCGGAGCACAACATCAAGTTCAAAAAACACAACAGCAAAGTTCAAACACAACAGCAAAGTTAAAAAACACAACAGCAAGTCAGAAAACACAACTGCAAGTCGGAAACACAAATGCAATACAGAATACACAACGGAAGAGAGAAAACACAATCACAAATTGGAAACCACGATTGCAACTCCCAAAAACGACAATAACCAGAAATCACATTAGAGATTTGTCAACCGGAAAGGGATTTACTACTTGTTGGATCTGATTGGGCAGCTATAGTGTCAATAACAGTGGGACATGTGCAGGAAGCGAATACTCAAATTAATTTGAAATGATAAGTTTATGACTGGGTTTAAGAATGGAACTATTTTTCTCCCACATGCAGGAGGTATCTTGCCTCCTCCTGCCAGGCTGTTGTTGTAAATAAGAAGTTCTTCTTAACTACTTGCCTGGATAAATAAAGGTTGATTGATTTCTGATGAGCTAGCTAGCTAATTGTCATTGATGTCATTTCAAATATTGGACGTTTTTATCTATAGCAAGTGACCTTTAGTAGGCTAGTGGCCTCTAAGTAGTTTGCACAAAACAGCTGATCAGACGTAACGTTATGATGCATAGCCATGTAGGCCTACACTTGGAAAAGTAAAACCAAAACCAGTCATTTATCCTCTTGCACAACCAAACACCCCCTTGCTTAGCTGTAATCCTTATCGACAGGCGAAACAGGAGCGTTTTGAATTGCTTAAACATGGAACATCATCTTATAGCTCAGAGTTTGATTTTAGGATTGTCTAGCGCTCTCTTCCGACCGAGTCCCACAGGCTATGTGACCGTCAATTCGCACGTTCCCTCTTGATTTAATCAGGTTCGAGAGCGTGAACTTGTGAACTTGTGTTACAGAGGCTAGCCTGCATAGGTCTAGCTGGGGTGCCTGGTCTGGTCTGTGTCTGGTTTCAGGACTATTTGTCCGGACGACGACAATGTGTGAAGTCAGGTAGCTTTCAATCAGACTTCCTGCCCTTGACTAAGGGGGTGCCTCAGGCATCGGTGCTGGGCCCTGTCCTCTTCACCATTTATATTAATGATATTGTCTCCTCTTTAAGTGGTAGTAAGGCTCATCTATATGCTGATGACACTGTTGTCTATAGTATTGCAGATTCTGTACAGAAAGCCCTCGAGAACCTACAGCTATCTCTCAATATGCTCCAAGAAGCTCTCACCAATCTCAAACTTGTCCTTAATCCCAGCAAAACCAAGTTCATGCTCTTCTCTAAATCTAGAGCTATTGATTATGGTAGGCTCCAACTTCTAATGGCTAATGTGACAACATTGAAACCCCTCAGCACTGTTTACCATTCCGCTCTGAGATTTATTACAGGCGATAGTTATGACACTCACCATTGCATTCTTTATGATAAAGTTGGCTGGCCATCTCTGTCTTCAAGGCGTAACTATCACTGGTTTATGTTCATTTATAAAGGCATTGCTGGCAAACTTCCACTGTACCTGTCATCTCTGCTGGTGTCGGCACTTCTCTGCTGGTGTCGGCACGGATCTTCTTGTTTTTAAGGTCCCTCGTTCTCGTACAGAACTTGGATGGGCTGTATTCACTTATGATGCTCCGTATACCTGGAACTCTCTCCAACAGACATTGAAGCTAGAGCTGCTTCCCTCCGATACGGAGTTCACAGCCACGGCTCTAGACATTTGTTGAATGAACAACACGATGAATTTCGCGGAAGTTTACAGTGTGAAGGGATGGCTGTTGTATGTTCCCTCCCTCCCAGCAAATGTCTGGTTGTCACTCGCTCCCTCCCTTCCTCCGTTGGGTTGTTGACAACAAATATGACTTATTAGTGATCCTAACTTCAATTTTTGTAAATGAAAAAAAAGGAAAATAGTTATAAAACATAATATATACTTACACAAATGTGTGTCCTCCTCTGCTCCATGCTAATGTAGTCTGTACCTGTCGTGTATAGTACCTGTATCATGCCCAGGAATATAACTCTTATATTATAGTACCTGTATCATGCTCAGGAATATAACTCTTATATTATAGTACCTGTATCATGCATAGGAATATAACTCTTATATTATAGTACCTGTATCATGCTCAGGAATATAACTCTTATATTATAGTACCTGTATCATGCTCAGGAATATAACTCTTATATTATAGTACCTGTATCATGCATAGGAATATAACTCTTATATTATATTACCTGTATCATGCTCAGGAATATAACTCTTATATTATAGTACCTGTATCATGCTCAGGAATATAACTCTTATATTATAGTACCTGTATCATGTTCAGGAATATAACTCTTATATTATAGTACCTGTATCATGCATAGGAATATAACTCTTATATTATAGTACCTGTATCATGCTCAGGAATATAACTCTTATATTATAGTACCTGTATCATGCTCAGGAATATAACTCTTATATTATAGTACCTGTATCATGCATAGGAATATAACTCTTATATTATAGTACCTGTATCATGCTCAGGAATATAACTCTTATATTATAGTACCTGTATCATGTTCAGGAATATAACTCTTATATTATAGTACCTGTATCATGCTCAGGAATATAACTCTTATATTATAGTACCTGTATCATGCTCAGGAATATAACTCTTATATTATAGTACCTGTATCATGCTCAGGAATATAACTCTTATATTATAGTACCTGTATCATGCTCAGGAATATAACTCTTATATTATAGTACCTGTATCATGTTCAGGAATATAACTCTTATATTATAGTACCTGTATCATGCTCAGGAATATAACTCTTATATTATAGTACCTGTATCATGCTCAGGAATATAACTCTTATATTATAGTACCTGTATCATGCATAGGAATATAACTCTTATATTATAGTACCTGTATCATGTTCAGGAATATAACTCTTATATTATAGTACCTGTATCATGTTCAGGAATATAACTCTTATATTTGAGTAACTCACAGGAAAATAATACTCCTACAGTATGCGTTTTACTTCTGTGCTCATTTAAATGTTGTTTTATCAGGGCTTTGGAATCATACTGTTCTGTATATATACATCTTTGTTCAGGGCACATAGTCTAGAAGGATCTATGCCTGGGGTATCTCCGACAGCCTTGTCTGATCTGGTCTGATATGGGGGTCTACTCGTCTATATTCTGATGTGATGAGACAGACTCTGTCGTCTGTCTCTCTAACAAATGGTGTTCCACCTCCCTGAGCTCTCCACCACCATGAGCTCCTCACCCCGCATTCTCAACGTACCTCAGAGCTCAGCCGGAGTGTCAGTCAGGGCGGCCATTCTGTGTGTTCTGTGTGTATTCCGTGTGTTCTGTGTGTTCTGTGTGTATTCCGTGTGTTCTGTGTGTTCTGTGTGTTCTGTGTGTATTCCGTGTGTTCTGTGTGTTCTGTGTGTTCTGTGTGTATTCCGTGTGTTCTGTGTGTTCTGTGTGTTCTGTGTGTATTCCGTGTGTTCTGTGTGTTCTGTGTGTTCTGTGTGTATTCCGTGTGTTCTGTGTGTATTCTGTGTGTTCCGCTTGTTCTAGTGTTGCATGTAGAGCAGGCGTGATTTCGGCAAGCGGGGGTTCTACATGACATGGTGTAACGGAGTGATCGATGCGCTGCGTTTGAGCTCGATGGCCGACCTTTAACCCTGCAGGTCAGCTGTGCTGTCAGAGAGCATCCCGTCTGCCATGCAGCTACAAGACTGCAGGGAAGGAGGGAGGGAGAGAGGGAGAGAGGAAGGAGGTATGGAGGGAGGGAGAGAGGGAGAGAGGAAGGAGGTATGGAGGGAGGGAGAGAGGGAGAGAGGAAGGAGGTATGGAGGGAGGGAGAGAGGGAGAGAGGAAGGAGGTATGGAGGGAGGGAGAGAGATGGGGGGTAGAGGAAAGGTAAGGAGTCTCTTGCACACCTGAATAGTGGTGTTAGTGACAGGTGCGTAGGTGGAGCAAAAGTAGGAGCACATGTGTGAGACAGTGTGTGGGTGCTCCTACTTTTTCTTAACTGGATAGAGGAAGGGAAAAGAGAGAAGGAGGGAGGGATAGAGAAAGGGAAAAGAGAGAAGGAGGGAGGGTAAAAGACTGGAGAGGAAGGATGGAGGAAAGAGAGAAGCCCAGGGAGATAGAGAGGGGGAGAATGCTGGACACACACCGAGGAACAATGAAGAAGAAGAAGGGGGATAAATATCCTGAGGTGTATGAGAGCTGGACAGAGGAGGACAGAGGAGAGTTGGAAGAGTGTTGGACAGACATGACAGACAGAGAGGTGGAGGAGAGTTGGAAGAGTGTCAGACAGGCTAGAGAGAGAGAGAGAGAGAGAGAGAGAGAGAGAGTTAAGGTTTCTGGAGAAAGAGAGCAGGTGAAGAGGGGAAGAGAGAGGAGAGGAGAAGAGAGGGTATGATCGAGGAGAAGAGAGTGTATGATAGAGGAGAAGAGAGGGTAGGAGAGAGGAGAAGAGAGAGAGGAAGAGAGTAGGAGAAGAGAAGAGAGGGTAGGAGAGAGTGAAGAGAGAGTAGGAGAGAAGAAGAGAGGGTAGGAGAGGAGAAGAGAGAGTGGGAGAGGGTAGGAGAGAGGAAAAGAGAGGGGGAGAGAAGCAGAGACGAGCTAGTGCAGAGAGGACTCGGTCTGAAGTGTTTTTCAAAATGCTCTAGATTATTTTTTTAAGGAGAAATACGTCTGGTTTAAAGTCCCATAGGGTGCCTGGTAGCCACTGATGGCTTTTGCAAATCAAACTATATTGCTTTTTGAAGTTTAAGGGTTCATGAAAAACAGTTAGCAGAAAGTTACAAAACAGAAGTATACAGTACCCTGCTTTCTCTGGTTTCACTCCAACACACTCACATACGCACATACACACAGGAGGGAGATGCATCTGTCATAGGTCCCTCTCCTCAATGCAGCTCATTCTCTCAACACTGCCCACACTTTAATGAAAACATCCCATTATGCATTCAGTTCAAAGCACACAAGAGCCCCCCCCCCCCCCCCCCACACACATACACAGACATACAATACACACGCACGCATACACACACACACAGACACGACTCCTCCCCCCCACGTGCACACACGCAGGTACGGGCACACACGCACACACACAAACACAATCCCCCCTCACCCTGTCCTCTTGTCATGAAATAATCATGATGAGAGGACAGGGAAGGGCGCCCAGGGTAGCATGAGCGTCACCGTGTCCTCCTTGTTCCTGGCGGTTACCATGCAGATGACCATCTGCACTGCTGACAGGTTGATAACACATCCCAACAACGCTGACAACGCTTGGCGAACCACTGATTATAACAGTCCTCCTGAAGTTAATGAACACATTGTGCGTTGACTTGTTGTCATAACTGAGCAGTTTATTTATCAGCAGCACTCTGGATAGGAGGTAGCTCTGACTGAGCTCTTTAGAGGTTTGTAGAAGAAGTATGTTTGGCTCTGCCGTTAACTGTATTCAAATGCGTTCAAATGTGTTTTGGAATGGAAAGCAATAGACGTTTGTTTATTACAGGCCTTTCAGTTTGCGTACAATCATTTACACTGTTTAATTTCAACATTATAGTCACTTAAATATACAGTAGTACATAATAATACAGATACTTCCTGGTGAAAAAAACAGTCAATTTTATTTATAAAGCACATACAAGCAAATGTAACACAGTGCTATACAGAATAAAACAGCACATACAGTGAGCCTGTATCTGAGCGTAGCTGAAGTGGCGGGTGTGGCTGAGACTCGCCCCCTCTCCTCTCAGCTGGGAGACTCGCCCCCTCTCCTCTCAGCTGGGAGACTCGCCCCCCTCTCCTCTCAGCTGGGAGACTCGCCCCCTCTCCTCTCAGCTGGGAGACTCGCCCCCCTCTCCTCTCAGCTGGGTGACTCGCCCCCCTCTCCTCTCAGCTGGGAGACTCGCCCTCCTCTCAGCTGGGAGACTCGCCCCCTCTCCTCTCAGCTGGGAGACTCGCCCCCTCTCCTCTCAGCTGGGAGACTCGCCCCCCTCTCCTCTCAGCTGGGAGACTCGCCCCCCTCTCCTCTCAGCTGGGAGACTCGCCCCCCTCTCCTCTCAGCTGGGAGACTCGCCCCCCTCTCCTCTCAGCTGGGTGACTCGCCCTCCTCTCCTCTCAGCTGGGAGACTCGCCCTCCTCTCCTCTCAGCTGGGAGACTCGCCCCCTCTCCTCTCAGCTGGGAGACTCGCCCCCCTCTCCTCTCAGCTGGGAGACTCGCCCCCCTCTCCTCTCAGCTGGGAGACTCGCCCTCCTCTCCTCTCAGCTGGGAGACTCGCCCCCCTCTCCTCTCAGCTGGGAGCCGCGGGGCTACGCTGACGCTGGCCTCTAGACAGCACACAAGACTGGCCTACAACATGAAACAACGAGACGCCTGACTGCTTGTGTGTGTGTGTGTGTGTGTGTGTGTGTGTGTGTGTGTGTGTGTGCATGCCACATCTCAACCCTCCCTATCTCCGTGCCGTCCACGCCCCCCACCCATACCCCCACCCCCTACCCCCACTATTCTCCATCATTTCTCCCGCTACAGTATCATAACCCTCCCTTTCTCACCCCCTCACTCTATTCTCCTCCCACCGTATTCTATCATTCCTCTCCACAACTAACTCTATTCTCCTCCCACCGTATTCTATCATTCCCCCCCCCCCGTCCAGGCGTCTCTCTGCCTCGGTGTCCCCCCCCCCCCCCGTCCAGGCGTCTCTCTGCCTCGGTGTCCCCCCCCCCCCCGTCCAGGCGTCTCTCTGCCTCGGTGTGTTTCAACAGAGCAGCCGAGAGAGACGTGTCCAGGCGTAGATCACACCTAATCCGCCCCCGTGGCTGATCTGTGCCTGTCACCCCATTCTCACTCTAGGGTTAACCCTAACCCTAACCCTGTCACCCCATCCTCACTCTCCTATCAACACACACGCACTAACAACACACACACAACACACACACACACAACACACACACACTAACAACACACACACAACACACACACACTAACACACTCACACACACACTAACACACTGAGATGAGCTGTCACCCCATTCTCACTCTCCTATCAACACACACACACTAACAACACACACACACTAACACACTCACACACACACTAACACACTCACACACACACTAACAACACACACACACACTAACACACTGAGAGACATTCTCACTCTCCTATCAACACACACACACTAACAACACACACACACTAACACACTCACACACACACTAACACACTCACACACACACTAACAACACACACACACACTAACACACTGAGTGACATTCTCACTCTCCTATCAACACACACACACTAACAACACACACACACTAACACACTCACACACACACTAACACACTCACACACACACTAACACACTGAGATGAGCTGTCACCCCATTCTCACTCTCCTATCAACACACACACACTAACAACACACACACACTAACACACTCACACACACACTAACACACTCACACACACACTAACACACTCACACACACACTAACACACTGAGATGAGCTGTCTCTCCATCTCATATCTGATCCATTGCTAGGGAGGAGGAGGAGGAGGAGGAGGAGGAGGAGGAGGAGGAGGAGGAGAGAGGCACCTTAACACCTTAAACACCTTCTCCGCACATACCTCAGAATTTCCCCCTGGGGGATCAATAAAGTCTTATCTTACACACACACACACACACACACACACACACACACACACACACACACAAACACAAACACACTGATACTGCGAAGGACTGTGTAAAGACAGGGGAAACTGTCATATAACCAACCAGCTTCAAAGACACGAAAGAGAGAGAGAGACTGATTCTGCACTGATACACTGCATGCCAGCTGTACGTTGGCACCTGTGTCTTCTGCTATGATAACGTGTGCCTGAGGCGGCTTGGTTCACATGTTATCCATCCTAGTAGTTGGCGGTGGTGTTCCTGTCCAGCTGTTTTATATTCCGTATAAACGGTCAGTGTGATGAGATGTCTTAGTGGTTGGTATGAAGAGTGGAAGGATTGCCTGAGAGGACATGGATTGCCAGAAGCTTGCGGATAACAGCGTGGTGACTTCAGACCAGAATCAGAGTCAGAATCTGTTTATTGCCATGTAGTATTTCGGTCGTGGTGCATAACATGGAGACAACATTGGACAGGGTGCAGGGACGAGACAGGACAGTGCAAAAAAGGTTAAGCTAAGAAAAAGAACAATGTACAAAACGAAGTGCAGCTAGTGTATTTACAGTGAGTGTGCAGAGTGTAATATGTATGTGAGTGTGTGTGTGTGCGGCGTGATATGTGAGTTGCGGTACATCCTATACAGTACATTCCGGTCACATGCAGGTGTGTGTATGTGTAAAAGACAGGTCCTAGACAGCAGCTCTGGTCAGTCCACGACTGCTACGACACGAGTGAAGGCCTGAAACACAGAGGGCACGGTGCAGATGGCCACAGATGGCATAGTGTAGAGATCACAGGAACAGAAACCCGCCACGCGGCTTACACCACTAATTTTTTTAAAGAGAGAGAGAGTGAGAGAGAGCCTAGTCCAGTATTTTGGATGTATTTGGGAGATGTGGTAGTTCTGTAAGTAGGTCACAGCTTGAGTGAATAAAGTGTTCAGTGACAGAGGGATACAGCCAGCGGGGAGAGAGAAAGAGAGGTGGAGATGGAGGAGTGTGTTGATCCTGCAGGCTTGTGAGGAGGATGCTATGGCCAGGGAAGAGGGGGTAATGATCAGCTGCCGTTGCCAGCCAGGGTGTGAGGCCTGTGGGGGGAGATCAGAGAGATCAGTCCCCACTCCCTCCTGGAGCTAGCACAGCTGCTGCGGCTGCTGCTCCCACGCACAGCATAGCATGGGGGTGTGGGGTGGCGAAAGAGTGGGGGGGGGGGGTCTCGTCTCTTTATACAGAAACTGAGGACAGCTGAGGTGAGGCAAAGCAGTTTGTAGCTGCTGTCATGAAGGGCTTTCAGATAACAGTCTAACAGAGATAAAGACTGGAGAGATAAAAAATTCTCCTGAATCCTCCAGTTCATCAAAGTGTCTCTTTCTGTTTGCCCTGTCATGCTCAGTCTATACACACGGTTATACATGTAGGTGTCATTGTAGAGAGTAAAGTAAATCAAGTATTGATAATATTTTCATTGTATTGTATTTAGGCCTGCTATTCAGGTCAATAGACATGGCACACAATTACCCATCAACTGCAACATCAACACTCATTAAGCCAATTACCCACCAACAGGGCAGCCCTACATGCACATACGGAACAGACTGGTACCAGATCCACATCTTCACAAAAGATAACACACCAATCCTGTTTTCCACACACATATGTTAAATTAAAATACAGTACTGTTTTCTCCTGGTGACTTATAAGGACTGGTATGCAATCAGAAGAGACTGGGTCATGGGTCTGGACCTGCTGGACACTAATTATGTAACATGGTTGTTCATGAAAGGAACGTACAATTCCAGTTTATTGTAACCCCCCCAAATTAAGGTGTGTGTGTGTGGGGGGGGGTGTTGAAAAACAACACCCCGGGGCCCCGTACTATAAAGCTCGTTCAACATATCCAGGATAACTTTTCGCTAGCTCGCTCGAGTAAACCGGACAACCGCAATCACGGATAAACGGTACTACGACGGTGGCTATCAACTCGTTATGTCGACCCAGCTGGTCCAATCTAGCTACAGTATGAGCACGTTCACGGTAAAAGGGGAGGTATTTGCTTGAAATGACCAATCACATACCTTATGGGTATTCGGACACGTCCATGGACAAGGCAAAGAATACGCATAACCAAGTTCCGTCCACCTTATTTTACACAAGAGGAGCAATAATATAGAAATATGAAAGCTGGAAAAATACTGCCTACGTTTTATCATTATCCTCCACATGAACACGAGTAGGCTAGATCATTGGGCTATGCCTATTCTTATGGCATGTAAATAAGCAATTGTAGCCTATATCAATATATCTTATTCTTTCAGCTGCAACCCCTAGAGACTGCAGGGGACGCATAAATAAAGCAAATGTAGGCTATAGTTTTTAATAGTTTCAAAATATGGCTCAAGCACAAGCAGCTGGCATTCTGCAATTTTTCATGATATCGGGGAAAGCCAGAGGGTTTTGTCGGTTTGTAAAAAAGTCTTCTTAAGAACCTCTCGCTGTTCGCGCACAGCAGATTATTGTTTAATTCGCACACTGAAGTTCCATATAGAATCTTAACGTCCATATGCCTTTTTCCAAGTGAATTGATCGGTCAGCGGGCAGTGCTTCATACGTTTTGATCCATAATCTGGAACTTAACCTGCCCCGGAGCAGGTTAGCTCGGCAGCATAAGTTACCACGGCGATAGAGCACGGTGAAAAGTGAACCACCTTCGTAGTACGGATAAACCAGGCTTTAACCTGAAGTTATCACGCTAACCCCGTAATCCTGTTTCGTAGTACAGGGCCCAGGACCAATAATAAGGCCAAGGCCAAAGAGAATAGGTGAATGTATTTAAGGTGCCTCTGGTTTGCACTGTTCTACCAGTTCCATTGTTGTAGCTTCACTAAATCAAGAGAAGCACAAGTGTTAGGCCATATTAGCATACTGTATTTGACACAGGATTGCAAAAATGAATGAGGTCCTTATGCGGTTGGCCTGTCGGGGTGGGGAATGTACAGTATACGCTATACTGTATGATAAGCAAGGGCAAAGGATGGGCTTGGCATTTCTGTTTCTTGTTGTTTTTTCTCTTTTTTTTTCTTTGGGGGGGGGCCTTGTTTCCTGCGTCCCACCTCAATATATTACGCTCTGCATCTTTGTACCTATGCGTTTATCATCTTTGTGAATCACTTTGTGACTCTGTGAAAAGCGCTTTATAAGCAAATTGTATTTTCCTACTTGATGACTGACTGGGAAGCTCTGATCACTTTCATCGATTAGTTGCCCCAACGATCATCAGCATTCAGTCTGCTAAACTGTTTTTTCAGTCAGACAAGATGTTGGTCCCTCTCCTTTATCCAGTAGAGGGCGTCAATCTTCAGCCCAGCGAGAAAGGAAGGAACAAAGGGAGACGGGAACAATGTGCCCTGGTCTCGCAAGATCCCAATATGGCCGGATCCTACGGGGGAATGGCATATTGGACCTCAACTCCCGAGGGTGGTTAGTTTAATTTTGGCACGAGGATCCACCGCTCTACAGCGACCCTGTGTGGTGTTGCAATCACAGTCACAGGCTTGAGAGAGTCAGGTAGCTGGCTCTCTCTTCCGGATGGCCGACCGCGGGGTTGTACGATGGACCCTGCACAGCAGTGGCGGGACAATTTGACAAAGGGTCGGGTGTGATTGGCTACCAAATTGGGTGAAAATGGGATACAATCTGAAATACACTGCAAATTGTTCTGCACTTGCCAAGATTTTAAATCTTAGATTTGGAAATATGAGATTAATTATCGTTTTAAAAGTTATTTACTAGTTTCTATCTTATTTCTAGACTCGAACCAGCTTATTTTAAGATTTCTTATCAAGTAAAATGATCTTGCTGCATCAACAGATAATTTCACTAGAATTAAGTAATTTCTCCCCAAATTGAGTATTTATTTCTTGTATTTTAACTAGTGTTTTTGCAGTGTACATTTTAAAAAAGAAACAAAGGAAAGTGTAGCTTCCCTGTGCAGAACACTGAATGAGAAAGTCAACTCTGTCTCTCCATTGACCTACGAGGGCATATTCAGTCGTAGGAACGGAGCGGTCAGTGGCCATTGAGAACGTCGCCACGGACTGAGCAGCGCACAGCTCCCGCCTGAGCAGTGTGGAAAACCCTAACCCTAACCCAACGACGACTTAGACAGGATCGTAACATCGGAGGGAAAAAGTATTGGGAGTCCAGACAACAGAAGACTTGGAGTCCAGGTACTTTTAACTTTTAACATGCCTTCCTTGATAAACTAGACATTCCCAGCCCCAGCTCTGCCCTAGGCAGCCCAATCTCCACAGGAAAAAAACACTGAAGCAATCAGTGCAATGCAAAGAGGAATGGCCCTGGGCCCGGATGGGTTCCCCATTGGGTTTTATAATGCATTCTCCTCTAAATTATACCCAATTTAAGCCAAGTGTTTGCTGAAACATTTAATAATGGCATGTTACCACAAACCTTAACAAGCTCTGGTGTCAGTTTTACTGAAAAAGCACAGGGATCCCCTGGAGTGTGGTTCGTATGGACAAATAAGCTTATTGAGACTAAGGGCCTAACGACTAAAGCTTTTGCTTGATGCTTGGAGACTGTGTTACTGTACCTCTTACAATTCACCCTGATCAAACAGGCACACAGTCTTCTTTGGGGGCGGCTGTAGCTCAGGAGGTAGAACGGGTCGTCCGATGATCATGACTGTCGGCGATTCGAATCCTGGCTCCTCCTGTCCACATGTTGAAGTGTCTTTGGGCAAAGACACTGTACCCTAAATTGCTCCCAATGAGCAGGCTAGTGCCTTGCATGGCAGCTGCCGTAATTGGTGTGTGAATGTCTGTGTGAATGGGTGAATGAGAGACCATTGTAAAGTGCTTTGGATAAAAGTGCTATGTAATAAGTGCAGTCCAAGCTTTGTACAGTAAAAGTATAGTCGATTCTACTCAGGAGCTTGTCTGCTTTCTAAATCCACAAAGTTCAGAGCTTGAGGTGTTTAGTAGCTCCTTGGTGCTTGTTCTAAAGGTTAGGATTCTCATAGGTTCATATTGGGTTAGTTGCATTGTGGGTCAGACAGTGTAAAGCAGCTCTCTCTACAGTGGAGGTAATTGCTGCCAAAGGTGCCTCAACACAATACTGAGTAAAGTTTCTGAATACAATATAATATTTCAGTTGTTTTTTCAATAAATTTGCAAACCAATTTTTTCCGCTTTGTCACTATGGGATATTGTGTCAAGATTGATGAAGGAAAAAAATGAATTGAATCCATCATTTTAGAATAAAGCCATATGCAAGAGCCTGGTGTCTATTTACTTCACTGCCTTAAGCCCGCCCCTTCTTCCGGCTCTAGCCTGTAGAGCCCGCCTCCTACTTCCACTTGCTTTATTTTTCCCTAACCGGTAGTTCTCTTCACATCTTCTTTTACAATTTTTGTCGGTGTTATGCCTGGTGATGCCATCACGAATGTTATCTACTCAAAACTTTACCATGTGCAGCCTACAGTAAAAACATTACAACAACTGTTCTTCTTCCGGTCCAGACTGGAAGATTATGCGATGCATCATCTCGCTTCCGCTCTAGACCGGCGAAACAACTGCGAACGAGAAAGGCCCCAGACTACGTGCGAGTAGGAATGGGCCCTCAGAAAAAGTGGAAAAAGTGAAGGGGTCTGAATAATCTGAATACCGTATGCGAGTGCGTGCGTGTGTGTGTGGTGTGTGCGTGTGTGTGTGGTGTGTGCGTGTGTGTAGGCATTTGTGCACAGTCTTCAGCACATACTGTACTAGTGTATCTGTGTTTTCATCTGTCATTACTGAAGTACATGCAGTCCAGTGTGATATTCTTTTTTGGATACAGTCTACGTGGGTGTGTGTGTGAGATCCTACACTCAGTCTAGCAGGTCTGTGTGAGATCCTACACTCACTTACAGTCTAGCAGGTCTGTGAGATCTACACTCACTTACAGTCTAGCAGGTCTGTGAGATCTACACTCACTTACAGTCTAGCAGGTCTGTGAGATCTACACTCACTTACAGTCTAGCAGGTCTGTGAGATCTACACTCACTTACAGTCTAGCAGGTCTGTGAGATCTACACTCACTTACAGTCTAGCAGGTCTGTGAGATCTACACTCAGTTACATAATGACAGAGAGAGAGCAGCATGCTCTTACCCAGCAGGCTGAGCAGAAATAGATTATACCCGTTGACACACACACACACACAAACACACACACATACACACACACACATACTCTCACACTCACACACACTCACACACACACATACTCTCACACTCACACACACACACACACACACACACACACACACACACACACACACACACATACACACACTCACACATACTCTCACACTCACACACACACACACACACACACACACACACACACACACATACACACACTCACACATACTCTCACACTCACACACACACACACACACACACATGCTCCCGCTCTCTCTTCCCTTTACATTATTTATCTCTCACAAAATCTTCTCTGCATAGAGGAATATAGTAAAGCACACATACATTCTACTGGCGCAGGTGCTCGACCTCAGGACAGATGAATAGAGCATGTTCTCTACTAAGGTACAGAAACATTACATGTACATTACATTAGTCATTTAGCTGCCGATTTTATCCAAAGCGACTTACAATAATTGCATTTAAACGTAGGAAAAGCGAATGTAGTACTAGCTCACAAGTGCATCTTCTTTCTATGAGTGACTAAAGCTGAGGATACACTACAAGATATTATGCCCGATTTTATACACCATTCACAATCCTGCCGAGTCTGTCCTAGTCGGCAGCAGTCTGCACTAGTTGGGGGTAGTCGGAGTGGCAATGCATACATGAGTGTATGAGGGATACAGATTTAAATGGGCAAGTGTATGATGAGAACAGACTTCTCCCAATCAGATTTGGCGCGAGTCGGAGCATATCAAACATGTTTGATATTTTTGAGCAGATTCTGGACGCAATCGTGTAGTGTAAACTCGTCCAGTTGTTAAATGTGCGATACCCAGTTTTTCAGTTGTCATACAAAAATCAGCAGAAGCCAGTCGTCTAGTGTATACTCCCAGTGGTCTAGTGTATACTCCCAGTGGTCTAGTGTATACTCCCAGTGGTTTGTGGAAAGTTCGCAAGTTGAACCAGCTCTGAACCGGCCCAGAACCAGAACCAGGTTCGGATTGATGTAAAAGGTGTGGAAGAATTTCTGTGCAGTGTTTTTCACTGGAGGGTACACGTATATCCATTGTTGAGAAAGAAAGAGAGAGAAAGAGAGAGAGAGATGCGTTTGAGTGTCTGTGTGAGAGAGAGTGTATTTTCTGTTTTTCTCTGCCTCTGATCAGTTCAGAGTTCTGTCTCCATTCCATTGTTTTCTTACAGTACCTGTCTCATACAGTGAATTCTCATGATGAATCTATCTTTTTTCCATCAGCCTCTCTCTCTCCCTCCCTTCCTCTGTCCCTCCCTCTCTCTCTCTCTCACTTTCTCCCTTTCTCTACTGGGCCACACCTTCTTCCACCACACTCCACCCTTCCCCGGCTTAACGCTGTGTTTTCCCACCCCGAAATTAAGAATAATACTTCTGCAGAGTCAGAGCTGTTCTGTAAACGTCAGGCCTCCCCCCTCTTACACCTCCTGCGGTTCCTCACAGCGCTAGGAGCGGCCCCCTCCAACGTTCCCGGTATCCGGAGTCCAAACATTCCTTGGACTCCAATTAACACCTCTCAGAGTGGCGTTCGCCAGTGCGCCTTGCACCTCTTAGAGTAGCGTGCCTCGCGTACCGGGCCTCGCGTTGCCACATCAGCCACCCAGGGAATTATGGGGAGAAGACAACGGGAACGTTTGGCTTCCAGGGGGCCAGAGAGAGAGTGCTTATTCTGGCATAAACTAACAACAACGTAGAACACATACACAGTGAACCTGTCGCCCCCCACCCACGATGCATGTCGTCATCAGGTACAGTTGTTGAATGAAATTGGTAGTCTTCTTGTCAATCTAGTGGTCAGTAAAATCGACTGAACGTCAAGAAGTGGACATCACTTCCAAAGTGGATATCACTTCCATCACTTGATGTCCACTTCTAGCCTGGTTTTGAGCGGTTTGGCGTCAATTAGTCGCAGTTGAAAAACATATGTATGACCTAGCCATACTCTTATCTATGATCTATCCAACATACGCATGCACTAAGGTACAGGGGTCGATGTAATAGTCCTCCCTGTTGATTTGATCTGGTGCGGGATGACAACCTTAGCATGTTTGTCAACGGGAGTGTCGGCCCTGTTCAGACTGAAGGGTAGAAAGGTGGGCAGAATTGTCCATCCTGTGGGAGGACAGGAACAGATGGGGGATGGAGGAGGTTGGTGTGTACTTCAGTGGCGTTGTTGTTTATCAGACCTCTGAGGTTGTGGTTCCTGTTCCTGCTGCGTGAGCAAAACCAGAGCGGGGAATGTCAGCCTCCTAACGTAGAGTAGCGGCACGAGAGCGTAGAGTAGCGGCATGAGAGCATGCACGCACATCCACATTATTCCAACAGGTCCAGATTCTTTTTTTTAAATAAGAAGAAGAAGGAGAAGAAGAGAATATCTACACTCTGTTTTCCATGCTGCCACAGTGATGTATTTTACTTTATTTATTTAACCTTTATTTAACCAGGAATTCTTATTGATATGCAAGATCTCTTTTACAAGGGAGACCTGGCCAAGACAACAACAGCAATAAATGATCCAGTTCATCACATTAAACATACCTGCAAACTAGTCGCCTTTCAGCTACAATCGCCGTTTTTTTTTGCCAATTGGGTCATTCATATGAATCATGCAGATCCGGGGAGTTTTCCAAAAAGGGGGGGGGGGGTGAGGGGAGAGTGACTGCGTTTGATGTTCAGGCTAGAATAAACCTTATTGGATAATACTAACTGGTTAGCTTGGCATATATATAAGTACAAACTTGGATGCTACAAGCTAAATGTTATAGAGTGGTGGGTCAATTCGGAACGGGAAATAGTGATAACCACAGCAGATGAGGGTATACAGATCCTGTTGTTGGATGTAACGTTGCTTGATCTCCAGTTGAATAACGTAAACGTCATGTCAACAGTGTCCAACATCCATTCCAATTGTGCGAGTTTTCTCCCAGGATCTCCTCATACAGCGTTTTTTCATACAGCCTAAATATCTCCAAAGCTGCTGCTGCTGCTGCTAATCACTTGTTAACGAAATCTCTGATCAGCTGTAGTTTGGATATTTTTGCGGTTTAAAATTAGGATAGAGGACACTACTAGTTGCCCCTCAATCAGAAACGAAACTTATGTCCGGTAGCTTTCTTTCAAGGAATTCCAAAATAAAAGTCACGGAAAACAATTACACAACAAAAAACACAACTTTTTTTTTTTTACTCACTTGGCATTGGTCCGAATGGTATACTGTATACTGAAGTATGAAGTCTACTGAATCTGATATATACAGAATAATATTTGGAGGGCCTATTCATCAGTTAATAAGGGATAATAATGGACAACCTTAATCTAAAAATATGCAAACAAAGACAGTGTCATCATATCGATACAATAATATGGATAAGACCATTCTAAGAGGAGAAGTCGTTCTTGTGTGTGTTTTTTTATAAATGAGTATCTGTATCGGCCGATCCTGAGGAAAATAATTGGTGATCGGTATCGGCCCAAAAAATTCAGATCGGCAATGGAGGTTGGTTGTCTTTTTTTGAGAGGCAACAGGGAGAATAAAGTGTAAAAAAGTAATTGTTTGGTTGCTTAAGTAAATAACTAACTTTTTATGAGATATCTGTTCTCTCATTTTAGGGAAAAAGAAACATTGAAATTCTGATTAAAATGTTTCAACTGTGACATGAACTTTCATGACATCCCATTCTAAATTAATAGGCATCAGTGTTGGAGCCAATTTAAGTTGTTGAATGTACTGATTTCTTGATCCTATTTCCTATTTGAATTATGATGAATTGATGGAGTTGAAGTTTAGGAAACTTATGAATTGAATTATGAATTATGAATTATTGGTAAATATCGTGGTTTGGTTCCAAATGATTTACTTTGTTGATTATGCACTGTTGATTGACATGTGGTTTACTATCGTCTCTGGTTTGAATTATTGGGTTATTGACTAAGGTGTTAATTGTCAGCTGTTGGAGTGTAATGAGCGGTCCCTGTGTTATGAGCAGTCCCTGTGTAATGAGCGGTCCCTGTGTAATGAGCGGTCCCTGTGTAATGAGCGGTCCCTGTGTAATGAGCGGTCCCTGTGTAATGAGCGGTCCCTGTGTAATGAGCGGTCCCTGTGTAATGAGCGGTCCCTGTGTAATGAGCGGTCCCTGTGTAATGAGCGGTCCCTGTGTAATGAGCGGTCCCTGTGTAATGAGCGGTCCCTGTGTAATGAGCGGTCCCTGTGTTATGAGCAGTCCCTGTGTAATGAGCGGTCCCTGTGTAATGAGCGGTCCCTGTGTAATGAGCGGTCCCTGTGTAATGAGCGGTCCCTGTGTAATGAGCGGTCCCTGTGTAATGAGCGGTCCCTGTGTAATGAGCGGTCCCTGTGTTATGAGCAGTCCCTGTGTAATGAGCGGTCCCTGTGTAATGAGCAGTCCCTGTGTAATGAGCGGTCCCTGTGTAATGAGCGGTCCCTGTGTAATGAGCGGTCCCTGTGTAATGAGCGGTCCCTGTGTAATGAGCGGTCCCTGTGTAATGAGCAGTCCCTGATCACATCTCCTACTAGTTAAGCAGGTGACTGCAGCACCTGCGCTAGTTCATTGTTTGGCTATTGGGGCCGGTGGTGCTCAGGTTCATGCTCTAATGGGGCCGGTGGTGCTCAGGTTCTGCTCTAATGGGGCCGGTGGTGCTCAGGTTCTGCTCTATTGGGGCCGGTGGTGTTCAGGTTCATGCTCTATTGGGGACGGTGGTGTTCAGGTTCATGCTCTAATGGGGCCGGTGGTGCTCAGGTTCTGCTCTATTGGGGACGGTGGTGCTCAGGTTCATGCTCTATTGGGGCCGGTGGTGTTCAGGTTCATGCTCTATTGGGGCCGGTGGTGGTGCTCAGGTTCATGCTCTATTGGGGACGGTGGTGCTCAGGTTCATGCTCTATTGGGGACGGTGGTGCTCAGGTTCATGCTCTATTGGGGCTGGTGGTGGTGTTCAGGTTCATGCTCTATTGGGGCCGGTGGTGTTCAGGTTCTGCTCTATTGGGGCCGGTGGTGCTCAGGTTCATGCTCTATTGGGGCCGGTGGTGCTCAGGTTCTGCTCTATTGGGGCCGGTGGTGCTCAGGTTCATGCTCTATTGGGGCCGGTGGTGCTCAGGTTCTGCTCTATTGGGGACGGTGGTGCTCAGGTTCATGCTCTATTGGGGACGGTGGTGCGCTCAGGTTCATGCTCTATTGGGGCCGGTGGTGGTGCTCAGGTTCTGCTCTATTGTGGACGGTGGTGCTCAGGTTCATGCTCTATTGTGGACGGTGGTGCTCAGGTTCATGCTCTATTGGGGCCGGTGGTGCTCAGGTTCATGCTCTAATGGGGCCGGTGGTGCTCAGGTTCTGCTCTATTGGGGCCGGTGGTGTTCAGGTTCATGCTCTATTGGGGCCGGTGGTGCTCAGGTTCTGCTCTATTGGGGCCGGTGGTGTTCAGGTTCATGCTCTATTGGGGCCGGTGGTGTTCAGGTTCATGCTCTATTGGGGCCGGTGGTGCTCAGGTTCATGCTAAATTGGGGCCGGTGGTGCTCAGGTTCATGCTCTATCGTGGACGGTGGTGCTCAGGTTCATGCTCTATTGGGGCCGGTGGTGGTGCTCAGGTTCATGCTCTATTGGGGCTGGTGGTGGTGCTCAGGTTCTGCTCTATTGGGGCCGGTGGTGTTCAGGTTCATGCTCTATTGGGGCCGGTGGTGTTCAGGTTCTGCTCTATTGGGGCCGGTGGTGTTCAGGTTCATGCTCTATTGGGGCCGGTGGTGCTCAGGTTCATGCTCTATTGGGGACGGTGGTGCTCAGGTTCTGCTCTATTGGGGCCGGTGGTGTTCAGGTTCATGCTCTATTGGGGCCGGTGGTGCTCAGGTTCATGCTCTATTGGGGACGGTGGTGCTCAGGTTCATGCTCTATTGGGGCCGGTGGTGCTCAGGTTCATGCTCTATTGGGGCCGGTGGTGCTCAGGTTCATGCTCTATTGGGGATGGTGGTGTTCAGGTTCTGCTCTATTGGGGCCGGTGGTGGTGCTCAGGTTCTGCTCTATTGGGGCCGGTGGTGGTGCTCAGGTTCATGCTCTATTGGGGCCGGTGGTGCTCAGGTTCATGCTCTATTGGGGCCGGTGGTGTT
Organism: Borostomias antarcticus; assembly: GCF_949987555.1. Classification (NCBI taxonomy): domain Eukaryota; kingdom Metazoa; phylum Chordata; class Actinopteri; order Stomiiformes; family Stomiidae; genus Borostomias; species Borostomias antarcticus. The sequence goes on along the minus strand of NC_140242.1, from coordinate 109,480 downwards.
CAGGTTCATGCTCTATTGGGGACGGTGGTGCTCAGGTTCTGCTCTATTGGGGCCGGTGGTGGTGCTCAGGTTCATGCTCTATTGGGGCCGGTGGTGTTCAGGTTCATGCTCTATTGGGGACGGTGGTGTTCAGGTTCATGCTCTATTGGGGCCGGTGGTGCTCAGGTTCATGCTCTATTGGGGCCGGTGGTGCTCAGGTTCTGCTCTATTGGGGCCGGTGGTGGTGCTCAGGTTCTGCTCTATTGGGGCCGGTGGTGCTCAGGTTCATGCTCTATTGGGGCCGGTGGTGCTCAGGTTCATGCTCTATTGGGGCCGGTGGTGCTCAGGTTCATGCTCCATTGGGGCCGGTGGTGCTCAGGTTCTGCTCTATTGGGGCCGGTGGTGCTCAGGTTCATGCTCTATTGGGGACGGTGGTGCTCAGGTTCTGCTCTATTGGGGCCGGTGGTGTTCAGGTTCATGCTCTATTGGGGCCGGTGGTGCTCAGGTTCATGCTCTATTGGGGCCGGTGGTGTTCAGGTTCATGCTCTATTGGGGCCGGTGGTGCTCAGGTTCATGCTCTATTGGGGCCGGTGGTGTTCAGGTTCATGCTCGCAGCCATACAGTTTTAGACCACTGCTAGCGTTTATATTTTTGTTGGAGAGTTTGAGGCTCGATCGTAAACACACTTCTGCCATGCGGTAAGAATGATTTAAGTTTGAATGGAAGAATAAATATCCCGTCATAAGCGAGAAGTTGTTGGAATCATTTAATTGGACAACGCTGGTGCGCGTCGAGCGTGGAATGCATGTACATGAGTGCAAGAGCAAATTTGAAACAAATAGGAAGGATTGCTCTAATAATCAGTATGAAGTTGGTCCCCCCTGTGCAGCTATAACAGCCTCCACTGTTCTGGGAAGGCTTTCTACAATATTCTGGAGTGTGTGTGAGGATATTTGGCTATTCATCTAGATGGCCTCATTGGATTAAACAATTCGCCAGGATATCTGTCGGTAGACTATCTGACATTATATAAAGACAGCCAGAAAAGTCATGTCATTAAATTATCCCTTTACATAAGAAAATGTTGTTGTTGTTGTTGTTGTTCACAGAGTGGATTATATTAGGCTATGGATAGTCCCTATATGTTATTTGGCTCAATAAAATGTTACAACATTTTTTGGACGTTGTCCCTTTGAGTGTGGACTTTCACCCGCCCAGAGCGATTTGAGTTTGCCCAGAAAATGGGGCACCAATCAGGAGAATGCATTTTAACTGCTGTTCTGCCCCCATCTATGTTTCCCATTGATGATGACGAAATACAGAAGAACGCTAGTAGTAGAACAGTAATGGCAGCTCCCAAAGCAACGAGCTGTAATGTTAATGTTAGAAGAATAAACACATACATAAGTGAAGTTATTGTAGAAATAGACTCAATAAGAACAATTAAAGAAGAACAAGAGTATGCACTAGCAGAGTTTCTCAGTAGAAAAGATGTTTTCACCATTCTTCCGACTGGATTTGGCAAAAGTTTGATCTATGTTTTGTTATTCTGACTGGCTGAAGGAGTTTGTCTGTCAAGGCAAGTACTGTACTCCCGCCAACTCAAATCACTCTGGCCGGCTGAAAGTCAAGATTCATAGTGAAAACATCCCCCAAAAATTGCGAGTTTAGTTTACAAGGCTAGACAGTTAGCACGTTTTACTGCTTACAGTGGGCCATTACAGTATGTGAGATGGCCCCTACGGCGAGAGCGGCCATGTTTACAGTATGGTGCTTAAACAATACACAGCCCGGCGCTCAACTTCCTGCTCCGCAGCTGTGGGAGTGAGGCATTGCTGTGAGCGGGGACACAGACGTCACAGAGGTCTCAAGGTTCAAGGTCAGGGTGGCAGGGCCTAGGTCAAGCCTGTGTGATACATCCTGTCCCTCTAATCTCCGACTCAGCATGCACTGCAAGTCTTCCTACTTTCTGTTTCCTCTGTCTCCTGGTGTGAACCGTAG